>NW_028270159.1:23319822-23656072 GCF_037043375.1 Chiloscyllium plagiosum
CGACAAATAAAACATTTTGGGTTGGGGATGAAGCGAGCTGGTTGCACTGTACCCACACCAGTTAGATCCCCCAAAATAAGCTGTGACCCCTGATACATCATTGACTTTGATAACCTCCATGAGCATCATCAACACAGCCGAAGTAAAACAATGATAAACTCGCATACACTAACTTAACTTGACACGCTTTAATAAAAACAAATGCATATCATTTTTAAAAGCTGAATGCGTAAAAGGTCAGACCTGAGTCAAAATGTCCTCAAAATGTATTCCAGTTCTGAAGATGGATCACTGGACCCTAAACGTTAATTCGGATTTCTCTCCACAGATGCTATCCGACCCTCCTGAGATTTTCCAGCAACTTCTGGTTTTGTTTCTGACTTTCAGCATCTGCAGTTCTTTTGTTTTCCCCAAACTGGACCCGTTTGTGTCTGAAGCCACATAAAAGGCAAGGAACGCTGTCAAAAGTTAGTGGGGTCTATTTAACTGCCCGTGGATTTTTGGATTGTCAAATCCACACACTTAGCTAAATGGTCATACAGAGCTCTCTGTTTCTGACCCGTCAACTCAAAAAACCTAAATTGGGACCGAGTCAGCAAAGTGTATATAGATTCCTGGTCAGATAACCCTGAAGAGAATTTTACTTAAAATGGGTTTATCTTCAGGTAGACCTGAATCAATAGCAATAGCCAATGTCCATTGGCTCCACTCCATCTGTGGTTAACTTATTATGTCACTCAGAAAGGCCAAAAGGCAAATCATAAAGGGAAGAAACATATTCTGCAAAGTGCTACTGCTGCCTTTATGACCACACCAATTCAGTTTTCTATACATACAACAGGCTTGGGCTTCTATATATTCATGAATATTTCAGGTTGGCCACAGTAAATGGAGTTTACACATTACAACCAAGCCAACACTTCCTTTGAGACATTTGCTGTTCTCTGTGCTACCCACTGTGGCTGCAGAATCAAGATGCAAAATATTGCTGCCCTCTATTTAAAAAACCGCCAAGGAACTTCAAAGGCCCACATAACGGAGATCATCAGAGTCAAGTGCAAATCATACATCTGTGATCACTGGATTGTACAATGATCACAGCAACACTGCCAACAGATGGTGTTATTTAAAGTTTCCGAATAAACCATATTTCTTCAGACTGCGTCACGCATCATTTCCCAAATCTATGGAACCTGTTCCCCAACCACATTCATTGTCCCACTGTTTCCAAGTGGCAGAATATTCTGGAGAAGAATTGGGACAACTCCCATCACCAATTATTTTCTTTATGCCTTCACAGGCAGCACGTGATGGATGCATATTGAGACAAATTGTGGATGTGAACTGACATTCTGCTATTCGTGGGCTTTTGAAAACACAGCAATAGTGATCCAATCGCAATACAGAATCTTCCCATCTATTGAAGCAGTTAAAAATAATGGAGGAACACTCCCGCAGTTAACATGAAACTCCAAAAGTGAGAAAGACCAAATAAAAGTCATTTTGACAGGTTGGAAAAAAGAAATGCACAAAACACTTTAAAAGTAGTACAGTTGTGCACTGATAGCATAATCATATTGTAGAAAGATCCCACTGGCAGTGGTAAGGCAAATAAACCCAACTCCTTAAAGCTTGCTAGCTTGATATGATTGTATTCTTGAAAATGCTGTCACACATTCAATGGAACAATCTACCCAAGGTTAGTTTGCATTAAAATTAACCTTTTAAACATTTAACAAAGCTCGGCCATAAAACTGAACATCTGGAGTTTTGCTCATTCCATGAATATTGCAGGATGCAGGCTGTCATTTTTCCTTCTGCTTCGCTGTAGATATTCCAGTGAATTTTATTGACTGCAGTTCATCCTTCATTTCTTGTTTCTGCATAGCAATCCTTCCCTACCTGTTAATAACGCTGTCTCTGATATAACACATTTTGTTCGTGGTTTTCTCACTATTAGATAGGCTGAGAAAAAAGCAGGCACTGCATGGACAACCCTTATTGCAAGGATTTTTTTGTTCTGATTCCCAAAACACAGTTTTATTGGAGTTGGTATACGACAAACATCCCTATTTTTTTTAAATGTCCAATTCATCAGATGTCATTTTCATTGGATTATTTAGAATTTATTATTGCTGGCAATGAGCAGCAAATTCATCACTTTGTTACTTAACCCTCAGAGTACCAAAAGGTTATCCTATTTTACAAAAGGCATGCTCCAAAGACTCTAATAATGACATTTTACTGAGGGATTCTAATTCCTCATTGGTTCCCTCAAAAATCTGTTGCATATCTGACATGATTAAGTTTAACTTAAATAAGGGACATTGGCCATGAGAAATTGACTGGTGAATCAATTTTTCAACCAATCAGGCACAGAGATTTAGTACAACTCAGCTAACATTAAGTCAATGGCAGTAGAAAAATAATGGGATCCTTCACACTCAGCAGATAGAATGCCTAAATGAATCTAAAATAAATTACAAACAAAGATTTGGGAAATATATTCCCTCCCTAATGGCATTGGGTTCAACCCACAGCACATGGACTGCAGCGATTCAAGAAGGCAGCTCACCATCACCTTCTCAAGGGCAACTTCGGACGGGCAATAAATGGAAGGGTCACCGGACCTGAAACATTAACTCTAATTTCTCTTCACAGATGCTGCCAGACCTGCTGAGCTTTTCCAGCAACTTCTGCTTTTTGTTCTCGACAGGTAATAAATGCTAGCCAGCCAGCGACACTCACATCCTACAAATGAATTTTAAAAAACTATAATCCAAGTAGAAAATTCATATTTAGGTGGAATTATGGTCGTTATTCCAAATATTTTCAATCTAGGAATTTAGGGTATGTATTATCATTACATTAGTAAGCTACCACTAACAGCTTAGTCTCATTTTTGATTCTCATAAAGGTTTTGAGGTGAAATGGATTGAAAGAAGCACAGCTGACTTTATAAGACTCTGATTCTTTAGAGAAAGCAGCACAATAATGGTTAAATTATACTTCAGAAAATCTGTACTTTTTTACAGCACAGCTTGCTAGTTATTTCTCTGCCCTGAAAGGACCCACATCGAGCTTTCATTGCATATGACATTTATCCAACAGGCAGGCTAGTTGTCATCGAATCTTGTGCAGTATTTGCACTATTCAGCCTACTTGTTGAATAACTGTCAAATCCTGACCTTTCTCCTGTCTTGCATTCCCTTATTTCCTTTGATGATTTCTGTCAGCAGAAAGCCATACAATGGTACTTTTGAACTTACAATATTCATCCTCCAGTGCTGGGCAGATAAGGGAGTTTAGTATCTAATGGTATGGTCTGGTACAATGAGACACCAATGGATGCTCCTGGAACAAGACAACAGGAACTCATGATTAAGGGCGAGGATTTCATTTGAAAATGCAGAATGACATTACAAATAAAAGCTTGTTTTCCAACGGTTGTATTTTTTATAATGCAACACGGCCACACATCTTTGGTCTGCATGTGCACATAATCCCAAGAAACCATCAATGTGGGAAAATTGAAACTGACTTTGTATAGTCATGGCCTGTAATGCAGTTGAATGTTCTGTTGCCGCTATCGCCTGCATGTTTCATTGTGGCATGTCAAAAATGCACAGTGATAGATCAGATAGAATGAAGCAGTTATTGTCTGCTTCTCAAAATTTCCTCCAGTTGTTATGAACAATGTCCTCTTCCACTTCACTGGTGTCTGACTGCTTTCAGCAGATCATTACTATGTTTAATCCTTTAGGTTTTGACCTTTCTCTGATGCTGGCATTTCCCTTATTATTTTAATGTGAAGCTTGCATCAAAGGACAAGCTTCAGTTTCCTGTTTCAAATAATCTAAACTAGCATCACTGGTTTAACTCTGAAGGACTAACCATCCACCCAAAACTCTGGATGATGATTCGCAAATGCGGTGCAGTTAATACATGTGATGTAGGTAAATTATAATCCCAGTCCCACTTTGTACATCTCTCTCACATGACAAAACAAATCAAACTTTATTAGTGGGATTAGATTAGATTAGATTCCCTACAGTGTGGAAACAGGCTCTTCGGCCCAACAAATCCACACCGATCCTCCGAAGAGTAACCCACCCAGACCCATTCTCCTACTAATGCACCTATCACTATGGGCAAATTAGCATGGCCAATTCACCTGACCTGCATATCTTTGGACTGTGGGAGGAAACCGGAGAACCCAGAGGAAACCCACGCATACACAAGGGGAGTATGCAAAATCCATGCAGACAGTCACCCGAGGCTGGAATCGATCCCAGGTCTCTGGCGCTGCGAGGTAGCAGTGCTAACCACTGATATTATGGCTGAGCATTTGCTTCAAAAATAAGGATAAGTCAGTGAAATTTGTTATTATTAACGTGCAAAATGAACAGCAGTTTTGACAAACTAAGATGGCAAGGTGGCTCAGTGGTTAGCACTGCTGCCTCACAGTGCCAGGGACCTGGGATCGATTCCACCCTTGGGTGACTGTCTCTCTGGAGTTTGTACATACTCGTGTCTGAGTGGGTTTGCTCTGGGTGCTCCAGGTTCCTCCCACAGTCCAAAGGTGTGCTCGTTAGGCAGATTGGCCATGCTAAATTGTCACATAGTGTCCAGGGATGTGCAGACTAGAGACATAGAGTCATAGCGATGAAACAGACCCTTCGGTCCAACCCGTCCATGCCGACCAGATATCCCAATCCAATCTAGTCCCACCTGCCAGCACCTGGACCATATCCCTCCAAACCCTTCCTATTCATATATCCATCCAAATGCCTCTTAAATGTTGCAATTGTACCAGCCTATTACCCATGTCAAATATGGGGTTATGGCGAATGGCTGATGCTCGGTCTGGGTGGGATGCTCTTCAGAGGACCAATGCAAACTTGATGGGCCAAATGGCCTCTTTCCACCTGTACAGTGCAAGTTACAAATCATAGAACTTTCTTGACAATTTGCAAAACTTCACCTCTCAGGTTAGCAGAATCTGATGCTCATTGTCATACACCCCATGAGTATCAAGTGGCAGAGTATGAGCTGTCAATGTTATCATGGCTGACAATGGCTGCACATGCATGCATGGCAGCAATGACATCACAGTGCCATGACTGAGATTTGCGGAAGTTGATTGTTCAATTTGCAACAGAGCCCTCAGGGCTCCAACCACTATCACCCACACCTCGCTGCATGGCTCATCACTTCACCCAGGCAGTGGGTGGCGAGTGAGGCACTGGGGCCTCTTTCTGACCGCACCTCTGAATCAATGGTTTTTTAATTGATTTGAGAGGTACCTCTTTCATGGATGCCTTAGAAATGCAATGCTGCAAGTTTCATAAAAGCACACACTGACAAGTGTTTTATAATGTCCGTTGATTTCGGCGAGCCAGCATTCAGGTGTTTAGCTGCAAGACTATGTTTCTGTATAGTCATGGTCACTGCGCCACTGGGCAATGGCATTGGCAATGAAAGACTGTCAAAACATTGCTTAATTCTTCTGTGATCACAAACTGAATTAGGGGCAAAAAGTTATGTCTGCTATTTCACAGCGTAAGGATCAGTCAATGGGGGTGATTAATGGTCTGAACAATTCACGAAACTTTGGAGTCCCAGAAAAGGAATAGTTCAGTCTGTTAAGTCTCATGTGCACAAGCTATAAATTATGAGTGGAAGTTCATTATATTTTAAATTGCCTTTCTGATTCTTTTTATTTAACTTTCTCAATTCAACCTTGATTCTTTCACCTTCTGTATTTAATACAACCGAAATTTACCATGAGGCCTTCTCCATTCTTCCTCTGTTTCTTTCTTTATTAGATTCAGGTGATTAAAGAAATAAACTGTTGGTCCACTCATTCATCAGGTTTCCCCCTTGTCCCATACCTTCCTTAGCTCATGCTTCCGATAATTTGTTGCATAAAAGTATTTGGAGCAGGATGACAATGCCCTATCCCAGTAAATTCTGGACCAATATATTTCGTGAATAGTAATATATTAGTGTATTTACAGCTGAAGCAAAGACATGGAGAGATTAACACAGATGGATCTGAGATAAGTCATTGAACATTTGTTCACTAAGATCACTGAAGTCACCCATACAGACATGTATATTCATAAAGAAACATTATATCTGATCACAGTGCCAGCCACATTAAGTCATATATGAGGCTGTAAAATGCTAAATTTAGAATCGCTTTTAACTTTCAGATCTAACGTCACAAATAAATCTTAAACCCTTTGTTCTGCATCATGCCATAATCCATCAGCTTCACAGTCTATGATGAGAGTGCCTATTGTATGAAATAATTACCTGTAAATGAGTTGAAAGCTCACCAGTAATATTTTTTCTCTCTGGTTTTAGATTTAGATAATTGGAATATTGGGGGAAATCCAAATCTGAGTGCTCATCCTCGCTGCTATCTTTCTGTCAGCGCAAAATATATACCATTTAAATATACTTTATAACCCGCAAAGCAAGCTTTGAAATAATCTCCAAAAAGCTAATGGTTTTTAAAAGCCAGTTCCATTGATAGTTGCAAAAGCAAAATACTGCAGATGTGTAAAAGTTGCACGTATTCAAATTTTCAGTTTGAAGGCACTCAGTTGAAAATAAGATGCTTGGCTTTCCCGTGGGTTCATGCATTCTTTCACTTACTCACTCTCTCTCCCTCCCTCACTAGCTCACTCACTCACCCACCAGGACCTGGCTGAAACTGAGCATTGCCCACAATCTACTCACTCCTGGTTACTACTTGTGAAATTTCTGCCTTCCCAACAAAGTTTGATTGTGCTGAATCTTTAGTCAAGTTTCTATTTTTAAATAGGAAAGAAAGTCACATCCGTGTGATAAAACTAATAGGAGAACTTGATACCTCGAGCCTGCCCCATCTTTCAGTGAGATTAAGCTGATCTGAGTGTTGCCTCAACTCCACTTGCCCATAGCTAACTATGGGCGCATCTTCTGTTTAAGGTACAATGAGTAAAAGAAGAGTAGAACAGGTTTTACCACCAACCACTTGTGGTTATTCTGGAGCCTTTACTCTGGTCCCTTGATACAGCTGCAGAGACCTGGGTGGAGGTGTTGGTGGGGGAAAGGATTTGAACTTATTGATCATTTCTATTCAGTCAGAGCAATCTTGCATCTGTTTTGTGTTTCTTTTTCGACAAAGGCACGTAAATGCAAAGTGTTATTGATTTCTGGCAAACACAACAAAATTAAATCACATTTTTATTTTCTTCGCTGAGCCCCGGTCAAACTTGAGCATTGCTTGCACGCCACCAAATAGCTTCACATCTAACTAAAACGATACTTGAACACATTTTCCCCTCATTTTGAGGGCAAAAGGTCAAGTGATTAGATTTCTCTAACATCCACCAACCCACCTCCCCCCTCTACAACCAACGCCACAATAATTCCGTGCATCGAAACATGCCTAATACAGCAATGATTATTCAATGACAAAAAATCTGAGCAAGAGAAAGGAACAGCAATTTAAACATACTGTACCAACAGACTCTGATGTATGATAGGTTAGCTAGTTACTGTGGCTTGCTGAGTAAATTCATTTGTAGTCCTCCAGGGTTTTAAATCTCTGTTTTTGGCCAACAACAAGGTCTGAAAAGATTGCAGTTCATTTCCACCCGCAGCAGACGACTCATTTACTGGCTGCAGGCAACTCAATCAGGCCAGCCACTGATGAGCGAGTGACTTGTTCAGACCTCAAGTCAATATGTGTCTGCCGTGATAGAATGTCAGCATCTGTGAGCTGCTGTTGTCTCCTAGTGTTGTGGCTTTTTTCATTTCATCTGATCAATGTTATTAAAAACCTATGGCTTGTTTAACCATTCGGGTCCCCTGAATTTATTTTCTGCAGCTTGCAGTGAGGCATAATGGATTTGTGCTGCACCCAAGGGCTCATCTTATCGGACAAATAATTGGAAGCAGCTCACTTATTGGAAGCCAGCGTATTTGTGTTTACAGAATATAGTACAAATTCTGAAGCATCTGTTGCAAATGCCAATGATCTGAATTGCTGTCATCTGCATTGTTATCAGATCTGCCAAGCTTTAAGCAACGTGAAATGTAACATTTTAAAAATTGTAGTCCCTTCAATATTCTAATAGTATAACAAATCTGAGAGAAAGAATGCACAAGAGACTAAAGCTGAAGATCAGGTGAACAATAAAGCCGAATTTAGGCAGCTTTGTTCTGATTTCTTTTGTGTTATGCCAGCCTTGGGATGTTTGAAGCCAGAAAGTATGAATTATCAGAAAACTCTGACCATCATTTGTTCTTACATTGTTCTATTATCTCCCTTCTCCCATTGCATAGGTTTTCCCCATTCCCATGTTTCCAATTATAAACAGGGCCTCCAGCTCCCAGGAAACTGCTGGCATTCATCTGTAACTTGTCACTGGGAGGTGCACTGGAGTAGCCGAGGGTGACTTAGCTTCTAAGTGGGTAACATGGAAGTGAATTTCTTCTCAATATTCACCGCCGCCCCCCCTCCCAAATTTTGGCCATGGACTGCATTCCACAATATGAATCTTAGCTTTTTGCCCTGTGGGGAAATCAGACTTGCCACCATTAAATTTGCAGGATATATTAGTTTGGGAGTGTAGTAACAGTAGTATCTTCTCAACTATGAATAATAAAACTTTCATTCCTTTCATTTTAATAGAGCCAGACTGTTTGACTACAGGTACCCCTGCCGCTGAATTCTGAAATAATCCAAGGTATCCATGACTCAGCCTGAGTAAGCTGTTCCCAGCAATAGACAACAGAAAATGAAAATTACATTACCTTTGCTGGATAATCTGAAATGTGTGAGAAACAACCAATGTTGCATTGTCAGTCAGACTCACAATGAGGTATACTTGCACATACTGGAATCTACACATATTATATATAGGGCCCTGTTATTTGCAGATAGAAATAACACATTCAAATACTGCACCCACTACAACTCAAAACAATTGGTGACAGCCATTTGCTAATTTATTTTGCAGGGTAATGGCCTAACCAATCAGACTCAACCGCCTGATTTAAAATTTAACAAAGTCTGGCAGTTAACTGTCAGTCAGCATTTATAGGTGCTTTCTCCAGTGCTATCCCTCCACCAATCAAAGTCCACTTGCCAATCAATCAGCACTTGCTTCTAATGCAGTATAAATGTTGGTTTTTCCCTTGACATTGGTATTCTTGTGGATGTCCTGATGAGTGCAAAATAAAAATAACTTCGACAAAATATGTATTTGTTCAGTTTACGTTCTGTAGTACCGAATGGCTGATTAGAATTAATTTTGTTCTATCTTCAATAACTAACAACATTTTATAGCTAAATTCTAAGAATATACTTAATGTAAAATAGTTTGCTTACTTGAGTTACATTATAACTTGCATGCTGCTTTAATTGGCCACTCTTTCTGAAGTTGGGGAAACACAGGAGCAAAAATAAGCCTTTCAGCCCCTTGAACCTGCTGTTATTATAGATCCTAGTGATCATCCATCTCAAAATTATTTTCCTATTCTGTTCCCATATCCTTTGATGTGATTAATGTCCAGGAATCTATCAATCTCTGTTTTGTACTGAATCAATAATTGAGCTTCCACAGCTCTGGAGTCATAGACATATACAGCGTAGTGAAAAGCCTTTAGGTTCATCATATCAACACTGGTCAAAAACAACCACCTAACTATGCTGATCCCATCTTCCAACATTTGACCCATAGCCTTGTATATCGTAGCATTGCAAGTGTATATCTAAACACTTCTTCTTTGTCATGAGGGTTTCTGCTTTTACCACCCTTACAGCAGTGAGTCCAGATTCCCACCACCCTTAAGTGAAAAAGCTTTTCCTTACATCTCCTCTAAATCTTCTGCCCTTTACCTTAAACCTATGCCCCTGGCCAGTGATTCCTCTATCAAGGGGAAAAGTGTTTTCCTGTCTGCCCTGCCTATGCCCCTCAAAATTTTGTACATCTCACCACTACCTTCTCAAGGGCAACTAGGGATGGGCAGTAAATACTGGCCAACCAGCGATGCCCATATCCCACAAGTGAATTAGAAAAAATGTCATGCCCCATCTCAACCTCCTCTCATCTAAGAGAAACAAGCACAGTCTGTCTAATCTCTGTTCATAACTGAAACTCTCCAGGCCAGAGGTAAATCTCCTCTGTGTTCTCTCCAGTGGTGCTATCACATCCCTCCTATAGTGTGGATTCCAGAAATGCACAATGTATTTTAGCAATCGGCTAAAACATTTTAAACAGTTCCTATTCTTACAGTCTATACCTTGGCTAATAAAGGCAAGTATCCCATATGCCTTCTTAACCACTTTATCCACCTATCCTGATGCCTTAAGGCACTAGTGTACATGTACACAAAGGTCCTGCTGATCCTCAGTGCTCCTGAGGGTCCTATTGTTCATCCTTCTGTAATAGAGAATCCCAAAGAGTCACCAATCTCACTCACCTCATATTAAATGACTTGCCCTTATTCTTAGACAATGTCTCCTGATCGAGGCCCCAGCCAGTAGAAACATCCTTTCTGCATCTAGGCTATCATGCTGTTTAAGAATTTTGTAAGTTTCAATGCAATAACTTTTCATTCTCTGAATCCCAGAGACTACAGGCTCAGTCTCCAGAATCTCCAGAACATAGAAATTACGAATCGGAGGAAGCTACCAAACCCCTCCAACCTGCTCCACCATTCAATAAGATTATGGCTGATCTGATTGTCCTTAGAATTCCACATTACCTTGGATATCTTTGCTTAATAAAAATCTATTTGTCACTGCCTTAAAAGTATTCAATGACTGCACTTTCACTGTGGCCTGAGGCAGAGTTCCAAAGTCACAAAAGCCTCAGAGAGAAATAAATTCATCTCAGCTCCAACCTAAAAGGTGATTCCTAATTTAAAACTGTTCTCCCTAGTTCTTCATTTCTGGAAACAGAGGGCTGAATCTTAAGCTTTTTTTTAACTAATTGTTAGTTTCATTGAGTTTCACGGAGGATTTCTCTCCATGAGAACTCGCAAGACCTAGCACTGTATCTTATCAAACCCATCTCAGTAACTAGGCAAAAATGAGGACCACAGATGCTGGAAATCAGAGTCTAGATTAGAGTGGTGCTGGAAAAACACAGCAGGTCAGGCAGCATCTGAGGAGCAGGAAAATTGACGTTTCCTGCTCCTCGGGTGCTGCCTGACCTGCAGTGCTTTTCCAGCATCACTCTAATCCACCTCAGTAACTATTTACCCCATCCCTATTGCACCCATTTTGCCTAATTCTAGTCCCATTCTAGCACTCACCATACCAGAAAAACACAGCACTGCTGGGATATTCTGCAATTGATTGGTATCCCTGCGGTTGGCACCGTATTTAAAAGGCTATTGTGCAATTGGACAAAAGCTGTCAGTCCAGGCCTACCCTGCAACATTCTGGACATTTGCCCCTGACGTGGCAGATGGGGCAAGTTGGTGCTTTGTGTTGCAGACAGGAACCTGGTGGTCCTGTGGGGAGGTTGTGGATATTACAGAGGTTGGACATCCTCTTTCCGCCCAGATCCAACAGAGGATGCCATGATACGAGACCACACCAGCCTGCTCTGAGTCTGCCATCTGGGTCAGTGCAGTCTCAGGTGTCTGGAGGGACACTCAACATCATAGGAGAAAGGTCAATCACCATCTCCACTCTGCCAGTGTAAGTGCCAGCATCTTCTCTGTGATACAACACATTTACTTCGTCTCTGGTACTGCATCCACCTCTCACCAAGTCCATGATCTATCACTGTCACGACTTCCCTCACTTGCTGTCATGCACCCCAACCCCTGACACGACAAACCCAGTGGGTCCTCTGCCATGCCTATTCACTTACTCAGGACACCTCTCGTCTAAACCAAAAGTAACAGCAACGTCATGCATTTTCATTTCCCTTCACACCTGCCTCTGCTTCATTCCAGAAGGAAATCATCCCCCAAAATGGCAGGTAGAGTCAAGACGGATGGTGGGCCTCCTGACATTTGGCTTTTCAACCCTAATGAATAGAAGGTCCTGACTCTGACCTCCCTGAGCTGCCTGATTGTGTCCAAGCCCCTGGCCTGTTACCGGACACTGCCCCTGACTTACTGTACTGCAAGTCCCTGACCAAAGACAATCTCCCTCAACTTGACAGAGGACTGCTTACAGCCATGACATACTTCCTAGTTTTATGACTGTACTAAACAGCAAGGCAACACAGCCGTACTATGAGTCCCATTTGTCTGGCTGAGGTGAAAGGTGCAAGGAATGTCACGGATTTAGTAAGCCTGCAGGTAGATTCAAAATGAGTGAACCATAAGAGAACAGGCAAAGAGCTCTGAGGTGTAACCTGGTCCAGTCCTGGAGCTGGATGCCTGTCCATAAACTCACAGGGTCCTTGCTGCAACATTGCAATGAGAGTTGCTATTGCACCCTGAGATGCAGCATTAGTGTTCAGAAACATACTGCAAATAATTTGGAGACGTGCTATGAGGGTTCTTAGAGCTGGCACATGTCAAATGCCAATGTCCATGGACATAGGCTGCATGTGGCCAGTGCCCATGGAACATGTCCTGAGATCTTGGTGCACCATATCTAACCTGGAGGTCCTTTGGAGCAAGTGACAAGATGGAGTCAACAGGTACCTACTCCAAGAATTCGCAGCATTTAGTTTCCATGGTGGATGGTACTAGGGAATGCTGCATATTAATGAGACGAGATGTACAATCAATGATGTCATAAATAAGAACTAATCCTCCTTAATACTGGACATTCTGCTGCCTGGCAAAAATCTTACTTCACACAGAACTCAGTTAAAAGATGCAGCAAGTTGTTCCCAATGTTGAGATAGGCCTCGCTAGACTTCCTGTGTGATCCTCCCACATTTTTCACCATGGCCTGTGTCATTCTGCCAATAGTTTACACATTCACCCCATTAAAACCACTCAGGATCATTAATAGTTCAATACAGCCACTCCTCTCTCAAAGCTCCAGTGAAGACAAGGTCAGGCTGTCTGATCTTTCCTCATAAAACAACCAGCTTATTCCATCTATTAATCTAGTAAATATCCTCTGAACCACCTCCAATAAATTTACAATTCTCCCTAAATCAAGAGACAAAAACTGTACACAATGCTAATTCAAATTAGAACTAGGTTTTATTGTCACATGTAATCAAGTACAGGGGTACAGCGAAAATGTACAAAGTCACCAATCCCTGGCCATCTTAGGTATAAAGGTACCGGGATCAAAATCTGAGGGACAAAGTAGAAAAAAAGTTAAAAGATCAACATTACAGTCCTTCTTATGTGCTCAGCCACGTTGACCTCTCAATCCCCACAAGTACTCGATCTCCCCTACACTGGCCTCCTCTACTGCAATGGGCTACCTCTCCCCACATTGGCTTGATCTCCCCCACTGGTACACCTTGGGCTGCTTGTTCTCACCACCTCCTCGGGCAGCCTGTTCTCACCACCCCCTTGGGTTGCCTGTTCTCACCGCAACCGCCTTGGGCTGCCTGTTCTCACCGCTTCCCCCTCGGGTTGCCTGTTCTCACCACCCCCTTGGGCTGCCTGTTTTCACCGTTCCACCCTCGGGCTGCCTGTTCTCACCACTCCCCCCTCGGGCTGCCTGTTCTCACCACTCCCCCCTCGGGCTGCCTGTTCTCACCGCTCCCACCTCGGGTTGCCTGTTCTCACCACCCCCTTGGGCTGCCTGTTTTCACCGTTCCCCCCTCGGGTTGCCTGTTCGCAACGCTCCCACCTCGGGCTGCCTGTTCTCACCGCCCCTCAGGCTGCCTGTTCTCACCGCCTCCTCGGGTTGCCTGTTCTCACCGCAACCCCCTCGGGTTGCCTGTTCTCACCGCTCCCCCCTCGGGCTGCCTGTTCTCACCGCACCCCCCTCGGGCTGCCTGTTCTCACCGCTCCCACCTCGGGCTACCTGTTCTCACCGCCCCCTTGGGCTGCCTGTTTTCACCGTTCCCCCCTCGGGTTGCCTGTTCGCAACGCTCCCACCTCGGGCTGCCTGTTCTCACCGCCCCTCAGGCTGCCTGTTCTCACCGCCTCCTCGGGTTGCCTGTTCTCACCACCCCCTTGGGCTGCCTGTTTTCACCGTTCCCCCCTCGGGCTGCCTGTTCTCACCACTCCCCCCTCGGGCTGCCTGTTCTCACCACTCCCCCCTCGGGCTGCCTGTTCTCACCGCTCCCACCTCGGGTTGCCTGTTCTCACCACCCCCTTGGGCTGCCTGTTTTCACCGTTCCCCCCTCGGGTTGCCTGTTCGCAACGCTCCCACCTCGGGCTGCCTGTTCTCACCGCCCCTCAGGCTGCCTGTTCTCACCGCCTCCTCGGGTTGCCTGTTCTCACCGCAACCCCCTCGGGTTGCCTGTTCTCACCGCTCCCCCCTCGGGCTGCCTGTTCTCACCGCACCCCCCTCGGGCTGCCTGTTCTCACCGCTCCCACCTCGGGCTACCTGTTCTCACCGCCCCTCAGGCTGCCTGTTCTCACCACCCCCTCGGGTTGCATGTTCTCACCACACCCGCCTCGGGCTGCCTGTTCTCACCACTCCCCCTTCGGGTTGCTTGTTCTCAACGCTCCTCCCTCGGGCTGCCTGTTCTCACCGTTTCCCCCTCGGGTTGCCAGTTCTTAACGCTCCCCCCTCGGGCTGCCTGTTCTCACCGCCCCCTCAGGCTGCCTGTTCTCACCGCTCCACCCTTGGGCTGTGTGTTCTCACCGCCCCCTTGGGTTGCCTGTTCTCACCGCACCCTCGGGCTGCCTGTTCTCACCGCCCCCTCGGGCTGCCTGTTCTCACTGCTCCCCCCTCGGGCTGCCTGTTCTCACCACCCCCTCAGGCTGCCTGTTTTCACCGTTCCCCCCTCGGGTTGCCTGTTCGCAACGCTCCCACCTCGGGCTGCCTGTTCTCACCGCCCCTCAGGCTGCCTGTTCTCACCGCCTCCTCGGGTTGCCTGTTCTCACTGCAACCCCCTCGGGTTGCCTGTTCTCACCGCTCCCCCCTCGGGCTGCCTGTTCTCACCGCACCCCCCTCGGGCTGCCTGTTCTCACCGCTCCCACCTCGGGCTACCTGTTCTCACCGCCCCCTTGGGCTGCCTGTTTTCACCGTTCCCCCCTCGGGTTGCCTGTTCGCAACGCTCCCACCTCGGGCTGCCTGTTCTCACCGCCCCTCAGGCTGCCTGTTCTCACCGCCTCCTCGGGTTGCCTGTTCTCACCACCCCCTTGGGCTGCCTGTTTTCACCGTTCCCCCCTCGGGCTGCCTGTTCTCACCACTCCCCCCTCGGGCTGCCTGTTCTCACCACTCCCCCCTCGGGCTGCCTGTTCTCACCGCTCCCACCTCGGGTTGCCTGTTCTCACCACCCCCTTGGGCTGCCTGTTTTCACCGTTCCCCCCTCGGGTTGCCTGTTCGCAACGCTCCCACCTCGGGCTACCTGTTCTCACCGCCCCTCAGGCTGCCTGTTCTCACCACCCCCTCGGGTTGCATGTTCTCACCACACCCGCCTCGGGCTGCCTGTTCTCACCACTCCCCCTTCGGGTTGCTTGTTCTCAACGCTCCTCCCTCGGGCTGCCTGTTCTCACCGTTTCCCCCTCGGGTTGCCAGTTCTTAACGCTCCCCCCTCGGGCTGCCTGTTCTCACCGCCCCCTCAGGCTGCCTGTTCTCACCGCTCCACCCTTGGGCTGTGTGTTCTCACCGCCCCCTTGGGTTGCCTGTTCTCACCGCACCCTCGGGCTGCCTGTTCTCACCGCCCCCTCGGGCTGCCTGTTCTCACTGCTCCCCCCTCGGGCTGCCTGTTCTCACCACCCCCTCAGGCTGCCTGTTCTCACCGCTCCACCCTTGGGCTGTGTGTGCTCACCGCCCCCTTGGGTTGCCTGTTCTCACCGCACCCCCCCTCAGGCTGCCTGTTCTCACCGCCCCCTCGGGCTGCCTGTTCTCACTGCTCCCCCCTCAGGCTGCCTGTTCTCACCACCCCCTCAGGCTGCCTGTTCTCACCGCTCCACCCTTGGGCTGTGTGTTCTCCCCGACCCCTTGGGTTGCCTGTTCTCACCGCACCCCCCCTCAGGCTGCCTGTTCTCACTGCCCCCTCGGGCTGCCTGTTCTCACTGCTCCCCCCTCAGGGTGCCTGTTCTCACCGCCCCCTCGGGCTGCCTGTTCTCACTGCTCCCCCCTCGGGCTGCCTGTTCTCACTGCGACCCCACTTGGGCTGCCTGTTCTCACTGCAACCCACCTCAGACTGCCTGATCTCACCGCCCCCTTGGGCTGCCTATTCTCACTGCGACCCCTCTCAGTCTGCCTGTTCACACTGCCCCTTGGGCCGCCTGTTCTCGCTGTCCCCTTGGGCTGCCTATTCTCACCACTCCCTCGGCTGCCTGTGGTTACTGCTCCCCCCTCAAGCTGCCTGTTCTCACCGCTTCCCCCTCGGGCTGCCTGTTCTCACCGCCCGCTCGGGCTGCCTGTTCTCACCGCCCCCTCAGGTTGCCTGTTCTCACCGCCCCATCCGGCTGCCTGTCCTCACTGCCCCCTCGGGCTGCCTGTTTTCACCACTCCCCCTTAGGGTTGCCTGTTCTCACCGCTCCCCCCTCGGGTTTCCTGTTCTCACTGCCCGCTCAGGCTGCCTGTTCTCACTGCCCCCTTGGGCTGCCTGTTCTCACTGCGACCCCTCTCAGTCTGCCTGTTCACACTGCCCCCTCGGGCCGCCTGTTCTTGCTGTCCCCTTGGGCTGCCTGTTCTCACCGACCCCTCGGGCTGCCTGTTCTCACCGCTCCCAGGGGTGCCTGTTCTCAACGCTCACCCCTCGGGCTGCCTGTTCTCACGGCCACCTTGGGCTGTCTGTCTCACTGCAACCCCCCTCGGGCTGCTTATTCTCACTGCCCCCTTGGGCTGCCTGTTCTCACCGCCCTCTCAGGCTGCCTGTTCTCACCGCCCCCTCAGGCTGCCTGTTCTCACTGTTTCCCCCTCGGGCTGCCTGTTCTCACTGCTCCCCCCTCAGGCTGCCTGTTCTCATCGCTCCCTCCTCAGGCTGCCTGTTCTCACCACCCCCTCAGGCTACCTGTTCTCACCACCCCCTCAGGCTGCCTATTCTCACCGCCCCCTCCGGCTGCCTGTTCTCACTGCTCCCCCTTCGGGCTGTCTGTTCTCACCACCCCCTTGGGATGCCTTTTCTCACCGCACCCCTCCCTCAGGCTGCTTGTTCTCACCGCCCCCTTGGACTGCCAGTCCTCACCGCCCCCTTGGGCTGCCTGTTCTTACCCCTTCCCCCTCTGTTTGCCTGTTCTCACTGCTCCCCCCTCGGGCTGCCTGTTTTCACCACCCCATTGGGTTGCCTGTTCTCAGCCCCCCATCCGGCTGCCTGTCCTCACTGACCCCTCGGGCTGCCTGTTTTCACAGCTCCCCCTTAGGGTTGCCTGATCTCAACGCTCCGCCCTCGGGTTTCCTGTTCTCACTGCCCGCTCTGGCTGCCTGTTCTCACCGCCCCCTTGGGCTGCCTGTTCTCACTGCGACCCCTCTCAGTCTGCCTGTTCACACTGCCCCCTCGGGCCGCCTGTTCTTGCTGTCCCCTTGGGCTGCCTGTTTTCACCGATCCCTCGGGCTGCCAGTTCTCAATGCTCCCCCCTCGGGTTGCTTGTTCTCACCGCCCCCTTGGGCTGCCTGTTCTCACCGCCCCGTCAGGCT
Source organism: Chiloscyllium plagiosum (assembly GCF_037043375.1). Lineage (NCBI taxonomy): Eukaryota > Metazoa > Chordata > Chondrichthyes > Orectolobiformes > Hemiscylliidae > Chiloscyllium > Chiloscyllium plagiosum. Next base: position 23,337,530 of record NW_028270159.1, read on the forward strand.
GCCTGTTCTTACTGTTTCCCCCTCGGGCTGCCTGTTCTCATTGCCCCCTCAGGCTGCCTGTTCTCACTGCTCCCCCCTTGGGCTGCCTTTTCTCACCGCCCCCTCGGTCCGCCTGTTCTCACTTCCCCCTCAGGCTGCCTGTTCTCACCGTCCCCTCAGGCTGCCTGTTCTCACCACTCCCTCAGGCTGCCTGTTCTCACCGTCCCCTCAGGCTGCCTGTTCTCACCGCTCCCCCCACAGGCTGCCTGTTCTCACCGCCCCCTCGAGCTGCCTGTTCTCACCGTCCCCCTCGGGCTATCTGTTCTCACCGCCCCCTCAGGCTGCCTGTTCTGACCGCCCCCTCAGGCTTCCTGTTCTCACTGCTCCCCCCTAAGACTGCCTGTTCTCACCACCCCCCCCTCAGGCTGCCTGTTCTCACCACCCCCCTCGGGCTGCCTGTTCTCACCGCCTCCTCAGGCTGCCTGTTCTCACCGCCCCCTTAGGCTGCCTGTCTCACTGCTCCCCCCTCGGGCAGCCTGTTCTCACCGCCCCCTCGGGCTGCTTGTTCTCACCGCCCCCCTCGGGCTGCCTGTTCTCACCGCCTCCTCAGGCTGCCTGTTCTTACTGACCCCTCGGGCTGCCCGTTCTCACTGCTCCCCCATCGGGCTGCCTGTTCTCACCGCCCCCTCGGGCTGCTTGTTCTCACTGCCCCCTCAGACTGCCTGTTATCACCGCTCCCCCCTCAGGCTGCCTGTTCTTACTGCCCCCTCGGGCTGCCCGTTCTCACTGCTCCCCCCTTGGGCCGCCTGTTCTCACTGCCCCTTTGGACTGCCTGTTCTCACTGCTCCCTCCTCGGTCTGCCTGTTCTCACTGCCCCTTTGGACTGCCTGTTCTCACTGCTCCCTCCTCGGTCTGCCTGTTCTCACTGCCCCCTCAGACTGCCTGTTCTCACCGCTCCCCCCTCAGGCTGCCTGTTCTTACTGCCCCCTCGGTCTGCCCGTTCTCACTGCTCCCCCCTTGGGCCACCTGTTCTCACTGCCCCTTTGGACTGCCTGTGCTCACTGCTCCCCCCTTGGGCAGGCGGTTCTCACTGCCCCTTTGGACTGCCTGTGCTCACTGCTCCCCCCTCAGGCTGCCTGTTCTCACTGCCCCCCTCGAACTGCCTGTTCTCACCGCTCCCCCCTCGGGCTGCCTGTTCTCACTGCCTCCTCAGGCTGCCTGTTCTCACTGCCCTCTCAGTCTGCCTGTTCTCACTGCTCCCCCCTCAGACTGCCTGTTCTCACCACTCCCCCCTTGGGCCACCTGTTCTCACTGCCCCTTCGGACTGCCTCTTCTCACCACACCCCCCTCAGGCTGCCTGTTCTCACTGCCCCCTCAGGCTGCCTGTTCTCACTGCCCCCTCGGGCTGCCTGTTCTCACTGCCCCCTCAGGCTGCCTGTTCTCGCTGCCCCCTCGGGCTGCCTGTTCTCACCGCCCCCTCGGGCTGCCTGTTCTCACCGCTCCCCCCTTGGGCCGCCTGTTCTCACTGCCCCTTCGGACTGCCTGTTCTCACCGTACCCCCCTCAGGCTGCCTGTTCTCACTGCCCCCTCAGGCTGCCTGTTCTCACTGCTCCCCTCAGGCTGCCTGTTCTCACCGCTCCCCCCTCAGGCTCCCTGTTCTCACTGCTCCCTCAGGTTGCCTGTTCTCACTGCTCCCTCAGGCTGCCTGTTCTCACTGCTCCCCCCTCAGGCTCCCTGTTCTCACTGCCCCCTCAGGCTGCCTGTTCTCACCACTGCAGATGCTGGTTGTCCTCTCTCACTGCCAAGCTGGCTCAATCTCCTCTGCGCTGTATCAACTCACTTCCACGGAAGGCAAATAAGTTTAACTAAGATAAAAAGAGCAGCGAAAGAAGAAAAACAAAGTGCCAGCAGATGAGCTGTGGGCAGGAGCCTGCATGCTGCACTGCTACTCCACTGTTGTCGAGCATATTAATATTATACATCCAGATTAAGATATGGCCTCACCTTCCTTGTATAACTGAAGCATGGCATGCTTACTTTTATGTTGAATTGCTGCTGTAATAAAGGATAACATCTGATTAGGCTTCTTAATCGTGCCATCCAAGGGTTAGTCTAATGAACTTCTTTTCCACTCCCTCTATGACAAGTACATCATTCCTTTTGTCACTGGTCCAAAACTGTGCACAGTACTCCAGGTGCAGTCTCACCAAGAGTCTAATCAAATGAATCATGATATCTTTACTCCTGTACGCCCATTCCCATCCAATACCAGTTCCCTTCCTAATTGCTTGCTATACTTGCATGTTAGCTCTCGGTGACTGATGAATCAGCACATCTGATCCGTCTGGACCGCATTGCTTCCAATATTTCACCATTTAAGAAATACTCTACACCTTTGTTCCTCATATCAAAATAGATAACATGACAGTCCATCTGCCATATTCTTGTCTACTTTGTTCCAAAACCTCTTGAAGCCTCCTTGTCATCCTCACAGCACACAATCCACCTAGTCATTGGCAAACATGGAAATATCACATCAGGTCCTGACATCCAATCATTGGATTTGCTTATAAACAGCTCAGATGAAGAGAGTAGTTTTCATTTCTTATCCATTCACGGTAGGTACCATACCTGGCATGACCAGCGTTTTTGTAATAGCCTATTTGGAATAGCCCTTAAGAAAGTGTGGAGAAGACAAATCTGTGGTGCTGTTAGGTAGGCAGTTCCAGAAGTTTGATCCAGTGACAATAAAGGAACGGTGATGTATTTCATGTTCAGGATGGTGTGTTACTTGGAGGAGGCCTTTCAGGCCGTCGAGTTCCTGGACATCCGTTACCTTCTCCTTCTGAGTGTTAAAGGTCATGGGTTGGATGGTGCTCTCAAAGGCAGTTGGGTGAAATGCTGTAGTGCATCTTGTGAATGGTGCACGCTGCTGCATCTTGTGGTGGAGAGAGTGGATGTTTAACTTGGTCATTGGGTCATGGTCAAGTGGGCTGCTTGGTCCTGGATTGTCTTGACCTTCCACCACAATGTGGTTGTAATGAGCCAAGGGCGCTGGAGGAACACAAACTCAGTGTCAGTGAGCAGAAATAAGAACAGAAATTGCTCGAAAAGCTCAGCAGGTTGGGCAGCATCTGTGGAGAGAGAAACAGAGTTTTTTTTTAGATTAGATTACATTACAGTGTGGAAACAGGCCCTTCGGCCCAACAAGTCCACACCGACCCACCGAAGCACAACCCACTCATACCCCTACATTTACCCCTTACCTAACACTACGGGTAATTTAGCATGGCCAATTCACCTGACCTGCACATCCTTGTGACTGTGGGAGGAAACCGGAGCACCCGGAGGAAACCCACGCAGACACGGGGAGAACGTGCAAACTCCACACAGTCAGTCGCCTGAGGCGGGAATTGAACCTGGGTCTCTGGCGCTGTGAGGCAGCAGTGCTAACCACAGTGCCACCATGCCGCCCACTACTGTGCCACCGTGCCGCCCACCCACTGTGCCACCCTGCTGCCCACCACTGTGCCACCATGCCACCCACCCACTGTGCCACCATGCCGCCCACTCACTGTGCCACTGTGCCACCCAGTGATCCAGTGATCCTTCTTCAAAATGGTGAGCATGTTACTGGGGAGTAACTGGCATTTGTTTGCACTGTTGACCACACCTTCCATCATTTCGCTAATAATTGAATGTATTTTCTGGGCAGAACATGCCTGGGCATTGTTCTGCATTTGTCAGGTAGGTGCCAGTATTGTAGCTGCACTGCAACAGTTTGATTAGGGGTGTGGCTGATTCTGAAGCTCAGGCCTTCAGCACTACAGTGGTGTGTTACCAATATACAGATCATTTGTTGTGAACAATGCACTCAGTCATTTCTCCATAGCATGTGGAGTGCATCGAATATGCTGAAGACCAGTTTCTTAGAAGGAGGTTGAGATGGATCACCCCACACAACATTTCAGCCTGAAGATAGTTGCACATGTTCCTTTCTCCCTCCCTTGCATGAATTGCCAATATTTTCTGCTGTTTAATGGTTGATTTTTGTCTATTGGTAGACAGAAATAGAGAAATTTACTATCCCTTCTTCGATAATTTATATGTTTCATGCACTCAATGGAATCTCGGGATGGGTAATGGGTATGGCATGGTCTGGAGCTAACATAGAATTCATTCAATGGTAGGGTCTCTCATTTGTTTCTCACTAGTGCATTTTGCCATTAGTTTGAAGTTGGGGTTTGTAGACTGAGAGTTAGCAGCAGCCCTTCACTACCAGCAGAGCACAGAAAGGTGTTTGACATTGAATCCAGTGGTTGTTGCATTGTACTTGGGCAAAGATTGGCAGGATGATGTGAGGACAGAGGTAGGATTTACATTGCACGTGGTGTACATCAGGGAGATAGGGTGAGCTGAGCAATTCAGTCTTGCCAAGTGTTTCCGCAGGTTTTCCTATGCAAGCTGGACTGTGCTCTTCAATGTGCTCCAAACCAATGTGAAAGAAGCTCTGTGAAAAATCACGTCCAGTTCAGGAAGACACCTGAGATTTCTTTCTCAAAAAGCAGGTGGCTCACTACAGTTCATTCCAACAGGAATCCAGCTGAGCATCTCCTTTTGGATGTACAGACAGCTTGCAAAGACAGCGGAGCATCTCAAGCCAAAGGAACAAATTCAAAATTCTAGCCTGGCTATTTTGAGTTGGGATGCTGGATACCATCTCACAGCATCATTATAGCATAAAAGGAGGTTATCTGCTCCATGGGGTCTATGCTATCTCTTCAGAGAGCAATAGGGTCAGTCCCATTTCCCAGATGATCTCTGTAACCTCCAGTTTATTTCCTTCAATGGCCAAATGAATTGCAAGTATGCCTCTTAAGAAATTATTTTAAACAATGGAAGTATTTTCAATAATTAAGTCAATTTCAATATCATTAAAGCAGTACGCCGCTTGTAACATTATTTGACTTTGCATTCACCCTATTGCTATTAGCTTAATGACACAGATTTCCACTGGATTAGAGCTAACCTGTTGAAAGGGTTCTTATTGATTTGAACAGTAGTGCCAAGGAATAGTGAAATGCAGCTTAATATTCTGTATTGCGGGGAGTCCGATACCGATAGTGGCACTGAGAAACCTTAATTGGCAGAGATCAGGCCCTGCTCCCACAGAGGCAGAGGTAGTTCCATCTCAAAGTGATACCACCCCAGACTGCTCTCTTGCACCACTTAGTTGTCAGTAATTTGGATGATGGTCTGGATGTAGGGTAATTCCTTTGTATGATATTTGGTGACCAAATACAAGGACTAGGAACTTCAGTTTAATGCAGCCTCAAAATACTCATAGGTTAATAAATCATTCCATTTAAGCAACATTTATTTCCACAGGTGTGTTTATAGAGTGCCTTTCATGACCACTAGATATCGTTCAGAGTTTTCCAGCCAATGAATTGAGTTTATAACATGGAAAACATGGCAGCCAATTTGCACACAGCAAGCTCCCATAAACTTCAATGTGTTAATGACCAGATCGTCTGTTTTGTAAAAGTAGCACAAACCCAAGAAGAGGTAATCAGTATAACAGTTCAGTAAATGGGGATCTAGGAAGCCAGGTCATGATTAAATAAAGGCTGGCCCAATAAATCTTAGAATACTTGTTACATCAAAAACCACAACTGAGTAAAGAAAAAACACAAAACATGAACCTTATGACTCTGGCATCAACAACAAATGAAACGTGTCTTGGTTTTTTTTGTGCCTGTATTCCTGCAGGATGAAACCCTTTCAATAATTTTACCCCCCCACCAGCTTTCATTCTCGGGTCACACCGGACATGAAGCGTTAAAATGAGATTGCAGCTGTAAAAGAAAAATCACAGAGGTATGTACTTACCTTGGCCGCAGATGATTTTGCTTATCTTTCAATCTCAACTCATGCGGAAGATGTGCAAATTCATGAAAGACTAAAAGTACATGTTGTCAAATCACTACCTACTACTGCCTTGAGAGAGCTGCTGTATAATTGAAGGTGTGAAAGCATGGGACATCATTTAATTCCATTATGACTAATTAATGGGAGCTCTCTCGAGATCTTTTTTATATCTGACGGAGGAAAGGATTATGTAAAGGAAAATTTGCCTTAAGAGATTTCCTCAGGATTTGAACTCTAATTAAACCAAAATAAAATTAATGTCCACCTAGATGAATCTTCACTTCCTCACTAATTATTGGTTCTCACCATGGTATAAATGTCCGACTTTTCCTCTGAGAGTAAATGCTGTGGTAATACCATGTGCACACTGGTCACTATTATACAATTGTGTATTTATTTATTAGGTGCAAACGAGGTTATAAAACGAAAGTACTTAAAGCAAGGGGGAAGAAGCTGCACTGAGACCAAGACTAAGATAAGCTGGCTGATTAAACAGCAGCTATGATAATGATTAGGAGGGAGATTTTCAGCTTGAAATCATGCAGGGAACAAACAATATGGAGTAAACACTGTCCTACCATTTCCTAAACAAGGAGAGATGGGATGGTGGCATGGTGTTAATGTTACTGATCCAGGTCCCTAACTCAGTATTCTGGAGGCAAAGCAGCAAGTAGCACCACAGAAGGTGGGGTAATTTAATTTCAATTAATGAATTAATATATCTCAAATAAAATGATAGTCTCATTAAAACTAATTGTGACATTAACTGTTTTGTCATTAAACCCCCATCTGTTTCGCTAATGCCGTTCAGGAGGAAATGTGGCCTCCAGATCCAAGGTAATGTGGTTGGTAGTTCACTATCCACAGTTTACTGGCATCTCACCATTGTCTTCTCAAGGGCAATGAAGGATGGGTGACAACTACTGGTCTCACAGACAACATGCCCACCCCTATGATAATTAATAAGAAGAATGGCTCAGATGCCAAAGGAGTAATGGTTGTAAAGCAGGAGGAACTGATGTAACAAACACCAACATGCGGACATGAGAGAAAATAACGATGAAAATGATCAATGTCAGGACTGAGCAGCACTTGTTGTTTATGTGTTCTCCCATGAAGGCTAACCGACTAGATCTGAATGCTCAGAATTACATTACTTCAAGGAGAATGGTGGAGTTGTTGAACCATTGAAGTGGCCAAGAATAGTGCAGGAGCAAATAGATCAGGAATAGTACACACGTTACTTGTGGGGTTTTTTTCTGTCCAGCGCATCAGAAGTCTTTCTCTCTGCTGTATCCTGGCCAGGATCTGGTCTCCAAAATACTGCAGTACTTCTGTATTTGGATGTCACAAAAACTCAAAACAGGGTAATTGTTTTGCGAAAGACACTAATCAGATAAATACAGCACCTCAGAGTTTGCCTAATAGATATTGTTGTCGTATAACACACATTATTCAACAACACGTGCATTCACATGCACCCCTGCATTAGGAAAATGCCTCATTATTGCTACTTTTAAATAGCCAGCACAGTATGCTAGCCATACATTCACTGGATGGTCAAAAGGAGGCAGACTTTCAGAAATCAGTCTCAAATGGTATCTATTTAATTTGCCATCTTGACTGAAATGGATGACATGCACTCTGCCATCTAGACAAGAGCTAATCCAGGCCCCAAGAGACATTTTAGCACCTTTATTGCTGGCTACATGTTTGAACTGGAAATCATTCTGATATTGAGCAGTTGCAAGGTTCAGTCCAGTTATACAATGGAGCAGATTTGTCTATGGACCTGATAGCATTCATCACCAATCTTACTCAGACACACTTTCCCAGTCCTGTCAATTCCATTGATGTATCCTGTCCATCAAAGCCGTCCTAAGGTCATTGCAGAAAGAGAGAGGGTTCTACTTCCCTTGCATTGTGTGTATCATTGCCTTGCACATTTTGTTTACAGTTTAATTCAGCCTTTCTTATCTAATCAGACTTTAAATAGTGCTCATGCCATGACATGTAAATACAGAATTTAAAGGGAGGGAAGGAAGAAAATAAATCTGGAGAGCAGTGACATTTAGCTCCAGAATTGGAGAGTGAGAAGGGATCTGACTGAGCTGCCTCTCTCTCATCATCTTCAGCAGATAAACAAAGGACTGGAAACTCAACCATGGTCCCAAGCAAGATCCAACAGGGTAAAACATGGAGGGGGGAATATGCTAAAGGGCTTTATCCATCTGGAATTGGAGTGAGGGGGCACTCACTTAACATATAAAGTGCCACCACACTGCCTTGCAGCATGTTGACTGTCTACCCTCAGCACACCTCTCTTAAACCTGGAAGGAACAAGTTTCAGGTGGGTTAGGATCAGGACTCCAATTATTAACACTTTCAATCCCCACTTGACCTTTGGAGTTAAAACATTCCCCATCATAACCAACCTAGCCAAAACTGTTAATGTATCAACCAGCATTTTAAGAATGCTACAAGTCACCTTCCAAGTCATGAAACTGACTAATCTATAGAGGAAAGCTAGATATGTACAGAATGTGGGAAAAAAGTTCAACAAAACCCACAGCTTAAAACGGAAAGTATTTTTTCTTTATGAATTCTCAAGGTTTTGTTTTTTCTTCTCAGTTTCATAAACCTGCCAGACAACGTAAGTTGCTCACAGCAGCGGTCAAATACCGTCGGATTCAATGCCACCTATACTGAGGGATTCAAGAGCACATTCCCTCCACCAGATCATTGCCAATGGTGGGTGGAGAACTATGAATGAAACTTTAATTCAGAGCATTCGGCACAGACCAGCAGCTTCTCGTTGACTACAGCCTTGCAACAGTTGCCTATTTTTGTCGCTCCCATAAATATTAATGCATACAAAGCTTATTTTTTTAAAATGAGCAGTGTGTAGTCATTGAAACGGAGTTGTTTTGAGAGTTCAAATGCGTTATGCTCCCCCTACCCCAATCTCTGGGGACTCCACCCATATCTACAAAACCAGCTTCTATCTCATCACCAGCAACTATTTGCCAGCAAATCCGATAGCATAATATCAATGAAAATGTAAGGAATTTCATTATGTAATCCCAAAATCTGTCGAACCAAAAGTGAGAGTTGGCTAGATGCTGAAATGGCAGTTTCAATGAGCAGTTCAATGATTGGCATTTGACCTCTGTCAGTGACAGAAGGATAGCCCTAAAAGTGCTATATGCTGCATGGTGGTCTGTTCATCAATATTGCAAAAGATTGTATAATCTATTTCCTGGACAAATTCAGGAAATTCCATGAGATGGAACCTGCCAGGCCCACCAGAGTTTTTAGAAGGGTGGACAGGCAGCAAAACTTCAAGTTTCCCGATGTAGGGTTTAAGTTTGGCGATTATGTCCTCAGAACAATGAGGCAGACCAGCTTTCATGACTGAACCTCTTTCGGGTTCACTAGCATGGTTTGAATTCTCATTAATACACCAGCCTCCTGGAATTATATCACAGGCACAACCTGAGTTAGCCAAAAACGAGAAACATGTGTTTCCCAAACCTGACCATCTACAACAGGTAAAAACAATGACTGCAGATGCTGGAAATCAGATTCTGGATTAGTGGTGCCGGAAGAGCACAGCAGTTCAGGCAGCATCCAAGGAGCAGTGAAATCAACGTTTCGGGCAAAAGCCCTTCATCAGGAATAAAGGCAGTAAGCCTGAAGCGTGGAGAGATAAGCTAGAGGAGGGTGGGGATGGGGAGAAAGTAGCATAGAGTACAATAGGTGAGTGGGAGAGGGATGAAGGTGATAGGTCAGGGAGGAGAGGGTGGAGTGGATAGGTGGAAAAGGAGATACGCAGATAGGACAAGTCATGGGGACAGTGCTGAGCTGGAAGTTTGGAACTAGGGTGAGGTGGGGGAAGGGGAAATGAGGAAACTGTTGAAGTCCACATTTATGTCCTGGGGTTGAAGTGTTCCGAGGCGGAAGATGAGGCGTTCTTCCTCCAGGCGTCTGGTGGTGAGGGAGCGGCGGTGAAGGAGGCCCAGGACCTCCATGTCCTCGGCAGAGTGGGAGGGGGAGTTGAAATGTTGGGCCACGGGGTGGTGTGGTTGATTGGTGCGGGTATCCCGGAGATGTTCCCTAAAGCGCTCTGCTAGGAGGAGCCAGTCTCCCCAATGTAGAGGAGACCGCATCGGGAGCAACGGATACAATAAATGATATTAGTGGATGTGCAGGTAAAACTTTGATGGATGTGGAAGGCTCCTTTAGGGCCTTGGATAGAGGTGAGGGAGGAGGTGTGGGCGCAGGTTTTACAGTTCTTGTGGTGGCAGGGGAAGGTGCCAGGATGAGAGGGTGGGTTGTAGGGGGGCGTGGACCTGACCAGGTAGTCACGGAGGGAACGGTCTTTGTGGAAGGTGGAAAGGGGTGGGGAGGGAAATATATCCCTGGCGGTGGGGTCTTTTTGGAGGTGGCGGGAATGTCGGCGGATGATTTGGTTTATGCGAAGGTTGGTAGGGTGGAAGGTGAGCACCAGGGGCGTTCTGTCCTTGTTACGGTTGGAGGGGTGGGGTCTGAGGGCGGAGGTGCGGGATGTGGTTGACTTCCTCCAAGTTCCCACGGGGACACACCTCAGTTTGTAACCAAGCTTTCTCTTTGTGTATGTGCTTGTAGTCTAGAGAGGTGAAAGTTCTCGATGTCCACCAGCTCAGGAGACATCTCAGTCATATAGTCCTTTTCTCTGCAGTTAAATGTTTACAGTGTAAGGAGGAAGACCTGATAGCCTCAACTATCCTGTCCAACTAAGACAACCAAACTGGTCGAGACCAGCAACCCAAACCATGTAGGTAAGTGGGGTTCAACTCAAAAAGGGGCTCGATAGAACAGGTTCACATAAAAGTGGGCTGGATGGAAAGAAACAGGAGTGAATGGAACTCAGAAGACATGGTGTGTTGGGGACAATTGAAAAGTAGAGCGGAAGGAGCCTGAGATGCAGAGGAAAGAATAACTGATCAGGATGAGGGGATCAAGGAAGGGTGGGAGTTACTTATTTAGGCTAGAGAACACAATGGAGTCATGAGATGTGGTGAGGGAGAGAGAGAGAGCAGGTGAATTGAATAAGGGGCAGGTGTGAAGCTAGAGCTGGGCACAGGGATCTGGATGGGAATGGGATCAGTGGAAAAAGCAGGAAGAGAAAGGGAGATTGTATCAAAGGGAGAAATTGAAGAAGGATAGAGAATTGCTGGAGGAAAGGAGAAGGCCATTTGCCATCGGAGGGAGAAATGTATTCCAGATACTTTCCTAATCAGCCTGTTCAGAGATGTTATAACGCACCTCTGGAGCAGGTAGAACTTGAACCCAGCCATCTGGCTCAGGGGTAATAGAGTGAGAGGATAGAGGGTGAATAATTCACTGGAAAAGTTTACAGCCATCATCTTCTTCCAAATTGGTCTTCAAAACAAGGCCCCACAAAGAATGCACAGTGCAAGTGGGAGAGGCCTTAGATCTGTTTATGTATGTCCCCTCAAAGTGCAAACACCCCAGCTGAAGAAATTGGAACAGACAATGAAAAACATTGTTGTGCAAGCACTCAGTTAAGGGTTTTCCACTGAAGGGAAGGACTCACTGCAGAATTAAGATGCACAAGCTCCTGCAGCTCCAAATACCAACAAGCCAACCATGTCCTGTCATTCACTAACATTTGACTATGAGGATACCACTAGTGGCCATGATGGGGTCTGTTTCACATTCAGCTGAACAGGAGCACTCACAGGCCCATGTATCTGAATGTAAGGGCCATGGGGATGAAATCTTTCTGCAGACTGTAGAAGGGTTGTATCACAGGGGATAATGAAGGTTACCAAGAGTCAGGTTGAGCAAAGTGTCATGTGCATGGAAAGTAATGTAAAGATCAAGATGACAAATATCCTGCAGCTTGAGGAAGAGGAAAGCAAGGCATGGATGACACATCTTTAGGTATAGTTGGCTGTAGGACAGGGTTTAACCCACCACATGAGCAGTCTGAAATGGCACAAAAGGTAGCTTTATTGTGTCAAGGTCTCAGATGGAAACAAAATCTCATTCAAGAGTCATAGAGTCATAGAGATGTACAGCACGGAAACAGACCCTTCGGTCCAACTCATCCATGCTGACCAGAAATTCCAACCCTATCTAGTCCCACCTGCCAGCACCCAGCCCATATCCCTCCAAACCCTTCCTATTCATATACCCATCCAGATGTCTTTTAAATGTTGTAATTGTACCAGCCTCCACCACTTCCTCTGGCAGGTCATTCCATACACATACCACCCGCTGCATGAAAAAGTTGCCCCTTAGGTCTCTGTTATATGTTTCCTCTCTCACCCTAAACTTATGCCCTCTAGTTCTGGTCTCCCCCACTGCAGGAAAAAGACTTTGTCTATTTCAGACCATAAGACCATAAGACATAGGAGTGGAAGCAAGGCAATTTGGCCCATCAAGTCCACTCCACCATTTAGTCATGGCTGATGGGCAATTCAATTCCACTTACCCACACTCTCACCTTGGCCCTTAATTCCTTGTGAGATCAAGAATTTATCAATCTCTGCCTTGAAGACACCCAACATCCCGGCCTCCACTGTGCTCTGTGGGAATGAATTCCACAGGCCCACCACTCTCTAGCTGAAGAAATGTCTCCTCATTTCCGTTCTAAATTGATTCCCTCTAATTCTAAGGCTGTGTCCATGGGTCTCCCTGCCTAACGGAAACAACTTCCCAGCGTCCACCCTTTCTAAGCCATGCGTTATCTTGTAAGTTTCTAATAGATCTCCCCTCAACCTTCTAAACTCTAATGAATTTATCCTATCCATGTCCCTCATGACTTTATAAACTTCTATAAGGTCACCCCTCAGACTCCAACACTCCAAGGAAAACAGCCACAGCCTATTCAACTTCTCCCTATAGTTCAAATCCTCTAATCCTGGCAACATCCTTGTAAAACTTTTCTGAACCCTTTCAAGTTTCACAACATCCTTCCGATAGGAAGGAGACCAGAATTGCCTGCAATATTCCAAAAGTGGCCTAATTAATGTCGTGTGCAGCTACAATATGACCTCCCAACTCCTGTACTCAATACTCTGACCAATAAAGGAAAGCATACCAAATGCCTCCTTCACTATCCTCTCTACTTGTGTCTCTACTTTCTAGGAACCTGCATTCCAAGGTCTCTTATTCAGCAACACTCCCTAGGACCTTACCATAAGTGCATAAAGATTTGCTTTGCCAAAATGCAGCACCTTGCATTTATCTAAATTAAACTCCACCTGCCACTTCTCAGCCCATTGGCCCATTTGATCAAGATCCCATTGTAATCTGAGGTAACCTTCTTTGCTGTCCACTGCACCTCCAATTTTGGTGTCAACTGCAAACTTACTAACTTTACCTCTTACGCTCACATCCAAATCATTTCTATAAAGGATGAAAAGTTGTGGACTCAGCACCGATTCTTGTGGCACTCCACTGGTCCTGATATTTATATACAGATCAGTATTTTCATGCCGGATGTTTGCATTAGCACTGCTGAGGCCAAGACAGAGGAAGAGGAAAAGAAGAAGCGATGGCTAGCGCCAGCAGAACCAGAGACATGAGGATCAGAGGGTTGGAGCTGTGGATGAACATACAGTGTCTGAAGAAGGGAACCAGAGTCTTCAAGCAATGTACTCATAGGGGATGAACAGAAGGCATTGCAGGTCACTGCAAGTGAGTGAAAGGCAGCACTGATAATGTCTTCACATGACTAGGGATGCCATCTCCTCCATGTGCCATCCTCTACAGGCAGATCTGCAATTGGAAGGCAGCACAAACCTCAGACTCTGAAGGCCACGGTGGCACTGAGCTCCCTTGCTATCAGCTCCTTTCAAACCTAAACAGGGGATATGTGTAGCATCTCCCATCGACAGCCCACAGGCTCACTCATGAATTCACCAGTGCCCTTTCCAGTTTGGCCAGTTCACCGTGGCCCCAGAGAGCTATCAGATTTGTCGCCATCTCTGGGTTCCCATTAAGCAGTTTATCATTGACTGCACACATCTCCAGGGGTGATGAGCAGAAGTCAAGCGTTGCAGAGAGTGAATTGCAGTTTGGGTGCCTTTTAAAAAGGAACCCAGAATTTGGGGAGAGGTAGGTCTTGCTACAACAATAATATTTAGTGCTTCAACCTCATAAATATGCAATGAACTGAGAAGGACATAATTCTGTAAGTAAACACAACCTGTCCCTGAGTATAAGAAGACCCCTCTTTTAAGCGTTACCTCACAGATGGACTCTAAAAACAAATGCTTCTGTACAGGGGGACAGCCTGGGCCCACTCCCCCAAGCAACAAATAGCTTTATGGAGGAAATAGCAATCATTTTGAAAGCAAAGTGGATAACCACTTGAAAAGTAAAAGTTTGCAGAGAGCCACTAGGAGTGGGAGCAACACAACGGTACTTCACCAGGAGCCAGCACAGGGAAGATGTACTAAATGGTCTCTTTCTGTGCTCTATGATTTGGTCAACTCAAAGCAGCCAACTTTAAATGACTGGTTCGGTCCTGGGTGCAAGTTATTTGCACCACTAGCTGAGCCATAGAATAGTGTTGGGAGGACGGTCCTGTAGGGAAATAAGCAAGAGGAAATAAAAGAGGGACAAAAAAGAAAACAATGGAAAAATAGTCAAATAAATATAAGGCCTGCTCTTTACGAGAAATGATACACTTTGAATATTAATTCTTCCAGACACATAAACATTTTTTGCTCTGTGAATCCACAGTCCACGACGGTGGATACAAATCACAGCCAGCTCTGCAGCATCTCAACATGTTTTAAATCACATGCTTGCTAGTTTACTGCTCTGTAAGATTATGCGTAGGATGGACCAAATTACTAAAGAATAATAGGTGTCTGCACTAAGCAGTACATCAGAAAATCAAACTTCTGAAGCTTATAGCAATAAATAACTTTGTATTAAATAAGAAAGCAGCATGAGCCAGTAAATAATATGGAAACTAAATAAAGTGGAAACATGGTGTGATACCCTTGAGTCACTTTGAGTCTCTTATTTCGCCAGACATAAATGGAAAAATGTTTTGGGTTTAAAAACACAGACGAGACAGATAAAGTGATGTCCTATGAAGTATCTAGCATAGTTATGCCTCCAGGTAGAATCTAAGTGAAAAAGTGATGCTGATTATAGGTATAGCAGATCAATGACTGTGAAAACAAAATACTGTTCAATTTGGTGGGGTTTATTTACTTATTTGGAAGAGTAGTGCACTTCTTGTTGTGTGTTTGAAAGGTATTATTTATCTGTCCTCCACAAATCTACTCAGATTGGAAATAATTAAAATCTTCTGCCATTATCTTTAGCTTGCCAACTTACTCTTCTATAGTTTTGCTTAATTGCCATTTAACAACTGCTTGTTAATTGCTGAAGTCAGTTAAATTTCACTGGTGTGCACTATATTGCCCCAGGTGATGAGTTACAATGAAGCTTTTATTGCCTGGCTTTTCATAACTAGTTGGGTTTCTAACATTTGATATTTGGACAATTCATCACCTAAACTTTCAAAGGTCAACCAAACACGAATAGATTAATGGATTTTTTTAGATGACTCTGTAACAATATCAGTGGTGATGTCACCCTGTTGCTAATCTAATAATTTTATGAAATAAAAAGCAAGACCATCAATATTAGAACAGAGAAAAGACTGGTCACATATCAGCAGTCAGACTTCATCAGCACCATAAGATAACTTGCCTGCTTTTCCTTTCAGAATCTGCTAATCTCACTGTTTATTTGCAACATTTCCTGCTTCCAGTTTATTTCAGATTCCCAGCATTTATCTGTTTTCTTTTTCTTCAGTGTTTTATTATTTGTTAATAAAACAGGATAAAACTATCCTAATTTAACAAATTTGTCCCTTGATTTTCAGTGGCATTACTATCATTGAATTCCCCACTATCAACATCCTAGGGATTCCCATTGATCATAAAGTGAAGTGGTCTTGCCATGCAGTTACTGTGGCTACAAGAGACTAGAATCCGACAGCGATTAACTCACCTCCTGCCTCCCCAAAGCCTAATCACCATCTACAAGGCACAAGTCAGGACTGTGACGGAACACTCCCCATTTACCTGGATGAGTGAAGCTTCAACAACACTCAAGAAGCTTGGTACTAAGAAGGACAAAAGAGCCTTCTTAATTGCCACATGCACAAACATTTACTCCCTCCACCACTGACACTCAGCAGCAGTATCTACAAGATGCACTGAAGGAATTTACCAATGCCCCTTAGACAGTGCCTTCCAAACCCATGACCACCACCATCTGAAATGATCAGGGCAGCAGATATATGGAGGTGAAGCTAACATTTTTGTTGGCTAACTGAACTTTTTTTGTAGAAATTCTCACCACGAGGCCTCCTGAGATTTTCTGCTGTACCTTTCCAACTGCACCTCATTACCTATCAATGGCGAGCCTTATGTTCAATTCCACCCCTTCTTACCAGGTCTCAGAACAAGTTGGCTCTTATCTGATAGCCACTGAGAAACAAACATCCATAATGTCTGCCTCATTAAAAGACCACCGCACACTTGAATGAATCCTGTGTTTTTCTAGCTGCCCTACTCGATCAAGATCAGAATCTGACCACCTTGGGGAAGGGGAAGGTGGCACCATGATTCCCCACAGGGACTTGCTGGTCCTGGTTGATGGGGTGTTGCTAAGAAGAGGCATCCTCTTCCCCAGAGGACTGGCAGAGGAGGTCATGCTACCAGACCTTGGGTCAGTGCTATCCCAACAGTCTGGAGGAATGGCCAGCAATGCTGCAAGAAGACCAATGACTTTCTCTGCTCCATTCAGAATGAGTGCCAATTTCTCTCTCTGCAACCCCTAACTCACTCTCTCTGCTGCTGCACCAGCTCCCAGTCAGGCTCGTGCTCTGCCACTCTGTGTTTAAGGCAACATCTTCCCTTACTTGCTGTCACCATCAGCCCCTGCCACCAACCTCCCACACTATCCTGCATGCCCTCTGCACTGTCTACCCACTGCCTTGGGACATTTCACCAGCTTCTCCCCTCCCACTTGCACCAGCACTAACAGTCAGGCCACCCATTGTCAGCTCACTCTGTTCCTCTCCATTTCTCATCCCAGGGAAAGACAACCCAGCATAGGGCAGGAAGCACCCAGACGGGTAAAGAGGTGTCTGACATTGATCTCCTCAGTCCCCAGGAGGAGAGAATCCTGGCCCTTGCATCCCTGGGGATGTTGAGATACCCATGCCTCTCCTATCGAGTACGTACCATTCCTTATTCCATTGCAGCTCTCTCAGTTATTCTGCCGTTAGTCTCAATCATCATGCACCACCCCTAACCACTGGCTGGAATGCCTTCTCCCTCTTCTGTCTTGCAGACATCGCCAGAACCTCCACTACTTCCGCGGTGAAACCACCTCCCCAGCCTCGGACGGCAGGAGGTCTGAAGCTCAGAGGAACATTGACAAGTACACATCTAGATCCTGTCTCCTCAGTGGGAGTGTCAGGTTTAGAGCAAAAGCAGGTGAACTCTCCATAGCGACAGCTTCACAGCCGGCCCAGGGAGAAATGTCCTCAGCCTCTGGCATCTGGGAGATTCGACCCGAGTCCAGGCATTGCTAGGCCTAAGACAGGAGAGGAGCCTGTGGGATCAGCAATCATACGCACAGGAGAGGAGCAGGAGCAGCAGACGTGGGTGTGGGACACCATGAGCATCAGTGCCCAGAAGCTGCAGCAGTACAGCAAGTCATGTGACCATCTGGTTCCCTCTTTGGACGCATTGGTTGGTCGCCATGGAGAGTCAGGTTCAACATCCTCAGCATCTGCTGCAATCCATCATCCAGCCACTGGTCCTCAGCACCCATGACACTGCAATGGCAAGGGAGGGGGGTGTGGGCTGAAGGACCTGGCATGGATTCTGATGCCCCATCCTCACAATGAGACCTTACAATGGCAGGATGCACCCAGCCAGAGGAGGAGTCTGTCTCCCCCCCATCCATCCAACTGTTGGAAGTTGTAGCTGGAGAGGGTTCACTTTGGGAAGGAGACCCTTGGCATCTCAGGGCTGTCCAAACACAAATGGCCCAAGGGCTGCCCCACCAAGCCTCCAGGGGCAACAGGCTCCACTGCCAGGCAGGCTCACTCCAGCCGAACTGTAGAACCAGAGGTTTCACTGAGAGGTAGTGAGAGTGGAGAGGAAGAGGGAAACCTACTGAGGGCATTTTGATGGCATTGGCAACAACGTGCTGGACACAAATTCCTATGTTTGCATAAATGAATGTGTGTGTGTGCAGTGTGTGTATATGTATGGTTGTGTTGTGTGTGCGCTTATGCGTGTGCTTATGTACATGCTTGCGTGCGTGTGTGTTTGTGTGAGATTGTTAAACTGGTCTGCTGGTTGTTCCTAGATAGCTGATATCAAAGAACATGTAGTGGGACTAATGCTCGAGCATACCTTATAATGACCTGGTTGTCAATTCTATCAGCTTCAAGCTTCTGCACGACTTAGTGGGTAGCATTGACACCCCTGCAGTGGTATGTGAAACTTGTTCACCATTGCAGTTAGCAATCACTTATGTTGGCACATAGACAAAAATATACTGCTCCTTTGTGTGTGTAAGATTGTTTTAAATAAAGCAATTGGGTTCAGAGTTTTTAAACATAAGATTATAAGGCATAGGAGCAGAATTATGCCATTTGGCCACCAAGTCAGTTCTGCCAGTCAATGAGATCACTGCTGATCTGATAACCCTCAACTTCACTTTCTTGCCCTGATTCCATTACTGATTAAAAATGTAGTTCAGTTTTGAATGCACTTAACAACACAGCCTGCCACCCCCCCAATGTGGTAAAGAGTTCCATAGATTCACTATTCTCTGAGATAAAACACTGTTTGCCACAAATTTCTGAAAAGCTAGCTTTTTGAAATTTCCAGCCTCCAAAGACAATTGAAACTTGGGTTAACTCTCAGTATCGGTTAATCTGTTCCCAGTGTAGATATGGTATTCTCAGTGACAGGAATGATATAAAAGTCTCTTACATCACATGGAAGTCTTGTGACTTCTCAGACATTAAAACAATACTTGTTTTTTAAAAAGAGACTTCGAACAATTACAATAAATATGAGTAGTTGAACTTTGAATATAAAATTCAGGGATTTCATTGTCACTTACTTGTGATGTTATTAATATTCAGATGTTGACCTCTGCATATTTAAAAGAAAGCACGAAACTAAGCAAATCAAACTCACATATCAATCTCAACAGAAAGCTCTTGACCTGAGACACTAACAAGTTAATTTCTCTCTCCATTGGGGCTGCCAGATTTGCTGAGCATTTCCACCATTTTTTGTTTTTCTTTCAGGTTTCAAACAACTGCAGCAGTTTGCTTTAATTTCCATGTTTACTTCCCAGCAATGCCCATCTTGAGGGAGTCCTGGTCTTCTCTCACAGACATCTCTTCCACTTCCTTCATCCAAACTGCTGTTTCTCTTCTCATGGCTGCTCAGAAATCTCACTTTCTCAGCCATATTTATTTCCTCTGTCTTCTGCACCAAAGTATTCCATGTGGGGATTCTAACTTAAATTCCACTCCGCACGTTTTGATCACATCCATTAGTGATATCCCCTGTAATATTTAGTGTTCTGCTGCTCTGTTGTGATCTATGCTCAACTCAATGTGTTACCTTATGTAAGCTCTTCACCTCTCCCTTCAGCAGCACTCTGTTTCAGAGTTGTCCTTATCCACTTTTTCCCTTTCCCTCATTCAGCAAGCACCAAAACACTTTATTCAGGTTTACAGCGTGCACGCTTCAACATGGGCTCTGATGAGAGATCATCAATTGGAAAGGGTAATTTTAATGCTCTCAGCAATCACTATTTTTATTTTTTAAAGTATCATTTTATATAACGAAATACTAATACAATGAACGCTCAAAGTAAACCAGACACTTAAGATCACTTGTACCTGTGGGAAAGTTAACTGTCTTTCAGTTTTCATGGTCGTCACAGGTTTATTTAACTGAAGCATTGTCAAAAACCTTTGACCATTTGATGCAGCTTTTGAACTTTGTAACTCTATCACTTTCTGCATTTATAAATTGAAGATTAACTTCATTTTCTTCCCATTTTTGTCCTCTTGTCTCTTGATAACATTGGTGTGTGCTAATACACCTTTGCAGTTTGCTGCCCCTCTGTGATGTTTTCCAAACATCTACATTCTTCACATGGAGACTTCAGCAGTGACTTTTGGCAGACTGAGAGAGTGTGTTGGCATCACTGACCAAACCATTCCCATACAATGTTGACTTATTTCAATCAGGAGCCAAAACCCTAGCTACTGTTTCTTTAATCTCGTCAGTATAAGGGTGTTATGGCTATTCGGATAGCTCAGCTGCTTAACAATTAACCAAAGCTGAAACATGACACCAGACAAATCTTGGACCGTCCTGATATATGGAGTTAGTGGCACAATGGGAGATGACCTATTCATCAACTGTGCTAGAGGAAGAAGTCGATGGCAGACTTGAATAGCTCTCTTCAACCAATTAGATGGAAAGGAAGAATAATCACGACAGCCATTTCTTTCCATGCACTTCGTTGTAGAGGTATTTTAGTTTTAGCCACAAGCAAAAGGGAAGAATGGATACAAATGCAGCAAATGGAAACAAATGGAGACAATATCCATATTTAAAAATCAAAGGAAATATCAACTACCAGTGTAATAACGTTAATTCAGTCATTTGTTTAACAAGCAACATTTCATTTTCCCATCCAAACATGCAGAAAATGCAATAAAACACATCATGCCAACTTTCACAATCAACTTAGCTGAAGGCCAAAGTATTAAAATTATAATTTTATCACAATGATTCACTTGTGTTGTGTTAGCATTTAGATAATGTATAATGAGCTCAATTGTATTATCTATGCACTAGTGCAAGTGCATTCTGCACCTGCGACAGACAGTAAATGAAGTCTGGCACCAGCAACAAACCAAAACCAATTAACATTTTTCTGTACAAGGTTGGCACTCAGAATAGTCAGCTTGGAAAGGGTATGGGGGTCTGATTTGGGACAGAATAGCAGCATCTGAACATTCAGAGATGGAATTTTTTCCTTCAGCTTCTGGCCTTGTTCTTTGCTAACCCATATATGAAAAAAAGAATCAAATCCAAAGCAGTGGTTTTTCACATCCAGCGCTTGTCCCTGGGAATGCAAGGATATAGGTGCACATTGTTTGTTGTACCTTATAACTTTACAAAACAAAGATTACATTTGTGTGGGGTATTGGTCCCTGTACTCACCTGGCACACATACGACCCATTTCTTGGAAACCTCCCAACAGCCAAAGCTGCAAAACAAATTCGATTGGAACCTCCCATACATGCTGCTTTTGTGTTTGGTTCCATCACATTAAGGTCTGAATTTAGTACTCTAAGACCACTGCAGAAAAGATTGTACTTAATCACCTGTAGGAAATACACTCTGAGGGAATAATTCCAAGGGTGAAGAGTGTATTTTTAACTCTTTGATGATTAAAGAACTTTTCTGTTATTTCAGTACTAAATATTAATTTCTGCATCACATATACACAATCTAAGGGACAGCTGCTGAGTACAATCCTAATAATTATTGTGTTTGACAGATTGTGTCCGGGATAATATCTACATTTGGTTTTTGTTAAATACTGAAGCCGTAATTTCCAAATGAAGAATTCTACACTATTAGCTGCAGTGTATTACAAACCGAACTTCCATTTTTCCTCCTGATCATTAGTGAGATAGGTTTTGCGTACATTTCCTATTAGCATGGTTGCTAACGGTGATGCTGGTACTAATTATAACATTATGTGCTATGTGTCTTTCCGAGGCTTTACGTGGCTCTTTATTGAAACTATGGACCATTAATCTATTGAGAGCTGCAGTACCAGCTCCAAATATAATGCAAAATTCCAACTTACCATCTCTTCTGTCTTGCTCCTTACAGAGACACCTTTTCCACTTTTAAAAAATAAATTACCACTATTATCGCTGGGTTAGATTTTATTTTGGCTACAGTGCATTTTTCACCCAGGTGACAATGTTGTATTTTATATTAATTTGCACCACCTTGGATTGCCGTGCCTTATAAATATGTAAATTGCACAATAATGATATTTCTGTGACACTGAGCAGGAAGGGTTACCCATTGTGCAGGTCACTTTGGAACAACCACTCTCCTCTTTCCTTTTTCTCCACCCACTTCTTCTTCCCCTGCATTAATTTGCATGATCCTCTACTTACAACAAATAGAAACCAGTCTGACCTCATTGTCCTCTTTCAGAGTAGACAGAAGGAAAGGCAAGGCCAGTATTTAGGTAGTACATTTCACAGCCGCACGACTTTCCCAAGTGTTTTACAGCTTAGACATATAGTTGCTGATACAATGTAGGAAAAGTGGTGCCCAGATTTAGAATTATAAGAACTTCTCAATCTTTCTTTTTAACACAGATGAACTTTACATGTGTGTTATGTTTCTATGTGCCCAATGCCAAGCTCCTTAGTGTGCTGTCATATACACAGAGTGTCGGTAGGCAGAGTCAATTTCTGAACATTCATTGTGCTACTCACTAACCATCCAATCATTATTCCCCCTACCATTATTCCACTGAGATCCCAAGATCTATTCTGTCAGTTCAGTAGCCTCTCACTCTTTGGGCCCTGAAGGAGCCCAAAGGTTCAGAAGAGGTTTAGGAGATTGATACCCAGAAATGACAGAATTGCTGTAGCAGGAATGGTTGAACAGACTGGGTTTGTTTTCACTGGTGTTTAGAAGATTGAGGGGTGACTTGATTTAAGTGTTTAAGATCCTGAATGGTCTTGACAAGGTGGATGTGGAAAGGATGTTTGCTCTAGTGAGCGAATCCAGAACTAGAGGGCATTTCTCAAACATTTGGAGTCACCCTTTCAGCACAGAGATGAGGGAACTTTTCAGAGAGTTGTATTACTTTGGAACTCTGCCTCACAAGTGAGTAGAGGTAGAGTTGTTGAATATGTTTTAAGGTAGAGTTAGATGGATTCTTATGCTTTTGTGTCCCAAATCAGACCCCCATAACCCGAATGTGGAATTCGAATATAAACACATCAGCCATGATCATATTGAATGACAGCAGACACAATGGGTTGAGTGGTCTATTTCTGCTTCCAGCTTGTGTGCTTGTACATTTGAAACTTAAGTGTTCTTGCTCCTGCAATTTCAAATTCTGATCGTTTCTGAGGGAACTAAAATGCATCATTAATAACATAATGCAGCTTAGAAGTGAGGAAAAATTATAAGAATTGTTAGGTTTATTTATGGTTGAGAAATTCACAGGAGCTTATGGCCATAGCAACCCTGTGAGCTTTTCTTTATAGCTCAGTTGGTGCATGCATCACAATGTATGGCACTACTCCACAGCGTTGAAAAATGTGGTGCTGGAAAAACACAGCAGGCCAGGCAGCGTCTGAGGAGCAGGAGAATCGACATTTCGGGCATAATCCCTTCTTCAGGATTTGGGCTTGATGTGTGGACCTATGTCAACTGACCTTAGTCAGTTTGGTAATGATTGACTCCCATGTCCATAGGCTGGAGTGAAAGAGAACAATCTGACAGAATTCCCAATCCTGTTCGCAAATAAGTTACTTCTGCTGAAAATGATCTGCGTGAATATTGGATGAGAGCAGGATTGAGCTTTGCGTTGAAACCTCGTCCATTAATTCCCATTGCTATTTTATCTGCCAGCATCTAACATTCGACTGTCACACATAGTTAACTGGAAGATCTTCTGAAAAGCAATTGCCAACTGTGGAACAGTATCCAAGCATAATTCAGTCCTTTCTGAAGAAGAGGTACATTTTGGAGACAAGAAACAATATGTTCTGGCCACTGGACTAATGAATTAGTTACTAACATCAAGTAGGGTCTGGCAGAGATGCTTGAGACCAAATGAAATAAGGGAACAAGTTATGGGTATATGTTAATGATAATTGGGTGAGAATTTGACTGGGTGTGTATAGGAAGCAATAGAATTGGGGTTTTTAAATGTGTAAATTGACATAAAGCTCTGACAAGAAAAGTATATGCCTGGACTCTATCTGACCAACCTTTAGTCTCCAGTGTTTAATATTAAGAGAATGAATTCACTGGGAATCTAGCAATACTCGCTTAAGGCAAAGTGCATTTGTTCATCAGACCTTTTCACTGTATTACATTTGAAATTCTATCATAGGAGGGAATATCTACATTAAACTTTGAACATCTAAATAAAGTGTGAAGATTGCAAAATAAAATGAGTGTAGACATTACTTAACGTTCATTAAATCTGATGTCCATTGTCAGTATAACATAACTCTTGTATCACTGCTAAAAGAATAAATCCTATCATGCCTCCCAGCTAATGTATATAGATTATATAAGTGAAGAAATTATTTAAGCACCAGTGATACACAAAAGCTTAAGATTATACTTTCATCTCAGCCCACTTCTGACGTTACTTCTTTTAAAGTGTTCCTCCCTATAAGAACGGTACTGTTTTGTGCTGGCATTTTGAAAAACACACCTTCCAACATCTGGCAGTTGGATAAATATTACTCAGCCATTGTGTCACACAGATTCGAAGAAACTGCTCTGAAACCCTCTGTTTAGGGTGTCAACACAAATATTTGCTTCGCCAACCCCAGTGCACTCAGAAAGGGAAGAGATGGCCTGAAGACGAGAATCAGAAGCCAAATTTAATTCTGATCTGCTGTTGACAAGCCATGTCAATAAGCACAATTCGCTAATATTTCATTGGACAGGATTGTTCATTTTAAATCCACAGTCCAATTTCCCTTTGAAAAACATCCGCTCCAGTCACCATCAAAGTGTACTCTGGAGTCACAATAACCACCTGATGGACTTCCAATTTGACACCGTGATTTATTATGAAATTCAATCCAATTTACTTAAGTAATCTGCTAAAAAAATGTATACATCAACTGGAGTACAAATAAATCAGTCAGCAGACATTTTAATGTATTAATTTGACCTGATATTAACAAACAAGGCCATTAGAGAAGAGGTACTGGGTCTTGAGTCAGTCAGGTAATTATCTGAGGTTTACATAAATAAACCAAAAATCAATCAAAAACGAGCATCTGAGCAACAATGTTGTGGCTTTTAAGAATCATCACTCTTTGTAACCATATACCACAATTAGAAATAAAAATCTTGAAGTAAAAATCCACCCAAATGCTGAAGGATCTGTGCTAACCACTAATCTGGTTTGTGAACCAAATTTACTATTCATAAGTGTTTCAATCAAACGGATAGATTTTTTAGATCATTGGTCTATAATATTAATCAAGCTTTATAAGTGAAGGCTTCTGTCACAGACATATGCAGCTTCTAATTTATTCTGATTATGTAGATATTAATACATTATTTATCTTTTTCAGTTTGCTGTGATCGAGTCAGAGAGTCATATAGCACAGAAACAGACATTTTGGTCCAATCAGTCCATGCCAAACATAATTCCAGACTAAACCAATCCCACCTACCTGCTCTTAGCCCATATCCCTCCAAACAATTCATATTCATGCATCTATGCAAATGTCTTTAAAACATTGTAATTGTACCCACATCGACCACCTTCTCAGAAAGTTCATTCCACACACGAACTGCCCTCTGTGTAAATAATTTGCCTCTTATGACTTTTTTAAATGTCTCTCCTCTCACCTTAAAAATGTGCCCCCAAGTCTTGAAACCCTCCATCCTAGGGAAAAGACACCTACCATTTCTCTCATTATTGTATAAATGTCTATCAGATTGCCTCTCATTATCCTTATGTTTATTCTGACTGATTTGCTGCACTTTGTTTCTGATGTCATTCATCTACTATGTACAGCAGTTGAAACTGAAATAATTATTGTGTCATTTACCAAATACATTGAAAAGGTTGGGCAAGGCAAATGTGATTGTAAATCCCATCTATGTTCCATCCAATAAAAGGATGTTTGTGGTGGGATGGGGGTGGGTAAGGCATATTTCACTGTAGTGATAGTTCAGGGTCATTATTCATCAACATAAATTCTGCTCTCTTTTCTCCCACCAGCTAAAATCATTCAGCAGCCCAACCCTCTGTTGCATTGGGCAATCCCCAGTCTGTCAGATACTAGCCAGTTGCACAAAGGACACCTTTTGAGACAGTGACAGCAAGGAAAGAGCCAGGCACTGAAATGTGCCGCAGTTACATTGACTGCACACCCGTGCCTTGTGCTTCAGCCGGACAGAAAGATGGAGAAAACAGCCTCATCCCCAAATGCTGTTCAAGATCGATGCATTAAAACATAGTTAAACAATGAAAAACTGTTCTCCCTCAGACACAGCGTAAATTCTGAGCATGTTTTAATTGCTTTTTATTGAACTTTGCAGAACCAAGCTATTGGTGTTCTTTTCAAGCCTTGCAGGACACAAACATATTTTGACCCCTGCTTTCTCTTTCTATTTACAGATAAGTACACTGTTGGGAGTATTCTCTAAAAGAGCCTAACCCCATACTTAGTGCAAGAATGTTATTATGCCCCTTGAAAGGTTACTCCTTGCACTTTACAGATAACTGTACATCAAAAAGGCTTTTAAAGTAATAGCACTGCCCCATATCGTTATTAAAGTAAATTGCTTTTGATTCTGAAGCTGTACTTATAGAGGAAAGGCAGAGACTCAGAGAGTATTAAAGAGAAGGTGGGGGCAAGTGCAGCTTTGGAACATATACAATAATAATTGTTCAATCAAGTTTCAATACACTAGATCAATATTTTTGCATTACACAGTGAGTACTGACTTCATGTCATAAAAATGTATAAGCCAGTAATCCATTCAAAGCATTTTGCAGTGCTACAAGAAATTTAAGGAAGCATATTTTAATGCACTGAGATAGTACACAGTAAACTAATTTAATTCTCAATGGTATTAAAAATACAAATCTTGATTGTATTTGATAATATTTGAAGCGTCATTCATCTTAAAGATTCTGATTACTTTAGAACCCACAGCTTTACCGTTCTAAGGAACAAAATGTGATATTCACTGTTGGTTTAAGAAAAAGGCAGCAATGTGCAATACAAAGAGGTAGTTGAAGAGCTTGTTTATCAGCCACAGGACCAGTTCTAGATAGCATCCAATTTAAATGCAACAGAGCTTTTCACAGCCGTGGTTGACAAAACAGCTGCTTGAAATTGTAAAGTTATCTTTACAAAATGGGAATTTTAATCTAATTTCAGATCATGGAGAGAACTGGAAGGAAACAGGCACTGGTCACTGCAATACAAAGCCAAGAAACACATTAATTGAGCCAATGTCTGAATTCAGTCTTATTGACATCTGGACAACAGTAAATCCAAGGAAAAGAGCATAAACAAGACTGGAACACAAGCCATTATGTTACTCCTGTTCACATTGCTTGCCGATTCCGTCTGGATGCCGCTACAGCTGGCTCTGAGATGTAATTCTTTTCTCTGACCTGTTTCTGACATTTATTCTACTATCATTTACTAAATAACTGCACATTTAAAACTAAACTCAGGCATAAGTAAAGCAAATAGTAGACACAGCAAATAGTCTTAATTTCAGTGCAGACGTACTTTACATTTATTTATGCGATGTGGTCAATATAACATTTAAAATACAATCATTACGTATTCCACATGAAAATCAAAAGCTCTCTTTTAAATTGGATACAAACCACGGGCTGAGTTCAAAATAAACATTGTGAACAAACCCTTAGATTAATTATAATTAAATTTACTGAGTGACATACTTTAGCCACAAAACTATAGTGTTGCTGTGCAATCATGTCATAGTTTCAAGAAAAAAATACACCTGGTAATGTACATTTGTATGCTTTTCTAGACATCTCATGGTATATTTGAAGTAGAGGAAGAGTATGAAAAAGATTCTCTAGAATTATGCCAGGACCAAGCTTTCATAGTTACCATAAAATACTCAAGAACTGGAGTTTATTCCACTGGAACAGGGTAAGTTATGGAGGATTCAATTAAAAGCTTTCAAATGAATCAATGTTATGGGAAGTGAGATAATAAAGATCTGTGTTCAATCACTGACAGATTGGTAATAGATAGGTACAAACGTAGGATTATCACTCGGGGAGAGAAGGGAAAGTTTGAAGAAATAGAAACTTTCAACTCATGTGATTGTTGTAATTGAGATTGTGGCAACCAGTAATGGAGTAAAAGGAGGGATGACTAGATCATAGAAGGACATTTAGGTGAGGTAATTGGAAAAATATTAAAACAGTGGATTTCTAATGACACCTTGATTGGAGACAGAGAAGTAGATAGATGCAATGGAATTCCAGAGTGTTAGGGTCATTGGGAGCTGAAGTATGAGTTACTAATGGCATGACTAAGGAAGATTGAAGATACAAATAGCCAGAATCATTGCAAGAACGAGGACAGAAATTGTAGTGGTGGAAGAGCTTACAGTTCTGCAAAATGAGGTGAAAACATGGAAACTTAAAGTTCAGAATGAGAATTTAAAAACTTGAGGCATTTGAAAGCCTTGGGTCAGTGAGAACAGGAGTAATTGGCAAATACTATTTGTTGTGAAATATGATACAGCTAAGGTTAAGTTAGTGGAGGATAGAAACTTGTATGGCTAAGCGGTAACAAATTCACAAATGCACTTTCAATGGAATATGGATTCAGGCAGGAATGAAATTAGGTAATCTTTATGATGGAGCAAACTGAGTTGAAAATTTGGCTAGGGATTCAATATGATACTGGAGAGCAGAAAAATTGGATGATTTAGTTCCAGATGAAGCACATTAACTTAGGTTCAGTATAGGAGGTTTGGAGGGCTCTTGTGGTGCAGTGGTAGTGTCCCTACATCTGAGTCAGGAGGCCTGGATTCATGTCCAACCTGCTACAGAGGTGTGTAATAACGTCTGTAAGCAGCTTGATTAGAAAATGGTACAAGGTGGTCTCCTTTGCTATAATTTGCATGAAAAAACCTTGTAACTTCACAACATATTTCACCACTTTAGGCCATCTTGAAATGCTTTGCAACTGGTGAAGTACAGTTGTTGTTGTTGTGATGTAGGAAATGTGACTGCCAAATTTGGGCATAGCAAACAGCAATCTGATTACAATCAATGATCTGTATATTTGGATATGACTTGATTTATTATTGTCACACCTACCTAGGTAGCGAAAGGTTTTGTTTTATGTTCATTACAGGCAGATTAGACCATACAAAGTGTTTTAGGATAAAAGAACACAGCGAGGAATACAATGTTACAACTCCAGAGAAGGCGCACAAACAGCGAGATCAACATTTAATCTAAAATTTGAGAATTTCATTCAGTTTCATTCGAATAATAGTCTTGAACCTGTTTAAGCACTTGCACCTTCTCCCTGATGAAAGAGGTTGGAAGTGATTGTAACTGGTGGGTGGGTTCTTTGAGGCAGTGGGAAGTATAGATCGAGACAATGGATGGAAGGTTGGCTTGTGTAGTGGACTGGGTTGTGTTCACAACTCTCTATAGTTTCTTAGGGTCCTAGGAAGAGCAGTTTCCATACCAAACTGTGATGCATCCAGATAGAATGCTTTCTATACTACATCTATAAAAGTTAGTAAGAGTCTTTACGGGTATTGATTAAGAGATAAATATTAGCCATGTCTTTGGGGATTTCCCCAGCTTCTTTTCACCTGAAAGGATGGGCTGGGCCTCATTTTAAAATCTCATCTGAAAGGTGGCACCTCCAGTGGTGCCACACTTCCTCAGTGCTGCATGGGAACGGCAGTGGGGTTTTACTCAAAGTTCTCTGCTCATTTCCTCATGTCTTTCAGTCCTGTGTGTTCCTCTTCAGTCACTCACAACAAACCCCACATTTTTAGGAGGTGGCTTCCTGTTGCCTTTCTCATGGACGCTCAAAGGTCCTCTTTCGAAGAATTGCCCACCTGTAAGAAAATGTTTTCCTTCAAGGTTCTAGCTCTTCTGTCATCACAACCAAAAATTCATTGGGTCTGCCAATTGGCTATAACTCTATGCCCCATGGCATCTTTATCTGGGTCTGAAGCCACCTACAAAGGGACATTGAAAACCATCTATTAAGGTCTCAAATAACCCTTTAACCTCACAGGATCAATCTGGCAGGATTAGAACCCATAGCCTTTTGAGTCAGAGCAAGAAATCTGTTCACTGATCCGTAGCCAACACCACAACATGAATCATGATTTGAGTAATTGTTTCAAAATAACTGAAACTCTTGCAATTATTATCTGAATATTTTTAGTCCTTCTTGAATAAGGATGCTAAACAGATCCATTGATGTCCAACTGCTTTTCCTGAATTAGCCATCAATATAGGTTAAAAATAAATTGAAACATAAGAAGGAGATGGTGAAAGTTAAGAATGTACACAAGTTCATATTCACATTGCAAAGTTAATGTATTTTCAGGGTCGGACGATCACGGAGATAATACAAAAATCCCCAGTTTGGTTGCTGTGCTGTGCTAACAGACGTTTGCCACACAATTGTGCTTAGAATCTTCTGAGGGTGAGGGTAAACCAGGCAAAACTCCTGCTGCCAATGATGATGCAGTGACCCCTGACAAGGATGTACATGTATAAGAATGTCAGGTGAGGCCAGTATCAAGCTTCACTCTGTGTCATTCACAGTAGAATAGGCTGCTTCACCCAACACCCAGGGTTAAACATGAATAATGGATGCCTGACTGAGTAATCAAAGAGCTGCTGGTAGTTGGAGACATATACCCAGCAAGAGTTAGCACTTTGAGAAGATGAAGTGAGAATGGAGAGAATTTTTTTCTGAAAATCATCCCACTTATTTGGAATTACTGAATGACATTACCCTAAGCCCTATTGCTCATTCAATGCATTTTGCCTACACTCAAGCAAAGCAATGCAAAGAAAATTCACCAATCATAGAACTGCTACACAATTACATAATAGGCCACCAGAGAAACCCATTCAATCCATTGACTGTACAACTCAATTTGTTCTTTCAAAGAACAAATCAATCAGTCCACTACTCTGGTCTTTCTATATCTCACTTTCTGTTTCTCTAGAAGGCATTTATCCAATTTACTTCTAAAATGAACTACAGAATCTGCGTTATCCACTTTATTATGCAATGCCTTCCAAAACTACTTGTTGCATTAAAGTATTTTCCCTTATGTCATCTTTGACATTTCTGCTATCACTTTAATTCTGTGCCCATTGGCTACCAACCCTCCATTCTTGAGAAACCATCCTCTTTAAGTGCTCTATCCAAATCCTTCATGACTGTAAACACACACAGGCACATGCATATGCACACACACAGATACACACACAAAGGCGCACACAGGCACATGCATATGCATACACACAGATACGCACACACAGGCGCACACAGGCACATGCATATGCACACACACAGATACGCACACACAGGCACACACAGGCACATGCATATGCACACACACAGGCACATGCTTATGCACACACACACAGGCACATGCATATGCACGCACACAGATACACACACAGGCACACACAGGCACATGCATATGCACACGTACAGATACACACACATAGGCACATGCATATGCATAGGCACATGCATATGCACACACACACAGACACACACAGAGGCACGCATGCACATACACACAGGCGCACACACACACACACATACACACACAGAGACACACAGGTGCACATGCACCCACACACACACACCTGCAGAAAATGTTCGGCTCAAAATTCCATGGTCAAGATAGCTGAAGATTTCAGTGCTAATGTTAAGAGAATTAGGAGCTGGCAGTGGAGGATGGTGTGCCTGGGGAAACATGTAGTAAGCCTGTGTTGAAGAGGAGGGGATCTGAAGATGAAGTGTGATAACAGCCTGAGAAAATTTACAAACAAAAGCACATGAAGTTTGAAATCAGTGCTTCAGGCACAGGAAGGATGAGTGGAGATCGATAGACGAGAGTGATCAGTAACTGAAGCTTAGGATACAGCAAAGATTTTGTGTGAGTTGGCACAAATAATCATAGTTAAATATCAAAGCTGTCATTCAAATCCCAAAAAGCTAGTAAAGTCACAGAATACATATTTTGATGCATTTTGTTAAAATGAAGGAAAATGAAAATAACTAAATATTCCTATCTGTACTTTATTGGGTTCTTGCAGAGATTGCAACACTCTATGTGATCTTGCTGTCTCTAATATGTTTGAATGAAGAAACATTGTAAAGCCTCTTAAATCAGTTTATTCTTTCCAAGTCTATGACAACCTAAACTTGATGTCACTCGATCACTACCTTCCAAGTAAGCTAATTGTCTCTTTTGTCAACTTGACACAGGATACCATGCACCATGTGGTTTGGCTTTCACCTTACCTTTTATAAAGAAAGATGGAATTTCTTCCATTGGTGCAACGCATACGTTAGAAGCAAAAATCAACCTATTCTGGCAATGCCAAGTTAGACACAAATTTCTCGAAAATCTCATTAATGTATGTCCAGCAATAAAATGGATGTAAATCAGCAATCAGTGTAAACTTTTGAGGGATAATGGAAGCTTCAAACTCGTATCAAATTCTTATCATATATCTCCACTTTGATGTGAAAGTTAAAAGTATAATTTACTGAACGATCATATGTGGACATTGATTTTTAATTTTTAAAACCTATTTATGCTTTGCCATGAAAATATATTTAAAGAAATAAAAACCACAGAGAGGTCTTAGGTTAAATGTTAACCAATACACGCAATATTACAATAAACCATCAGTGAAATGATACTTTTCCTTGCTGTGTTCAATAACTGATTTACAACTGAAAGATCTATGAAGCACTTCAAAGTCTGTGAGAAGATTTGTAGCTCGGGTGTTTGTTGTTGTGGTTCTGTTCGCCGAGCTGGGAATTTGTGTTGCAGACGTTTCGTCCCCTGTCTAGGTGACATCCTCAGTGCTTGGGAGCCTCCTGTGAAGCGCTTCTGTGATCTTTCATCCGGCATTCGTAGTGGTTTGAATCTGCCGCTTCCGGTTGTCAGTTCCAGCTGTCTGCTGCAGTGGTCGGTATATTGGGTCCAGGTCGATGTGCTTATTAATTGAATAGTAGTGTTGTCCCAGTCGAATTCATGTTGCTTGTCATCTGCGTGTGTGGCTACTAAGGATAGCTGTTGTTTCGTGGCTAGTTGGTGTTCATGGATGCGGATCGTTAGCTGTCTTCCTGTTTGTCCTATGTGGTGTTTTGTGCAGTCCTTGCATGGGATTTTGTACACGACATTGGTTTTGCTCATGCTGGGTATCGGGTCCTTCGTTCTGGTGAGTTGTTGTCTGAGAGTGGCTGTTGATTTGTGTGCTGTTATGAGTCCTAGTGGTCGCAGTAGTCTGGCTGTCAGTTCGGAAATGCTCTTGATGTATGGTAGTGTGGCTAGTCCTTTGGGTTGCGGCATGTCCTCATTCCATTGTCTATGACATGCCGCAACCCAAAGGACTAGCCACACTACCACACATCAAGAGCATTTCCGAACTGACAGCCAGACTACTGTGACCATTAGGACTCATAACAGCACACAAACCAACAGCCACTCTCAGACAACAACTCACCAGAACGAAGGACCCGATACCCAGCATGAGCAAAACCAATGTAGTGTACAAAATCCCATGCAAGGACTGCACAAAACACTATATAGGACAAACAGGAAGACTGCTAATGATCCACATCCATGAACACCAACTAGCCACGAAACAACACGACCAGCTATCCTTAGTAGCCACACACGCAGATGACAAGCAACATGAATTCGACTGGGACAACACTACTATTATAGGACAAGCCAAACAGAGAACAGCCAGGGAATTCCTAGAGGCATGGCACTCAGCCACAGATTCAATCAATAAGCACATCGACCTGGACCCAATATACTGACCACTGCAGCGGACAGCAGGAACTGACAACCGGAAGCGGCAGATTCAAACCACTATAAATGCCAGAGGAAAGATCACAGAAGCGCTTCACAGGAGGCTCCCAAGCACTGAGGATGTCACCTAGACAGGGGACGAAATGTCTGCAACACAAATTCCCAGCTCGCCGAACAGAACCACATCTATGAAGCACATGAAATTACATGTGAATCTGTATAAGGTTCTGTAACTTAGACAGGTAGTTATGGACAGAAGGTGGTGAAGACATTGTAGTTAATAAGGCAATTATAAAAACCTAAATTGTATTGCTGTTTGTTGCATAATCCAGTTCTATCTATGATTTTATAATTGTTGAGGCCACATTGGTTTGCAATAAACAGGAAATTCACTCACCTCATGAGAATTTCAGTTCAAACAGGGTCAAGCTTCTAATAGAGTTCTGGCAATCAGGGTGACTAAAACTTTTCAAACTGAGAAATAAAATGCATTAACATCATGTTCTGCAGATTGCAACCAAGAAGGCAGTCTGTTGGCAAAAAAGTTGTGTCAGCCAAAATTTCCTGATGATAATAAATCTTCAATGGAAAATTGAAATTACAAGGCTTCATTTCTACTGACATACAACCATTATCCATTTAAGTCAAATGCGAGTGTTGGGAGAAATGCAACATGTGAGGTGACAACATTGTCAGCACTAATGCTGAAAAGGAGCATTTTGCAAAATCAAACAAAACATTACAATTAAGGCAATTAAGATGCTGAATTGTATAATGTGATGCTTTGGGAGTCGTTTTGCTGTGTTTACACTGCACCACATATCTTTACTTCAAGTAAGATACTTCACATTAACTTTTCTAAACAAGACTTTACTGCACCCAGCTGACACAGAGTAAAATATTCATGTGAAAACTGTGATGCGCTGAAGCTGCTTTGTGAAATTAACAGCATTAAATTATACATTCAGCAATAGCATAGTTGCATGTCCTAGATTGCTTAAATGGCAATGTATTGATTATAGTATTGGACTGTGAACAAGAAAATAACTTGAAAAGTTAGCAAAACGTTACAAAAGTGCAATTGGTTCATTAATGTCCCCCAGTGAAGGGAACATATCACCTTATCTGACATATGATTCCAGTCTTACACCATGTACTTGCTATTAAATGCTCTCCAGAAAGTCTGTGCGAGCCACTCAATTGCAAACAATCAGCTGCAACACAAAAATAAGGAAGAAAACATCCCACAGACATATTAGCAACGATACCTGGTCACTGCATCAGGACAAAACATCTGGATTGAAAACAAAATGTTGGGAAATACATTGCAGGTCTCACAGTGACAGAGAGACAGAGTTCACATTTCAGATGATCAAAGCTCTTTATATTGACATGTGTGTCCTAGTGGCGCACGTGGGAAAACCTTCCCACAAACATGTCAAACAAGACCCTGAGCCATTATACCAACTGAATCATAGTCATCTTCATCTCCGGGTGTCCTTTATCCACTTTTGGAAAGTTAGATCCAGCCATGGAGCAGATGCAGTGACAATCCTCAATGTTGAGGCTGGGAACCATTTATTCATAGTGGATAACACTTGCTCAAACCTAGTATCAAATTCAACCTTAGAATGATCTCTACTGCTAAGATACTACCTTATTTTCAGATTGCTAATTGATTATTCTATGTTGCCCATCATTTGCTTTAATACAAAAGCAAAATTGAATGGATGCTGGAAATCCGAACCAAAAAGAATGCTGTACTGTAATGACTTAGCAGATCAGACAGAAACAAGAGAGAGAGAAACCATGTTGCCATTATAGGCTGCATTGAAAAATTATATTGACCAAAAATATTCACTGTGTTTCTCTCTTTCACTTTCTGGTTTTATTGGCCTATGCCTTTTCAGTTCTAAAACATGTCTTTGCAGGAAACTGTCCCAAATTTGCTCTAGCAATGAATTGTTTTTAAAACTTGAGCCATTCTGAAAATTAAAACCTCCATTATAACCAATTGGCTTTACCTTATGCTTCTGTGATCTTTTCCATATAGCCACAACATGCCACCAACATTAACAAATCGATAGATAAACTTTTCAATCTTGGATCTATTGAGTTTCTTTAATTCGACTATAATGTTTACTTTTAGGACTGTTGTTTCTCTTTTACCCCAAGAGGGGAAAATTCCTGTGTGAAACTCCAAAAGTAGATCCTCTAATAATATTACTTGCTTGGAGTGGGGGTCAGAATTTACCAGAAACCTAATTTGAAGCAACTGTATCAATACAGAGACGACTAGATTAGGCTGGATACTCTACAATATTCATTTTGGCTAACATCTTTTACTCTTGATCATTCAGTAGCACAGAAACTGGATATTTCTGAAAAAATATTTTGTCATAGTTTTTCATTTTGCACCCACTAGGAATTTGCAAGAATATCAATGTAAATGGCGAACATTGTTTTATTCTGCATGAGAAGAGAGAGCCAACTGGTTAGCAAGTGAACACTGATTGGTAGAGGCATTGGCATGGAGTATGTGCCAATTAAATTATGACTTGACAGTTTACTGCTAAGCTGTGCTTAAATGTAAACTAGACTGGTGACTCTTATTGATCAAAGTTTGGTCCTCAGGAATTAACCAAAGAATGGTTGTTGCCTAATTTGTTAAATTGAAGCTATATAAAAACACATAAGTCACAAATATATACGTAAATGTAATGTAGTAAATGAATTTCAGTGCCCTTCTGATGTCAGGTACGTAAGTCATATACATCTAAAAGACTGGTAGACCCTATCAAACAACTTGTACCTTTGGTGTTTGCAACAGGTGATGTGTTAACAGTACCAACTAGCCTGTGTTTGTAAAACTCAAAACACAGTACCAAGCATTAGATATGGTCCTGAAATTGGATAACATTTGCTAAATAAGCCTGACTGTACTAATAATTATGCTGGCACACAATTTTATACATATGCTCTTTTTGTCTGCAAGAGAAGGGGGCTGTGTATTAATGTATCCAGTACATGCAAGTGTGCCATACTGAGACCCCACTGACAATCTTAAATTGGGTGCCAATATTAAAGTAGTACAGACAGGCTTATTCAGCAAATGTTACCCAATTTCAAGATTATATCTAATGCTTGGTACTGTGTATTGAGTTTTGTAATCACAGGCTAGTTGGTGATGTTTGTACACCACCTGTTGCAAACAACCAAAGGTACAAGCAGGCACTGAAATTCATTTACCGCGTTATGTAATTGTATATATTTGTGACTTATTGAAGTCATGAACTGAACAACACACGCAGTTGAGTTCAGTTTTAATGAAACCATCTATCTCCCCTCTATTTTGGTATTCTTGCAATGTCAAAAAGTGTGACGCTGGAAAAGCACAGCCAGTCAGGCAGCATCCGAGGAGCAGGAGAGTCGACGTTTCAGGCATAAGCCCATTCCTGATTAAGGAATGTGATTAATTAATTGACAGTTGATTTGCAACCTCGTCAAATGAGTAAAAAATCAAAGAGCTAAGATAGGAATGATGCATCATTGGTGTCAAGTATCAAAAAGATATTTCTGAGTAAAGGATTAAATTTTTAATTTTGCAATTTATGTTAAGTTTTTTTTTAAATTGCCAAGTTTCTTTTTGTTAATAAACTTGTATTCTTTTATTAAAAGATCATTGGCAGCCTCATATGGATATGTTCAGTGACTAAGCAGTGCAGTAATCAAACTACAAAAACAAAACTGGTGATCATGGAGCCAGCTTTGATTTTGAGCTCTGACTGGTCCAGTATTAGTATCAGCTGGGATAGGGACAGTCTATCTACTTGATCTGTCAGTGCTGCAATGTGACTAAGTGTGAATGATCACTTGCACAACCAATGTGCAATTTATTTACATACAGATTATCTGGAAAACGCATTGCAGAAACTCACTAAGGAAACTCAAACAGTATCTCCCCTGTGAACTCTATTATTACAAAGGATTATCACAAAGCCATGGGAATAGCTATGCCAGGTTTTCCTCCAAGCCATGTAATGCCCTGAGAAGGATATATGTCACCATCCTTTGTCGTCACTGAGTTAAATCTTGGGTCTTCTGAGTCAACCCCATTGGGGAAGCATCAGCAACATGCAGTCTGCAGCACTGTAAGGAGAAGTCCCATGTTTCACTTTATAAGGCAATGAGGAATGGGGATCGAATCAGCCTTGACAAAAGTATTTCTATCCTGCCAAAGTATTAAACATTCTTGAAAAGCAGGGACCCAATAGGTTGCCTTTTGAATGAAAGAAAAGACCTGATTATTCCTGCTAGCTCTGTTGACTGTTTTGAAATTTCACCAGCTGTCAGAGGTAGTAAGCAGACTGTTCATGTGTGTAAGTACATTTGTACACAGCTCTCCTGCTCAAGGATGATGTGAAGAATGTAAACTGCTTGGTGCAGTATAATTGCAACATTAAATGCAACTCACATGTGTGTTCTCTTACTCATTCTGATCTCCTGTTTTGGTCCACTAGCTTAATGGTGATTGAAACAAGCCACTGCATAGGAGTTTGATGTGCAGTGAAGACATTTAAAGAGTTGCAAAGTATTGTGTTCAAATGTGTAAACTGCGGCAAGGTGCAAATATGTATCAATCTAGCTTTGAAAGGCACAGAAACTTAGGAATAGGAGCAGACCATTCAGCCCCTCAATTCTATTCCATCATCATTCACTGAGGTCATAGCTGATCCGCAACTTAACTCCAGTGCTATTATCAATCTCAGATTTGTAATTAATAATTGATTATGTATCAATTGCTGATTATTGAGGCAAATTCTAGACTTCTATTTCCTTTGCGTATAGAACAGTTTACAATCTCGCTCTTGAGAGATTTGGCTGTAGTGTTTAGACTATGCCCATCATCCCAAACTGAGTCTCTTTCCCAACCTTGTCAGATTCACTTAATATCTTGTAAATCTCCAAATAAATCACTTCAAACCTTTTATATAAGGAACCGCAGCTTTAGCTTGTATACACTCTCATTATGGTTTAACCCTTTGATCCAGGTGTCATTCTTGTAAAATTGCTCTGCACCTCCTCAAAAGTCATAAACATCCA
The DNA here is from genome assembly GCF_037043375.1 of Chiloscyllium plagiosum. Lineage (NCBI taxonomy): Eukaryota > Metazoa > Chordata > Chondrichthyes > Orectolobiformes > Hemiscylliidae > Chiloscyllium > Chiloscyllium plagiosum. Next base: position 23,376,515 of record NW_028270159.1, read on the forward strand.
TCTAAAGGTATAGTGACCAGATCAACTCACAGTAACTCCAGATGTGATCTTCATTTATTTATTGATTAGATTTGATTTATTGTAGTCACATCTACCTAAGTATAGTGAAAAGTTTTGTTTTGAGCAGTACAGGCATATCATAGCAAACAAGGACATACAGATCATAGGGTGCTTAGATGCAGCTAGGCATGCAGGTTACAACTATACAGGAGGTGTGCAAAGATCAACATTAATTAAAGTTAAAGAGTCTATTCCTCAGTCTAATAACAGCAGGGAAGATGCTGTTCCTGAACCTGTTGGTGCATGTGTTCAGGCTTGTGTGTCTTCTGCCTGACGGAAGAGGTTGTAGGAGAACATCACCAAGGTAGGAGGGGTTTTTAATGATGTTGGCAGCCTTTCTGTGGCAACGGGCCATGTAAATGGAGTCCAAGGATGGATGGTTGGCTTTCGTGATAGTCTGGACTGTGCACACAACCTTCTGCAGTTTGTTATGGTCCTGGGCAGAGCAGCAGCCATACCAGGCTGTTATGTACCCGGATGTTATGCTTTCTATGGTGCATCTGTAAAGGGTGAGGGTCCTAATGTTCATGCTGAATTTCCTGAGTCTCCTGAGGAAGAAGAGGTGTTGTTGTGCCTTTTGAAAACAGAGCTTTGTAAAGCCATACCATAACATTTACTCCTTGTATTGGAGCCCTCAAGATATAAGCAGCAGCATTCCATTAGCCTTTTTAAAAATCATTTTCTGTACTTGTTCATAACAATTCAATGATCTATGTACCTTGCCCAATTGCTTTGGATCTCCATTGTTTCAAGCTTTCCACCAATATGAAAGTACTTTGTTCTATCTCACGTAGGTCTCGAGTAGCTGACTTCACTTAGACCCACATTAATATCCATTTGCCACAATTTTGTCCATTCGTTTGACCTATCAATATCTAATTTAATTTTATGCTTTCATTTAAGCTGCTTAATGCCACCTATCTTAGTGTCATCAGTAAAATTGATTCTGTAGCTTTCTATTCCATCACCTAAATCATTAATGAAAATGGTGAATAAAAGATGGCCCAACAGAGACAATTATAAAGGACCACTAGTTACATTCTGTCAATTAGAAATCATACTCATTATCCTAAAACTCTGTTTTCAACAACTCACCATTCCCTAACTAGGCATTTACATTCAGTTCGAAAAATTTCAACTTCCTTTAAGAGAATTCATCAAATGACTTCTAGATGTCCATCTTAATAACATCCGTAAACACTTCCCTCTCCACTACTTTAGTTACCTCTCCAAAAAAAAATTATGTCAGGTTTGTCAAACATGGCTCACCCTTTACAAATTCATGCAGCTGAAAAGAAACAAAGTGTTCAGTCAGCTTATCCTTAACTGTAGACCCCAGTAACTTCCTGACAACAGATTTTAGGCTAACTGATCAATAATTCTCTGATTTCCACCTCTCGTTATTCATAAATAACTGCATGCTGTGCACGATTTTCAAATCTGAGAAACATCCCCAAGTTGAGAGAAATTTGGAAGGTAGTAGTTGGGTATCTGCAATATTCTCATCTATGTCTTTTAAAACTCTGGACAGAAGCCATCTGGCCCTGGGGATTTGTCAGTGTTTATTGAAATCCATAATAGCACAATTCTTATTTTGTTTCTGTTCATTTTGGTGCTTCCATACTCCTAAGCCAATCTTAGTTTCTTTGGAATATCCAGCATGTTATCCTTTTTGTGTGCTACAAGTAGTGATGGCAAGAATCTCCAACATATGTGCCTTTCTCTTCATTGACAACATCACCATTATCAGTTTTCATGGGGCTCATGTTGCACAAGACCATACTTTGTTCCGAAAATAATAGCTGTGTTGATTTTAACATTCCTTATATTTCATTTCACATTCACCTTTTGTAGCTCTTACTATCTATTTTGTTAGCATTTTTGCTCTTAATCTAATCTGAGTTGATTTTGATTTGTACAGACATGTCAATTTAATGTAATGCATATTGAATCTGGAAGTAGAATTGAACCTTTAAAATCATACTTTTGATACAGGAATCAATGAGAAAGTGTCCATTTCATAAGCTCTGCAATTATATCTGGATTCACTTAAAGGAGACTGGTTGCCATGCGACACAATACATTCTGCTAAATTTGTTACTTAAAATAAGACATTACAAAGGCACTTTTGGAAGAAGCAGAAAGGAGTTTTCCTTTGTCCAAGGGTTCTCAGCAACATTTATTATTTAATTCAAGCCAATTCAGAAAAAACTGTATGTCCATTTATCTCAGAGCTACTCTAGTATAACTTTAGAATGTGTAACAAAAGTGACTGCAGGTCATTGGTTGGAAAGCACTTTGGGAAAACCTGAAGATATGAAAGGAGTTTTAACAATAAACTTTCTTCCTTTAACTAGTTCTTGGAAAACAAGAACATGTGAAGACCCAATGCTCCATATTACCTAGTGAGATAATTGTGATTCTTCCTTCAGCTTATATTGAAGTAATGTGAAACCCAATGGATCTCCTCACATTAAAACAGTAACAGTAGTGCACAGTGGCATCAGAGTGTACCATCTACAAGATGCACTGCAGCAACTTGCCTATCCTTCTTCAACACTACTTTTCAAACCTTCAACCATTACCCTCAAGAGGAACAAGGGTAACAAGTGTTTGGGAACTGGGAGGGTTAGATCAGATGAGACTCGGGTTTCTTTGTTTAAATGTTTATTCATGCATACACAGCTGATGGACATATCCAAAAATGGTGTACATTCAAATCTTTATTACAGAAAACAAGTTTCCAATCAACTATTCCTACAGGTAATAGTTTCAAATCAAAAGATTGCACTTTTACTCATCCATTTCTCTATCCAACAGTGTTTACATAGAAGACAGATCACGTTAGTACATGTGACTGACGATATTATCCCTTTGTTTTCAAACTGAAACATGTGATTATATTATCCAATCACATCATTACACATTCACATGTCTAACTATTAATACATACCTACGGTTACAGGAAACCTATACTGTTTATTGTCCTCCCTATCAGTCATATTGTCACTTGCATGTTTACCTCTAAGACACACTGTCTCATCTTGAACCTACAGCACTTGGTCAAAATCCTGGAACTCCCACCTCACCCCCCCTCCCCACCACCCCCCAACTCCCCCCACCTCACCCCAGCCCCCGCCCCCACCAATAGTACTGCAGGTGTTTCAGAAATGCACCAATCCTGTAAATGAACAAAATTAGGTCAGTTGTCAGAACTGAACTGACCATTTCACATTTAATGCATCAATATTACTAGTGTGAAAGAGCTGACACTGAACATTCTTCGATGGCTGCGTGCCTGAGCTGGACTGCAGAGCCCAGACATCACTCTCTGCTTGCTGTACAACAATGATTTCTGATTACATGTTAGAGAGCCGACAGCCCAGGTACTTCACTGCCATTTGAATAAGTGCTCAGGCCACACCAAGCTCTTAGACCCCCAGTAGTAAAGGGCATCCGTTTTACAGTCTTGTTCAGGCTTCCTGAGGTGAGAAAATACAATTTTCTTGAGCAGTAATGGTTATCATCATTAGCTGCTGCAGCCACGATACATCATCCCCACCTCCTGCAGCTGATGATGGAAATGACTCTCGAAAGGGTAATCTTGTGAAAGGCAAAGTTGATGGCCTTAGCCAATCCCTTCCCCTTTTAGACACATCCAAACGTCCAAACATATGTTTAAAGTGCGGAATGAAAGGATCAAAATAAACCATTCTTTTGTTATCAGAGGATGGAGTTAATCTACCTGTTAGGTTGCTCGAAAAAGTTACAGTGACAGATTTTTCCGCAGCAGGAATCTAGATAATTTTCATCCTAAACTATCTGTCATGTACTGATATATGCTGACAGTTTGGATGACTTGGCTAAGAGAGGTCAATTTACTGCTTATTCTATGAGTGACTTTTATGAATGGCACAGCAGATTGACAAGTCCCTTGGCCACAGTCCACTGTCAGTATGTTAAGTGCAAGTGTGTCATAGATTTTATGTTTCCAGAGCATTTGGTGCAGCTAAACAATGAACATAAAAGGTGAAGCTCCGCTGAGTTTAGCATTCAGCATTACACAACATTGTAGCACTGAGCATATTTCAATAGTAAATAGCCTAGCTGCTCTGTGGACGGATTGGAATGGCCTTACATTTAAAAATTAACTGCACCAACGTTGGCTAATCATCTCTGATCCAAATGTACAACAAAGGGGGGATTGTGGTTATTGCACAAACCAAATTGGTGCATGGCATTTATTTGCTTCATCTACTCAGACAAACATCCTGACTGACTTGTTATTGGAATGGATCTAACCTTCCATCAAGCACTGTATAACAGGAAGTTTGTTGATTTCTGTATATTTAGCTTTTTGCATAATACCCATCACTGAGCATGGTCAACACCAAAATGCTCCGTGACTTGCAGACAGAAAATGACACAATCTATGGTAAGCAACAAATTTCTAGTTGAGATGCTCGGAGCCAGTTTTTTCTTCAGTCATATCATGGGATCTGATCTTCGCTGGCAAGGGTAGCATTTATCAACTATCACTAATTGCCCTTGGGAAGGTGCTGGTGAGCTGCCCTCATGAACTGCTGCAGTCCATGGTGGATTGGCCTCCAGGGCTGACCTGAACATACACCAAAACCAACTGGGCCACCTACTGCATCAGGCTTGCGAGGTGTCAAATTAGACGACATGAACTTTTCCTCTTAAAAAAAATTAACCTTCTTAACGAAAGTATCACATATACTGCTTGTAAAAATAGTGTATCATCATCATATCGGGAGTTGGGTCTAATCATGAATTTCACTCTGTTTTTGTATTTTTGTTGAAAGAGTTGCTTAAAACTTTTCAGAAAATTATCACCATGGAAAATAGAAAGAATTCAGCATTGTAAAAGGAAAATTGAGCAGATAAAACAAAAAGGTTCATTCCTCAAAGATCTTTGACTTGAGAAACACCAAATACAACATTAAGATTAATTCATCTTAAGCCAAGATGGAGATAGCTCATATCAAAATAAAAGGAGATTACTTCAAGATGGAGGAAGACCATAGCCACAAACTAACACTGAAGCTGAAATATTAATTTGCAGATGCATATGCCATGATACACTTATAACCCTGTGAGGAAAGGGTTTTGATCCAGCGACAGTGAAGGGGTGGCAACATAGCTCCAAGTCAGGTTGTGTGTAACTTAGAAGGGAATATTCATATCATGGTGCCCCAATGCTGTCCTTGTCCTTCTACGTGGTAGAGGTCATGGGTGTGGAAGGGGCACTCTGGTGAGTGAGTTAGTACAGTACATCTACATTATCCCTCATGTAGATTCTTCTATTATTGAATGTGCTTTATGACTTCGAGATATGTAAATCCATGGAATAATTAAATATGCAAGCAAAATTCATACAGAATAATAATGCTGGGGTATAACTAGCCAGTTTGGCAGTTAGTCAGTAACCATTTCTTTCTCATCCCATTGCACCATCTCACCACTAAAGGTTTTTGCGGACTCCAGGGATTATGAGATTGTCTGACTGACATCTTCTGCACATGTCTTGGAAGAATTAAACATTGAAATATTGAGAGCAACAGGATTATTCTTTCAAGCATTCCTCCCCAGTGAAACAAATGCTTTAGCTGCTCTGATACTGATTTGTGCCATTGCTTCACTTAGATTATATCACTGTCCTGTCACAGGCCATTTGAAAGAAATGGCTGAGGGTGTTGCATTAACAAACCTGTTCCCACACTAACCATTTTGCTTATCTGTGGCAAATATTATGGCACAATTTGGATGATCCATTTGCTGTCCATTAAAATTTATATTAAAACATCTTCAAGAGGATATAGATGTTCTTGCTTTTTGAACAGTATAGTTTCCACTGTCAAAAAATATTTACTTCTCATGTAAAACATGGGTTAACAAGTTAATAACTGGGGAAGATGTACAAAGGAGACACAGAAGTAGAAATAGACAATTAAATTGGAAAATCTAATAATACTCTATCTCTTTTGTTTTCCGCTGATCTCAGTTGTGTCATATCTTTTGTTGTTTTGACTAATTTGTTTTTAAAGGCTACCGTGTATTTTTGGTTCTCATTTTTGAACTTCAGTATGATCTCTGTTGAGTCAATCAATGCGGTCTCTCATTCTATCCATGCTTTGACCAGTCAGACTTTATTTTCTTTACGAACCTCATTGGAACTTTATTTCCTCTTGTGGCTCAGCTGCCAGCTTTTGTTTCCTTAATCCTTAACCTTTTCATGTGATCTCAATCTCCCTCTCCGCCAACCTTCATACTTGAGCCTTCAAACAAATGTGACTCTTTTACACAGCCAAATCTCTAGCTTTCCAATTTTCTCAGCTCTTCAAGAAGAAACACAATTGGCTCTTCTACTCAGTTCAGTTGAACTCAGCAGAAATATTGATGTAAGATGGTGTGATTTATGTATTTTTAGTATAATTTAATTTAGACTTATAGATTTTTAACTAGTGGCATGTGTGTTTGGTCTGGTCTGTAAAATATTCAATGATTAACATGAAGGCATTTCTGCAGCCATAGTGATTTATTTTTAAAAACATAGTCTAGGAGTGACAGTTCTTAGAGGCTACTAGGAATGTGTTTACATTGGAAAAGTTTTACAACTGAACAAAGTAAATAAAGATTTGTGATTAGGATTTCAATTTAAAAGATCAGACTTTTTTTCTTTTGATTATGGAAAATGCCCAAAAGCCTAAAAATAACCTTTTGGATTTTAGTTTTACAAAAGTCTTGACTAAAGCTGGATCTGTAATAAAATTGCTCCTGAAAAAAGAGAGACAGATTTAAATTGTTAAGAAATAGATTACATCAGTTTAAGGGTTTTAATTTGGAAGTTCAAACCAGAAGTGTTTGCTTAAAGCCCTGAAGGGGTTAGTTGAAGCTGAAAATGTCTGAGGTCAGTTGTATGAAGGTTCAGGGAAGTTGCTATTAGATTTCAAGATTTAAACCGTAGTGAAAATAAAAATTATACATAACATAGTAAAGGGAATGTTCTGTAGTTTGAGTAATATAAAGGTGTGTTGCTGGAATAAATGGGATTGTATTTTACTGTAAGTTTTGAAATCATTAAACTAGCGTTAATGTAAATAACCAATCAATTAATCTTCATTTATTTGTGTACTGCTGTATTGTTAAAACTGAAACTGAAGCATTGTGTGTTCATGTTTTAGTGAAAGATACCTGGTTAAACAAATAAACTATGAAGTCAGACTTCAACTTAGTATCTGACTTGTCATCAGCTGTAATTATAAAAACTGTCCACCTAATATAAAGGATCGGGGCTAACTAGTGTTTGTTACCAGTTCAATTCCAGTTGATGTGATGCTTGGTTCCATGTAACTAACAGTAATGTGTGCTTACTCTCAAGTACAGCCTGATCCTTCACAAGAACTGGCTCAAAGGTAGAAGACAGAGGGTGGTGGTGGAGGGTTGTTTTTCAGACTGGAGGCCTGTGACCAGTAGAGTGCCACAAGGATTGGTGCTGGGTCCTCTACATTTTGTCATTTACATAAATGATTTGGATGCGAGCATAAGAGGTACAGTTAGTAAGTTTGCAGATGACACCAAAATTGGAGGTGTCGCGGACAGCGAAGAAGGTTACCTCAGATTACAGATCAGATGGGCCAATGGGCTGAGAAGTGGCAGATGGCGTTTAATTCAGATAAATGCGAGGTGCTACATTTTGGGAAAATAAATCTTAGCAGGACTTATACACTTAATGGTAAGGTCCTAGGGAGTGTTGCTGAACAAAGAGACCTTGGAGTGCAGGTTCATAGCTCCTTGAAAGTGGAGTCACAGGTAGTTAGGATAGTGAAGAAGGCATTTGGTATGCTTTCCTTTATTGGTCAGAGTATTGAGTACAGGAGTTGGGAGGTCATGTTGCAGTTGTACAGGACTTTGGTTAGGCCACTGTTGGAATATTGCATGCAGTTCTGGTCTCCTTCCTATCGGAAAGATGTTGTGAAACTTGAAAGGATTCAGAAAAGATTTACAAGGATGTTGCCAGGGTTGTAGGATTTGAGTGATAGGGAGAGGCTGAACAGGCTGGGGCTGTTTTCCCTGGAGCATCAGAGGCTGAGGGGTGACCTTATAAAGGGTTACAAAGTTATGAGGGGCATGTATAGGATAAATAGGCAAAGTCTTTTCCCTGGGGTCAGGGAGTCCAGAACTAGAGGGCATAAGTTTAGGGTGAGAGGGGAAAGAAATAAAATAAAATAAAAGACACCTACTTTTTCATGCAGAGGATGCTACGTGTATGGAATGAGCTGCCAGAGGAAGTGGTGGAGGCTAGTACAATTGCAACATTTAAGAGGCATTTGGATGGGAATATGAATAGGAAGGGTTTGGAGAGATATGGGCCGGGTGTTGGCAGGTGGGACTAGATTGGGTTGGGATAGCTGGTCGGCATGTTGAATATCTCTATGACTCTAAGAGACTATCATGCAACTCAGATATAGTGTAACTAGCTATTGAATACTATGTAATAAACCTAATCTGTTTAACAAGACTGGGCTCAGTTCTGCTAAAGGCTTCATCAGGCATCCTTTCACATTTCACATCAGTAACCTAAATTATTACCAATAGGAAGGTTTGAGGAAAACACCCAAGGCATCTCAGATAGTTCTGGTGGACAAGACTGCATCATCTATCATGCTAACAGTGGTGCTGATGTTATCAAATTTACCAGTCTCCAGTTCATACTGAGCCATTGGTTTTGACTAAAGCTTAGGACATTAACCTTGCTTCCAAGATCTTGTGTCATTATTCCTGTGCCAGTCACTCTTTCAACAGCTCTGCTCTAACTTGTTCTACCTTCCATTGAAGAACCTAAATGGTAATATAACCTCCACATCAAGGCTCCCTCTGCTGGATACACATATAATGACATCATGTAGTCTTAAGACAGTCAAGGCAGGTTAATGATGAAGCAGTGATTGCTAATTCTAAACAGAATGCATTGATGTAACATGAGTCCAAAGAAAAAACAATTTTATAGTAAAAGTGTTACCAAAGGTTAGAAGTCAGCTTTAAGAGGTAGCACATTTGTCAACACCCTTACCGACCTTGGTCCCCACACAGACCCCACAGTAATACACTTGACTGGTATTTAGATATTGACTTGCCTCCAGGGCTATGGGCCAAAAGCTAGAAACTAGGATTGGTGTATTCAGATCTTTGATGACTGATGTTGACATGATGGGTTGAATGGCCTCCTTCCGTGCTATAGATGTCTATGGTCTATGAGCTCATATGGCTCAAGCACTCCCGATGAGCAATCAGACTGGTAGCTCTCTCAATCACATAATGGTGCCTAGTGCTAGTGCAGACTTGGAGCAAGGAAAGGAATAAAAGGAAAAGTAGACTCTAAATAACATTTTACAAAAAGTTGGGCCTGTATTAATCTTCAGCGGATACATTCATAATGAGGGAGAAAGCATGGCCCATACTGCACTGGATTTGCTGTATGCACCAATAGACTTTCTTACGCTGAAATCTAAACTTTAATCATAATGTTTGGAAAACATGACACTCACAGTGACTGTTTCCTATGTTCTCAACAATCAGTTCTGTCTATGATCACTCTTTCCATTCACAGTGGCATATGGCATGATGTCAATCAATCAGTCACCCCTTCATTGTGTGACAGTTAGTTAATACTGCTTTAAGCCTGCCTTTTGAAAGTAGCAAAGGGTCAGGAAAATAAGTTCAAATAAGAACTGGGAGGTGGGGAGGCGGAGTTGTTGGTAGGAGGGGAGAGGACGTGGCTTGAGGTGGGGAGGTTAGATTTTAGTTTTCATAGGAAGCTGTTACAACCTGAAAGGCACTGACTGAACAGGCGTGAGAGCAGAGTGAATATAAATATTCAAAGATGATTGATTATGTATTTGTAAAGGAAAGAATAAGGGTTATGGTGAAAGAGCAAGGGAGTGAGAATAATTAGATGTGTCTTTTCCAGGGTCATTGGCTGGAATGGCCTTCTTCTGTGCTGTAAGATTCTGTAATTCTTTATGATTCTGAGTAAATTCTCATAAGTTTGACCCATACTACACTGGAGTGAGGAGGACGTGTCAAACTGACCCACCTACTCTCATGTAATAGAGGAGGCTGAATATGAAGACACTGCAATGTGTTTGTTTTGTGTACTTGGGTAACCCTGTTCACTTTGTAAATCATATGTAAAGGTGAATCTGTTACAATTTCAGGTACAGAAGGAGCTGGCTCACTGATACATGAGCTCACGTACCCAGGGATAGCTTCCACTGCAAGAGTGAGTCAGGGCAGCATAAATTTCAGGTCTCCAACAGCATCTCCACAAGGCCCACAGCAACACAGAGAAAAGCAAAACGCTGCAGTTGCTGCAGATTTGAAACAAACATAGAAATTCCTGGAGAAACAAAGTCTTTCTGACAGCATCTTTGCAGAGAGAAAGAGTTAACATTTTGAGTCCAATATGACTCTTTTTCAGAACAGGCTCAAAACATTAACTCTGGTCCTCTCTTTCTAGATGCTGCCAGACCTGCTGAGTTTCTCAAGCGTTCTCTGTCTTTGGTTTAACAGTACAGAGAGAATGGGGAAATCCATAACATCAAGCTCACTTCGAAATGCTGCATTTGTAACCTGAAGAGCCGCCTGCAATCTTTCAACTAACAACGTAGCTATTTCATGGTGAGCATGAAATATAAAAGGGGAGTACAATTATTGTCAGCCTCTGATACCCAGAGTAAATTTGTGCTGCAGTACTCTGGGTACTAATGGAAACTGATTTTAAACAGCACTTTAATTGTAAGAGCACAAACCACACATTTAATTTACAATGAATGACAGTTTCAATCATTTAATATATGGTGCATGATGTGTCCATAGACACATTTTTGTGATAGTATGTACTTTTTCCTGAGATTGTGACTTTGTTTTTTATATTTTCCTGTTGAGTTGAAAAACACTGAAAACTCTAAGCTAAGCCTTTATGAGTTTTTGATATTCATTGTGAAATGCCATCATAGGTTTACAGAGTTAAATTAACTGCCACACGTGTCTTCCTTCTGTCAGCAGAACACAGGAGCTGTTTTCCATAAGAAGGAGCTGTGCTGCTCCCTGGTGATCTTCACAACTCAGCTGGTCAACAAGAATCTTCCAACGTCCCCTGTGTCCTCCATTTCTCACACCTCAGTGAGCTTGCACCGCAGTCTCCTGACCTTTGACTTAGTTGTCAAGGTGATGGGTGCCATTATCTGAGACAGTTATTTCACATACATGGCCTTTTGTTCCTTCCGAGCTTTTGCAGAATGTAAAGCTAAACTAAATGGTTGTAAACTGTTTAACTCAGCAGTGAATACCAGTTTCAAATGTAAATTGAGCACTTTGCACAGAATTTCTTTTGTCCAGGGTAGGCAACAGTTTATGCTTCTGCCCGGATTCCTCTGAAGCATATAAACAATATTATTAATTACAGATGTTAATTAAGAAGCCAACTGAGGTGAGAAACGAACAGTTGACATAATATGTTCCAAGGAACAAAAGGTCTGATGCTGATGTTTTGTTCCATATCATTTAATCCTTCCTCTAGTGCCCACATTACACATGGTTATCATCAATATGTCTCCTGTGTTAATATTCCCAAAGCCAGTTACAAGAAACTTTCCCTCTGTCAGTACGTTTTAATCAGAATCTTTCACATAAGTTTCTGTAAATATATCTCTGAGAAATGTGCAAGTGCCTGAACACAATTTTAAGACTTAAAACTGCAACTATAGATATCAAAAAACAAACATTTCATCTCCAACGGTGACTTTGTTATTATTACAGGGGAAGACAATACATGTACCATGGTCACCTTTTGTGCCGAATTAACTAAATCCCGAATGAGAATGATAGTGTTGCTCGCATGGGTTTCAGCAATCTTTGCCATACAGGCACAGCTAAAGGATTTAGGTTAATATTGGTGTTTTTGATTTCCTACATGAGATTTGCCTGTAGTTATCATGGTGTTCTATTGAATACAGGGCTTTTCTGTCATTGAAATGTATCCTTGGTTTGATAAATGGTTTTAACTCTCAGATAATTACATCCTGCAATGTACAGACTGATGATGTCATAGTCGATGATGGTATGCACCCAAATTAATAGATTTTGTGTTAAAAGCAGCTAACGCCTAATTAGTGTTAGATTAACCCCTTGGGCGTCATTACTATTCATAAGATTGAACTCCAGAGCTTCTGTCAGACTGGTGCTGAGGTACAGCCACAGAACAATAACACTGCGTTCTGCAGAAGTGCAGGTCAACCAACAGCCAAAGTGGCTTATGAAACAAAAATTGAATGAAAAATATTTCTTTCACCTCCCTGGTCCCTGTTTTCAGGCAAACCCATCAGTTGTCTTAAAAAGAACAGCATCCCTGGAAGGAATTGGTAACAAGTGTTCATCAGCCTCAAGTCCATTGTGCACGGATTGTTTGAAGCTGGCTTTGACCTTCAAATGACCCTGGTTTGTGGCTTTTGCCATCAGTGGTGTGGCTTTGCAACAGAGGTCTGCCAGATCACAAGAAATGTTGTTGCTTAGCAACTTGACCCTTGGCATGGTGTAAGGAATCTTTAGAAAACTGATAATTCGGGTCATTCAAGTGTCAGATGTTTTGATGTTGGTGTATGCCAAGTGTCAGACTTCGATAGCTAAAGGGAACACATGCAGAGGTCATTTTTCTTATATGTCTGCAAGTACGCATACATGAGTCCTGAATCACCCACTATATGCTGCACATACCACAAAAAACTTCAATAAATATAGATTACCATGCCAGCTACAGTTGCAGTCATTCTATTCCAAGTTGTGTTCAGCTCTATTAAGCAATTGATCTTAGACACCTCGTAACAGAAGGGAGTATGTGACAAAGGGACACACCCTCATAAGAGATCATCAAAGCTACTTTTTTTTATATAGGTATTTTTATTGAAAAAGGAAAATTTTAAAGATTTTTTATAAGATTACAAAAGTAATACAAACAAGTATAAACATCAATATAAAATTAAATAAATAAGAGAAAAAAAACCAAAAAAAAGAAAGAAAAACCCAACTAACTACTAATCTATCCTACAAACAACCAAATCATAAAATAGGATATCACACATTACTAACAATAAACAATGAAATAAGTAAATAAATAGATACAGGCTCAAAATAGATTTACATCAAGTCATAATAAAACCCATTTTTATACGGGATTCCTCCTCCCAGGAGTCCCCGAACCAGCCAGAACCACTACCACAACGAGACAAAAGCCCTGGACAGTATAGCTGAGATATGTGTGTCGATGTAGTTCAAAAAGGGCTGCCATATTTTATAGAATAATTCCGTTTTTACGTGCACCGTATTTGTGAGGAAGTCAAGGGAGATATATTCCATGACTAACCTGTGCCAGTTTGAAAGTTCTGGAGGGCCTTCAGCTACCCAATTCACTAAGATATTTTTCCTTGCACAGAAAGAAAGAATAATGCAACATTTAAAACTTGGAAGTCCAGAGGTATCTCCTGCTTAGGAGACCTATTCGATGGGGGGATTACGATGTCTTTTGAGCACTTGCACCAGAAGTTTGGACTGCCTAACAGGGACCTTTTTCAGTATTTCCAAATACGAGATTATATAGAAAAGAAGACCACACTGATAATTAATCCCTACAAATCGGATAGGGAAAGGAGAGTGCTATGGCCGTTGGAGCCGCCCTCGGTTAGAACTCTTTATCACTCATTATATAATAAAGTATCTAAGGACATGGAAAGATTATTTAAAACATGGAATTAAGAATTAGGGTTGGAAGTCTCATTAGAAATGTGGGAGGACATCTGGGAAAATGTCAGAAAGATCTCTATTTGTAATAGAACTCAGGTTATTCAATTAAAGATACTCCACAGGGCTCATGTGGCACCTGAACGATTTGCAAAATTCAAGGCAGGAGCATCCCCAATGTGTCCTAAGTGTAAAATAGAAGCTGGCACTCTCACACATCGTCTATGGGCATGCCATAAGATCCGTAGGTATTGGGACAGAGTAATGAATTCCTTAACTGAGAGCTTGGATACAGAGATTAGGTTGGATCCAGTGTTCCTGCTTTTGGGTTTTCAGATTTTCCCTCCTTGGATGTGTACGGGAGGAAATTATTTACCATTATTTCTATCAAAGCTACCTTTAAAAGCAATAAAAATGTTAAAAAGAAAATGCCTCTTCCAGTTTTCCTTGATAGAATAGCATGATTGATGTATTTAAGATTATTTCTTCAGTAACGCTGTGACATGAAACTGCTCAGTCACATTATTTTATTCACCACTACATTATAATCAGGAGGAGAGAGAGAGAGAGATAGCCAATGACATACAATCAGGTCAGCATTTCTCAATGCATGTTCATTTGTTTGGAAAATATATCGGCTCTGGTTCAATTCTTCTCTAAATTACCTCGCCAAGCTAATTTGAAAGATTTCATTTTTATTTCAAACAAATATTACCACCAATTGTAGCTCTAACTGCTTATTTTTAAAGATTATTTGATTGCTCTAAACCTCACTGCCTATCTACCTCTCTCTTCTATTAGGAGAACCATAGGAAGGTGTGCCTCAGAGTAAGCATTTGGTCACCTGTATTAAAGATACAGCTTGGTATCAAATTATGTTTGATAACGTTTATCTAAGGCATCTTGCTTCTATGTTAACAGTGTTATATAAATGCAAGCTGTTGGCAGTCAGAACATACATTGCTTCTCAAATGCATAAAATGACTACAGGCCAAGGGTTTGAATACCAAATAGCTTTCGAAATGAAAGCAAGATTGCTATTGGTAAATATGGTGTAATGGAGCTTCACTGTCGTTCACTTGTAAAATAAGAGATTGAGCCAGAATACGCAGTCACATCCCAGGCCAATGTCCTGATTCATTTGAGCAGAGCAATATCGTCAATTCATAAAATGTCCCTTTTGTATAACATGTAGGGAGGGTAACATTACAGAGGTTATTAAAATCATCAGGGGCATGAATACGGTGAATAGCCAAGGTCTTTTTCCCAGGATGGAGGAGTCCAAAACTAGAGGGCATAGGTTTAAGGTGAGGGAGGAAAGGTTTAAAAGGGACCTGAGGGGCAACGTTTTCACGCAAAGGGTAGTGGTGCATGTATGGAACGAACTTCCAGACAGAGTGGTGGAGGGTGGTACAGTTATTAGATTAGATTACTTACAGTGTGGAAACAGGCCCTTCGGCCCAACAAGTCCACACCGACCCGCCGAAGCGCAAACCACCCATTCCCCTACATTTGCCCCTTTACCTAACACTATGGGCAATTTAGCATGGCCAATTCACCTAACCTGCACATCTTTGGACTGTGGGAGGAAACCAGAGCACCTGGAGGAAACCCACGCAGACACAGGGAGAATGTGCAAACTCCACACAGTCAGTCGCCTGAGTCGGGAATTGAACCCAGGTCTCTGGTGATGTGAGGCAGCAGTGCTAACCACTGTGCCACCGTACCACCCAACACATAACACATAAAAGGCATCTGGATGGGTGCATGAATAGCAAGGGTTTATGGGGATATGGGCCACATGCTGGCAAATGGGATTAGATTAATTTAGGATATCTGGTCAGCATGGGCATATTGGACCGAAGGATCTATCTCTATGCTGTACTTTGTGACTGCAGGTGGGCTCTTGTGGCACAGTGGTAATGTTGCTACCTCTGAACCAGGAGGGCTGGATTCAAGTCCCACCTTTACTTCAGAGGTGAGTCTCGAACAGGTTGATGTAAAATATCTACAATTGACTGCATTTTAACTGCTGGACCTACAGGCAGTGGGGAAGCTATGGTTGATTGGGAATCTGATTATGGAACAGGTTTTAAACATTATACTTTTAACTCAGCCACAGTATTAAGATTTCACTTCCAGGTTTCCCAACCAGTCAGAATAGCTCATGTAATGATCCACAACTGGCTAAGATTACCATTTAAAAGGGCTCTAACAAAGGACGTTCCACAACTGTGAGGAGACAGAATCCACAGGGATGGAGCTACAACATGGGAGGCTGTCCTCTCCATCAATGCCACTCCCCCACCCCCACCCCCACCCCACCCTCCCACCCCCAGTCCTGGAGAGCACACAAAGAGATTCCATTCCCTGTCAATGGAAGAGAGGCAGTTTCAGAATTCCAGCTGTGTGACTGAAGGTCATTAAAGAGGTTGGCAAGCAGCAATGAGAGGAAAGGTGAGTGACATGCCCTCGCTGTGATTTCCCAGCATTTCCCTGGCAGGACACCTGCCACTGGGACCGTCAATCCTAGGGAAGACCCACCAGTGCACACTGATTTTCATCTGGCCTCCCTGTGGAACTGACAGAGGCTCCCCAGCCATACAATAACCAATGGGTGAGACCTCTGTCAGGACAATAAACTGCAGCCCTCCGTTTTCCAGTTAGAGTGTTTTGGAAAGCCTCCTCTTGGATGTTCAGCTGACCTGCGGAAAACATTCTTCAATTCTCAGCTAGCTTTAAGTTATATTCAGATCAGGAACATGGAATTGAAGTGTCTGCTCAAGTTCCTCCTCCTCTCCCACTTTCCTATTCAGCGCTGCCCGTCTCAGTTTTCCTCGCTGGTTAGTCATCAGTTAGGCTCATAGGAACACCAAAACCCAGAACATATTGGCCTTGGGTATGTGAACAGTCAGAGCAGATGATTGCAAATCCTGCATTTAGTCCTGCTGAGGTCCCAGGGTATGTGTGTGTTATAGAAAAGAGAACACCTTGGAGCTTTGCAAAGGAAATCACTAAACTGGTTTAAATTTTGTAAAATTGTCCTGTTTATTGACAATGTTTATGCACTATAAACTTTATTACAAAGTTCGATTGCCCAGTCAATCACAATGTTGCTTCCTGCTTGCCAGTTGATCTCTTTCATTCATAAAATGGGATGACAAGAGCAGACAAAATGTGGATGTCAATCAGAATGACGGATTACTGCCTGCAGGACCACTTTGTGTTGGCGAGCACGCAGTAGATTCAATGTTGGTGTTGCTAAATGACTGAACAGCCTCTGAGTAGCTGAATTGTGCCAGTCTGAATTCTTCACGGCCATTTCTGGGCACAAGTTGAGGGGTGGCAGAGATGCTGGCTACATCAGCACCCATCGCTCCATCTCATCCAATGAAGAAACTGTGTTGCCAGCTTCCCCTGTAGTTCCAACCTTGCCCACAGTATCAAGTTGTCATACAATAGTACACTCTTGCTGCAGCATACTGAAGAACACCCCAAAATCTGTCCACTTGAATCATGTCTTCAATACTCTGTCAATTCGGTCAATGACCATTCTTGTGCTCATGTGCTTTCAGATGGAAATTTCTTGTGCATCAGCAGTAGGGCGCCTCACAAGCAGCATCAATCATGTCTTTAGAGGGCATTCCTTGTAGCCAAGAAACCAGTCCCTGGTTTTGCTTGGAAGTTGGGAGACTTTTGGGAAACATCACAGGTACAGAGTGAGGAGGTGTGGCAACTTCCTGGATATCTTGCACAGACGTGCATGATAATGCCTAACATGTTAATAATAATGGTCTAATATTCAATTGCTTATTAGAGATTGATAACTTAGAGTCACAGAGTCATAGAGATGTACAGCACGGAAACAGACCCTTCGGTCCAACTCATCCATGCTGACCAGATATCCCAAATTAACCTAGTCCCACCTGCTGGCACCCGGCCCATATTCCTCCAAACCTTTCCTGTTCATATTCCCGTCCAAATGCCTTTTAAATGTTGCATTTGTACCAGCCTCCACCACTTCCTCTGGCAGCTCATTCCATAGACCGACCACCCTCTGCGTGAAAACGTTGCCCTTTAGGTCTCTTTTATATCTTTCCCCTCTCATCCTGAACCGATGCCCTCTAGATCTGTATCCCCCCACCCCAGGGAAGAGATTTTGTCTATTTATCCTATCCATGCCCCTCATGATTTTATAAAGCTCTATAAGGTCACCCCTCAGCCTTCGACCCTCCAGGGAAAACAGTCCCAGCCTGTTCAGCCTCTCCCTAAAGCTCAAATCCTCCAACCCTGGCAACATCCTTGTAAATCTTTTCTGAACCCTTTCAAGTTTCACAACATCTTTCCAATATTCATGGATTAGTTTATTTAAAACAGCAAAACATATACGGTAATAAGTTATAAAGTAGACCTTACGACTACCTGATTGGTGTATTGCAGCTTGCAAACATTTTATAGACGAGCTGGCAGGCAGAGTTGCAGCATTGTTTACACACAGGACATGGAGTCCTTAAAGGCTATGTACACGTATGATAATCTGCTGACAATTACATCTTAGCTGCATTTTAATAGATTAGGATCTCCCATGAATAATGAAAACTGCTGGCTGATACGAGGATGTCTCGATTGCTACAAGAGTATGTTCTGTGAATCTCAAGGTCTGCAGAAATCCAGGAGCCCTCCCAATCTGATGGATCTCATCAGTTGAAGGATCATAGGACTGAAACTTTAACTCTATTTTCCTGTCAACACATGCTACAGACTTGGTGAGTTTCTCCAGCATTTTCCATTTTTGTTTCAGATCTCCAGCATCCACACTTCTTTGTTTGATTTTTATGCTTCTCCTGATATGGCTTTTGTTGATGTGTGTCTTGCTGGCTCTGCTCCTCTTGTTTTCGCTTAAAGTAGTGCGACTGCCATGCTTGTTTGGAAAACTCGCAACTGGGAAGTGTAGATCAAAGTCAAAAAAGACTCAAGTCGGCAGAAAATGACCACCAAAGTCTTGGAAAATCACCTCCACAGCAATGAAATCACACTCACAGAATGAATCCCGTAAACAAAAGCCTTTCACTGAATCAAAAAAGCAGCTGTGGTAGCTCTGTAATGGATTTCCAGCCTGTCAATTTCACAGCTCTGTCAATCCCCACTGTGCTCTTGCCTTGTTGACAGTGAATTTCAGACAACCCAGGAAACACCAGAGCTGCCAGTTAAAGTCAAAATGCAAGGTTAAATTTTCAGTCAGTTCAGTTCTTATATATTAAAATCACCAAGCCATTGGTTCTCCTGGGGAGTGGGGATGGGGGTTTACAACTGCATCCCTATCAAACATAGAAGAGTTGGTCTCCAATCTCCAGCTTTGGCTCATTTCAAATAAGAAAATCGAGAAAGAAATAAAATTGAACTCTGTCCATAACAAAGACAGGACATTTTTGTGTAACTGGGGCTTTCTTTAATGTTAAAAGTAATTGCTGAGGTGTGGTTTCTCTGCACCATAATCATTAAAGTGCAGAAGGAGGTTGATCAGCCCCTTGAGCCTATGCTACCTGTTCCTATTGTTATTGTATGTGACTATGTAAATAAGAGCTAATTTCTTAGGAAAGTATTCCATTTGCATTGATGGAACTGGTGAAAGCAATAGTGCGAATTGTGGTGGCACCATCTACAAGCATCCAAGAAAAGGTAAAGCTGCCAAACTTTTACTGTCTCATTAGAGGGAGATAACTGATAATGGTTTAGCCTGAGGGTGTCCATGCCTCAAGAAAGTGGGACCTTTATGGTGACCTCTGCCTGTACATGGATACTACATGAGAGGCCAGCTGTCCAACTAGCTGAGCTAACCGACCCCCATGCAGTTAATTAGTTGCTGTTCAGGCAGCTGTGGCAAATCAAAGTTGAAACTTGTTTGCAAAATGGCAGCAATCCATGATGCTATAGGCAATTATTTGCAGTGTAAAAAAAACAAAAATTGGGTACTTTCCATAACAAGAATTGGAGTTATTGTTATCGAGTACAACACATGGAGGCAACACTTAGAATGTTCCTTCTGAATACACTACTTTACATTTTGTACTGTGGAGGATGCATTATATGTAAATTTGGTAAATAATTACATTCTACAGGCTTTTTGTTACTTGGAACAAAAATAGCATGGTCACAGTTTAAACTATGCAGAGATTAATGTGTAAAGTATCATTTGGCAGTGCAATTCAAATCACATAATGAGTAAATTCAACCGCACTGGAAGATGTCTTCAAACTATTTCAAGGAATGTCAAAATATTTTAAGATATCTAAAATTTCATGGCATTTCAGAATGAGTGAAAAAAAATCTTTAAATCACGGTTTAAATTATGATGAAGTAGACACCTTAATCACTGGACTTCTTTTCATTGTATATTGAAGAACTTACTCAAGTTTTGACAATCAAAACTTTCCTTGCTCTTTTGTATTGCAAAGACAAAATGTGATCTTAATATTTTATATAAAACACACTAAAATCCATATTTTCATTATAATTTAATCCATTACACATGTAAAATGCCATCCCCAGCCATAAATTATTTAGCATTAATAAACAGAAAAAGGTTTGTCTAGCTCCATAAATAATTAAATGTTGTGGTTATGAATGTTATGGATTTCAACATATTCGTCATTATATTGGCACACAGAAGAAGGTGTCAAAAGGGAATTGGGAATTAAACTCTCTCTGGCTCTTTATGACAATTAGGTTATAATTTCCTGCATAGACCAGTATTTATCTTCAAAAATTGAATAATCTAGTTGCTTACTGCAGTCTGCAAATCTTGCCATGAGAATCTCGAATTCCACATCATGCCATGATTCCAGTGAAAGATTCTTCCAAACATTGCTGCAAAACCATTTTTTTTAAATGTTTCAATTCACTGCATGCTCATCATTTATCTCAAAGGTTGTTCAACAACATCAGACCATTCCATCACCCCCTCCCCAATACAACTGGTTAGATATTCTGGTAACTTGTAACCAAACAATATAGCAAAGGCCATGCAACTTCTGTCCATTGCACCTTTGAAAGAATGACTACTTATAATGTCTATTGGTCAACAACAAACTCATTTTCAACAATTGGCCTGTTAAATTACCAGTCAAATAATTTACTTACTAAAGGTGCGTGTATCAGAGTTCCAAAAAGAAGTAACAGCAATGAATGTATGTACACAGAGAAATGAGGTTCCAAATCTTAACGTTTTTCTGAAAAACAACTTACTTCGAACAATTTATTGGTGTCATCCCCCATTTCACAAAGTTTACAAAGCTAGAAACATCTATTTAGGGCACTTAAAACATTTTCAACACCTCTACCTTCCCAATAAAATTTGTTATTTATTATTACAAATGCCTTCGGACGTTTCCCAGATGAGTCTGATACGTTAAGTATGGGTTTGAAATTCTGGAGAGTGTCATAAGCAACACACATTACGATAAGATCATATGGACTTATGCACAAAACAACCTAGGATCTCAAAGTACTGAGAAGTAATCTTTGGTCCTACTCAAAGACTTTAACAATGTTAATCATATAGTGGTTACTAACATGCAATAAATTTTAACTTATTGACTACCAGAAACTTGTCCAATAGCTCAGGAAGTGATTTTCCTCTATGACGCTAACCAAGCAGGACCTGTAGTTTCCTACAATTATAGAGAATGGTGGTAGCAACCTTCATTATGAATAGCAGTGCAGAGAGCTGGCATCCCCAAACAACATGGTAGACAGTAATGTGGATCTGATTTGAATGTTTGTCTGACGCATGGTGTGTAACAGTGTGAGATATTCAGATTCAACTTTAGGTTGCAATCAGCAGCAGAGAAGAAGATTTGAGAACCCTATAAAAGAAACCCTCATGTCAATCCACAACAAGAAAACAGAGAGTGGTAAAACCATTTCAGAGGTGCCAATAGGTGAGTTAGCAGCTCCCTGAAGAAGGAGAATTAGCCACTCCAAAGCACATGCAAGCTACATTGAGAGGTGCTGGTCTGTGTGAGCAGTCCCAAATCAGCATTCAGTGGTGATTTGAAGTCTCAAAGAGTATGGTTTAAAAAATATGATGGACCAGAGGGTATTTTAAAGTGCGCAATAATCCAGGTTGGAAAAGAAAAAAGTTCAAAAATTACAACACAGATTGAGCACTACCACCATAGGCTCCACATGGCATGGCCACAGCAAAGAAAGTAAAGGACCTTGGAAGAAATACTATTCCGAGGTTGCACAGCTAGTAATTAAAGCAATGGGATTTGGCAGATTAAAAGCCTAAACGGACCTAGTCTAAAAAAGTTGGCCAGATTTTACACTTCAGCAGAAAAGGCAGATGTTTCTTCATGAGAGCTGGTATAAAAGCAGGTATCGGTTATTTAAATCATAAAGAGAGGAGTCATTAAGTTAAAAGCTGAATAAAGTGGGAACAACTCATTAAAACCATAAGCAGTGAAGCTACGTGTAGTGATTGGAACAAGGGCCAAGTGGCCCTCATTGATGACGGGATCGTTGATTGGATTTGTTAACCTGGGCCAATCAAGGAGACCTGGCTGACAGATATAAACAGGAGATTCGACACCTGTACACACGACATGGATGCTGGAGAAAAATAAGCACTACCGCTGTCAGGCGATAGTGTGGGCAGGAGGGGAGAAAAACAACAAAAAAAGGAGACAAAAGAAAATAAACAGGAGATTCAGAAAGTCTCTTGACTCTTTATTTCAGTTAACATGGTAATCATTCACTGGATCATAGTCACATGAGGCTGCAGTTTCTTTCAACAACAGAGAGAAGTTTATCACAAAAAAAACAAGCAATCCAGATATAGAACACAGAACAATCTTAAAACACCCAGCAAATCACAGTTTCAACCTATTTCCTGACGTCATCACTTTACAGTGTTTTAAATTCAGAGAAATTATACAGTTCGACTTAATTGTTGTTACTCGGTTTCTGAACCGTGCAGTCTTTTTTCACGAATATTCATAAAACTCAGAGCTTGGATTTTCTAAGCTTCTAATAATCTGCAGATTTCTAAACAATCACTCCTGGTCTAGAAGTTCCTCAAACTAAACTTTTCTACTGAAGTAACTTATTCCTTCAACTCTATTGTAGGAGAGACTCTATTTGTTTCTGACCCCATTCAAGTCTCCTTGGAAGCATCCTAAAAAAACTTTCACAGCCTTTAATAATCCTGATTATCCTAAACCAAGAAAAAACTATTGGCTTTCAATGTTTCTACCATCTTTCGTAAGCCACCCTACTAGGGTTCCATACTCTCTAACACATATTGAATTAGGTCACTGCTTTTTAAACAAAACACTTCAGTAACTAACACCTGTATGTCACTGTTTTAAAATTACAGCTCCAAAAATGATGTGACTTAACCTCTGCAGACTTCTGTGGTACAGAATTCTGCAGAAACACCATCACTTGCATGAAGACATTTCTCCTTGTCTCAGCCAAAATGGCCTACTTTGTATTTTGATTTCTTGACCCCTCCTGCTGGAGTCCCTGGCTAAGGGAAACATCATTCCCACATCCAGTCTGTCCTCAGAACTATTGCAATTTTATATGTTTCAAAGAGAGATCCTCTCATTCTTCTCAGGTGAACACAAATCCAGTTGATCCAATTTCTCCTCATAAGGCAAACCTGTCATCCTAAAAATCAGTTTGGTGAAATCTTACTGCATTCCCTCTATGACAAGTACATCTCATCTAAGGAGACCAAAACTGTATGGTCTTATCAAGGCCATATACAACTGTAGTAAGATTTCTTACATTCAAACTCTCTCGTGGTGAAGACCAATATATCATTTGACCTCCTAACTGCTGTGCACCTACATGCTTGCTTTCAGTGTACAAAAACACCCAATTTGCTCTGTACATCAACCTTTCCCAATCTATTACCAATTACGTAATATTCGATCATTCTAAATTTTCTACTGCGGTGGAAAACTTCACACATATCGACTTTATACTGCATCTGTCATGTACTTGCCCATTCACTCCAATTGGTAAGTTGCATTGAAAGCTTTTTAGATCCTCCTTATTATCCCATCTAGCCTTGTATCATCAGAAAATGGAAAATATTTCATTTGGTTCCCTCATCCAAATTGTTGATATATATTATGTATAGCTGCAGCCCAAAACAATGATCCCTGCAGTGATTCATCTTTCACATTGAAAAAGACATATTTTTCTTACTGGGAGAGAGTGAGGACTGCAGATGCTAGAGATCAGAGTTGAGGGTGTAGGGCTGGAAAAGCACAGCAGGTCAGGCAGCATCCAAGGAACAGGAGAATTGATGTTTCGGGCATAAGCCCTTCATGAAGAATCAAGGTTTATCTTACTGTCTGTTTCATGTCTGCTAATCAATTCTCAGTCCATGCCAGTAAATTATCGTGATCCTATCTGCTTTGAATTTGATTATTTTAAGAATGATCTCTACAGATTAGTATAGAAACTTGATAACAGAGACTTCAAGTTAGAATTCATAAGAAACAGAATTGTAGGGTTTGCTGATGACACTGTGTCTGATTTATTCCAAAGAAGACCTGACCTAGAAAAAGCCATTCGGATAATGAATGAAACAGACATCAAAAAGCAATGTGGATCAACGAGGAAAAGATAAACATCAGCACAGGAGATGCACAGAGTGCATTCAATTCTTGAGGTACAAAACAACAATTGACATACATGAGAAACCAGTACAGAGGTTATGCAGACACCGAACACCAGAAGTCCTTGTCAATGCTGTTGGATAAGAAAAAACCCAGAGGTACTGACAGTGCCCAGCTTTTAAAAGTGATTGTTTATTTGTCATGTAACAGGTCACTTTCAGGAATTGTGCAGAAGAACATTTTCAGAAAAACAAGAAATCAAGTAACTATTCATATAAAGAGGTTAATGATTAAGAACAGTTTAGAACAGAAGAAAAACTTCAAGTGTTCTTGGGGGAAATAGGTGATCGGGGTCTACATTTTGGCAAGGTAATAGTTATGACAATGGTGCTCTTGTAATTTCAAGTTAGACACCAGAACAAGTGTCACTTTTTCATGTAATAGAGAGTTGGAGTTAAGACAGCACTGTCTACAGCTGACAATGTTGCAACTACATGGGCAAATATGTTTCATTCTGTCAACAAGTTGGAATATGTAATGATATTGGATTGGCACAAATGTTTTCCATTGCCCAAAGAGCATTCAGACTACAAAAACCAGCAAGGGATACAAGGAAAATCATGCATTGAGATGGCCATTGAAAAGCAAAACCACTTGAGGCCATTGACAATCCTATGACTAATGTAACTCAGCCTGCAACACAGTTTAGTGAACAAAAAGCTATGACAGATTCTGATGTTAAATGCTGTTGGGACTTAGAAGTGATAGGTTTAAATAGAATATTTCACATCCTGATCTTCCCAGGAAGAATCCTCAGTAACTGTGACAAAGATTTTAAAAAGCAAGAAAGGATCCTCAAATAGTAGAAGTAAGAAAGTGAACATGTTGGTTTTACAAATAATACAATTGCTGAGGGTGAATAAGAGAGTCAAACCAATCAATATATTGCAGTATAATGCACAAATTGCAAATAAGATTGAAGACCTGGTATGTGCAGCTTCGTGGAAGCCACTATTAAAAAAAGACAATCAACGTCCCATAATTAAATGCAAAATTAAATTCAAAAATGTTGTAAAGAAAAGTCGACTTGTTTTGGAGATTCAGGAGACTGCAAAGGAGAAAATGTTTGGTTCATTAGGGAGGTTGTCCTTAGTGAAGAAAATCCAAGAGATGAAAAGTGTTCTAGTTTAATTAGCGGGCATCTACAGCACCAAATAAATGATCCAAGCCATCCTGCAAACCTCCACAGTGCCTGTTTGGATATTAACAATGGGAGCATCTGCATTGGATATAACAACCGAGGAAGAACGTTCATTTTATTCAAGTCTATACAGCCTAGCTATGATATGGGCAGTCCCTCCCATTGCTGCAAGTCCTGCTTTATTCTCTCAAACAGCTGAACAAAGTTAGCCAGAAGTTGGACTTTAAACTTCTGAGTTGGGGGGAAGGGAAAGTGAAAGCGACAGGGAGCATGGAGTTAAATGGAAAGATAAGCGGCAGAATAGCATATGTGCAGGCAGATTTAAACTTGGGACAGACTAGGAATGCAGCAAAAAGGAAGGATAACTTAGGACATCTTATGACTTCCAATATCTCTAATGATAAGAAAATTAACATTAAGGCACTTTACCTGAATGCTCGTAGCATTCATAACAAAGCAGACGAACTAATGGCACAGATCATCGTGAATGATTATGATGTGGTAGGCATCACAGAGACGTGGTTACAGGGGGTTCAGGACTGGCAGTTCAACATCCAAGGGTTTTCAACTTATCGAAAAGACAGGGAGGTGGGCAGAGGGGGCGGGGTTGCCTTGTTAGTTAAGAACAAAATTAAATCTATGGTGCTGAATGACATCGCGTTGGATGATGTGGAGTCTGTGTGGGTGGAATTGAGGAACCACAAAGGCAAAAAAAACCATAGTGGGAGTTATGTACAGACCTCCTAACAGTGGCCAGGACCAGGGGCGCAACATGTACCGGGAAATAGAGAAGGCATGTCAGAAAGGCAAGGTTACAGTTATTACGGGAGACTTCAATATGCAGGTGGACTGGGTAAATAATGTTGCCAGTGGATCCAAAGAAAGGGAATTCATGGAATGCTTACAGGATGGCTTTTTGGAACAGCTTGTCATGGAGCCCACAAGGGAGTAGGTTATTCTGGACCTAGTGCTATGTAATGAACCAGACTTTATAAAATATCTTAAAGTAAGGGAACACTTAGGAAGCAGCGATCATAATATGGTAGAGTTTAGTCTGCAGTTTGAAAGAGAGAAGGCAAAATCAGATGTAATGGTGTTACAGTTAAATAAAGGTAACTATGAGGGCATGAGAGAGGAACTGACGAAAATAGACTGGAAGCAGAGCCTAGCAGGGAAGACAGTAGAGCAAAAAGGGCAGGGGTTTGTGGGTAAAATTGAGGACACTGTACAGAGGTTCATCCCCAAGAAGAGAAAGATTATCCGGGGAGGGCTTAGACAGCCATGGCTGACAAAGGAAGTCAGGAAATCTATCAAAGAAAAAGAGAGAGCCTATAAAGTGGCCAAGGGCACTGGGAAATCAGAAGATTGGGAAGGCTACAAAAACAAACAGAGGATAACAAAGAGAGAAATAAGGAAGGAGAGGATCAAATATGAAGGTAGGCTAGCCAATAATATTAGAAATGATAGTAAAAGTTTCTTTCAATACATAAGAAACAAATGACAGGCAAGAGTAGACATTGGGCCACTTCAAACTAATGCTGGAAGCCTAGTGATGGGAGATAAGGAAATAGCAGGAGAACTTAATAAATACTTTGTGTCAATCTTCACAGTGGAAGACATGAGTAATATCCCAACAATTAAAGGGAGTCAGGGGGCTGAGTTGAGTATTACAAAAGAGAAAGTGCTAGAAAAGCTAAAAGGTCTTAAAATTGATAAATCTCCTGGCCCTGATGGGTTACATCCTAGAGTTCTAAGGGAGGTGGCTGAGGAAATAGCGGAGGCGTTGGTTGAGATCTTTCAAAAGTCACTGGAGTCAGGGAAAGTCCCGGATGATTGGAAGATCGCTGTTGTAACCCCCTTGTTCAAGAAAGGATCAAGGCAAAAGATGGAAAATTATAGGCCAATTAGCCTAACCTCGGTTGTTGGTAAAATTCTAGAATCCATCATTAAGGATGAGGTTTCTAAATTCTTGGAAGAGTAGGGTCGGATTAGAACAAGTCAACATGGATTTAGTAAGGGGAGGTCATGCCTGACAAACCTGTTGGAGTTCTTTGAAGAGGTGACAAGTAGGTTAGACCGGGGAAACCCAGTGGATGTGGTCTACCTAAACTTTCAAAAGGCCTTTGATAAGGTGCCACATGGGAGGCTGCTGAGCAAGGTGAGGGCCCATGGTGTTCGAGGTGAGCTACTGGTATGGATAGAGGATTGGCTGTCTGACAGGAGGCAGAGAGTTGGGATAAAAGGTTCTTTTTCGGAATGGCAGCCGGTGACAAGCGGTGTCCGGCAGGATTCAGTGTTGGGGCCGCAGCTGTGCACATTATATATTAATGATCTGGATGAAGGAACTGGGGGCATTCTAGTGAAGTTTGCCGACGATACAAAGTTAGGTGGACAGGCAGGTAGTACTGAGGAAGTGGGGAGGCTGCAGAAGGATCTAGACAGTTTGGAGGAGTGGTCCAGGAAATGGTTGATGGAATTCAATGTGAGCAAATGCAAGGTCTTGCACTTTGGGAAAAAGAATAGAAGCATGGATTACTTTCTAAACGGTGAGAAAATTCGTAAAGCCAAAGTACAGAGGGATCCGGGAGTGCTAGTTGAGGATTCTCTAAAGGTAAACATGCAGGTTGAGTCCGTGATTAAGAAAGCGAATGCAATGTTGTCAATTATCTCAAGGGGGTCGGAATATAAAAGCACTGTTGTGCTACTGAGACTTTATAAACCTCTGGTTAGGCCCCATTCGGAGTACTGTGTCCAGTTTTGGTCCCCACACCTCAGGAAGGACATACTGGCACTGGAGCATGTCCAGCGGAGATTCACACAGATGATCCCTGGAATGGTAGCTCTAACATACGAGGAACGGCTGAGGATCCTGGGATTGTATTCATTGGAGTTTAGAAGATTAAGGGGAGATCTAATAGAAACTTACAAGATAATACATGGCTTGGAAAGGGTGGACGCTAGGAAATTGTTTCCGTTAGGCGAGGAGACTAGGACCCGTGAACACAGCCTTAGAATTAGAGGGGGTCATTTCAGAACAGAAATGCGGAGACATTTCTTCAGCCAGAGAGTGGTGGGCCTGTGGAATTCATTGCCACACAGTGCAGTGGAGGCTGGGACGCTAAATGTCTTCAAGGCAGAAATTGATAAATTCTTGATGTCACAAGGAATTAAGGGCTACGGGGAGAATGCGGGTAAGTGGAGTTGAAATGCCCATCAGTCATGATTGAATGGCGGAGTGGACTCGATGGGCCGAATGGCGTTACTTCCGCTCCTATGTCTTATGGTCTTATGGTCTTAAGTAAGGGGTAATAAAAATTCCTAGACAGAGAAAACCTTTCTGTGATCATCTAAAAGGAAATTCCATTCCGTCCTCCAGCTTCGGTACTTCCACCAATCCTCCCACGGGCATGACTTCCGATTTTGTGAAATTTAGCCTGTATCCCGAAAAGCTGCCAAATAATTTAATGTTTTGTATTAGCCGGGGTATGGACTTTTCGGGGTCAGCCAAAAATAGAAGGACATTGTCCGCATAGACAGTGATTTTGAGTTCCTCAACTCCCACCTTTGGTGCCATTATTTCAGGGTCCTTTCGGATAGCCTCTGCCAGTGGTCCAAGTACCAAGGTAAACATCAGCAGCAACAGGAGACATCCCTGTCAGCTGCCCCTCCCCACACCAACATTGCTTGATTTAACCCCATTCATGATAACCACCGCCTTATGGTCTTTATATAATACTGCTACCCACTTGGCAAAGGCCCCTGCCAGACAAAAATGATCTAGAACAGCAAAGAGATACAATCATATTGTATGATTGCCTTTCTGCATCCAAGGAGACCACCAAACCCGGAATCGTTCTCTGCTGACACATTTGCACTACATTCAACACCTGCCTGATATTGTTGGTGGAGCTGCGGCCCTTGATAAAACCCATTTGGTCCTCTTTTATAATAGCGGGCATCACCTTCTCCAAGCTCAGAGCCAACACCTTTGATAAAATTTTGAGATCCACATTCAACAACAAGATGGGTCTATACGATGCGTAATCCTCCGGGTCCTTCAATTTCTTTAAAATAAGGAACATATCGGCATCCCTAAGAGAGGGTGGGAGGCAGTCCTGGCTATACAAATGACTATACATCTCCAGCAGTGGTTTAGCTAACATGTCTATGAACTCACTCAGGAACCGGTCTGGACCGGGTGCCTTCCCACCTTGGAGCTGCCTTACCGCCTTTTGCGCCTCCTGTACTGTCAGAGGTGCATCTAAAAGGAAGGCCTAATCTGCGTTTATACTCGGGAGGTCCAAGTTTTCAAAAAAGGATTCCAATCTCGCTTCTCCATCCCCACAGTCCTCTGACCGGTATAACTCTGTATAGAACTCCCAGAATCTGGCATTGATCTTCTCCGTTCACGAGTGACATTGCCAGTTCTCTCCCTGACAGACACAATGGATTGTGGAGCACCTTTCTTCCTAGCCAGGTATCTACCTGGCTTATCCCTATATTCAAACAGCCTTTGCTTTGCAGAGGAGACCCCTCTCTTTGCCACTTGTGTGAGCGCTGAGTCCAGAGCAATCTGGAGAGCCGTGACCCGTTGCAATTGGACCATGGATGGTCTGGTATAATATGCAGATTCTGCTTTCTTCAGCCAGGTCTCAAGCATCCACAACTGCTCTCCTCTCTGCCTCCTTCTCGCTGTTGAGTATGAAATTATCATACCCCTTAAGAATGTTTTGGTGGTCTCCCAGAGCACTGATGGATTGCTGGCCGGACACTGATCGATGTCCCAAAAAGCCCTAAACTCCCTTGTGACGTACTGAATAAAGTTGTCATCCTTCACAGAAACAGATCCATGTGCCAGTGCTTTGTGCCTACTCCACTACCTTTGGTTTTAACATCTAAATATACTGCCGCATGGTCCGAAATAGTTATGCTCACAACCCTGCAGGCCAACACCAAGTCCAACAGAACAAAGAACATATCAATTCTTGTGTGGAACTTGTGTGGGTTGGAGTAAAAAGTAAATTCCTTCCCATTCGGGTGGAGATACCTCCACATATGCACTAGCCCCCAACTCCTCACACAAGTCCACTAACTGTCTAGACTGCCGAGGTGTACCTGACAGCCCAAATGGCATCCTGTCTTCCCCAGGGTCCATGAGACAATTAAAGACCCCTCCTATAATCATATGGTGCACCCCAAGAGCCATTAATTTAGAGACCGTATTGGATGCACCGGAGGACAGTAAACATTCAGGATGCCAGACTCTTCTCTGTGTATTAGCGCCTTGAGAATGACGAACCATTCTACTCATCCTTGACTTGATCTGTCACCTGAAATAGGAGGTTCTTTCATACCAGTATGGCCACTCCTTTGCTTTCGGAGTTAAAGGAGGAAAAGAACACCCTATCGTATTCCCCCTGCTGTAACTTCAGATGTTCCCCATCAGTCAAATATGTCTCTTGCAACAGTGTGATGTCAACCCTTTCCTCCCTAAGATTTGAGTGCATCTTTTTCCTTTTAATGGGGGAATGGCTCCTCTTTATATTCCAGGTGTACCACCTGAACAGATCGCTAGCCATGACTGCACACTACAGCCTGCAGCCCCCCGAGAGTAAGAAGCCCATTCAATGTGTGACGAGTGAAGAAAATACAACTTCATCAAATCCAAAGACTATTCCTACAAACACTACCAAAACTACTAAAACTAAAAAAACTAACCTCTACTCCTAACTTGAATCAATAAACACAAAAAACACAAATCTCCAGAGATCTCTTCCCTTGCCCATAGAGGGCATTCACTCCCAACCTCACAACCATTCGAGCACCTTCCAGTTAAGGCTGCGCCCCAAACCCAAGCAATGGGAAAAAAAAACATGTTATTTACACTCCTACAAGATAACAATGGATGCCCACTCCTCCCCCTCCACATCTTAATCCCACACATTTTTACACCAAAGGAGTAACCACCACTCACCCAGCAAAACAGAGCAATAGAATAACTAATAACCACCAAACAGATATAATATAAAACATACCGGATTTTACATCAAAGCAATGCCAAGCCTATAAGGCCCAAGACCCCAAAAGGGAAAGGAACAAAGAGAGGAAAGATAAAAAAATTATATTATGCCATTGTCCGCACGTATCTTTTCCTCCTCCTCCCTTGGCCAAAGTCTATCATTTCAGCAAGTTAAAAAATTCTTTTAATTTTTCCACCAAGTCGAAGTTGTAGACAGCTCCCCCATAATTGAAACGTAGCACTGCCGAGTACCTCAGGCAATATTGAATGTTTAAATCTCTTAATTTTTTTCTTTACATCATCAAAGGTGCCCTCTTTGCCTGGGGTATGGCACAGAGCCAAACACAGCAGACTCTTCAGACTGTCGCCATCTTGAATCTCCCCCAACGGACACTCTTACTATGACCAGGAAGTGATTTTTCCATTACCAACTAGACTCAAGACCACCGGAGAGAAACAGAGTTAACATTTCAAATCTAACGTGACCCTTTACATCCAGCTGATGCAAAGCATGAACTCTTGTTTTTCTTCACAAATGCCGCCCGACCCCTGCGAAATTTCTCCAGCATTTTCTGTCTTTGATTTTAGATTTCAAATATCTGTAGCATTTTGCTTTTATACAAAGTAAGATGATCAGGTGCATCAGGGAAGTTGTGGTCTCAAGCTGCTCCTATCAAGCTGTAACATTGAGACCATATTATGACAAGTGAGTCAGAAATTTCTCAAAAGTGACCTATGAAATATTCCTTTTCCACGCATATTGCATCGTTTACTTTATAAATAGGAATTTTGAGCTCACTGCATTTCTCCCAGGTAGGCTTACCTGCTGTTCTTTTAATTGCAACAGAAACTCTTAATTGTTCCAGGTGGAGACCTATTTCAACATCAGCAGCAGCCCTATAAGAACTCCTAAAATGCAGGGCATCCTGCCCACACACCATGCAGCCCTTGCGTATCAGCCAAGTCACCAAGGGCTATACTAAATTAAACTAGCCTTGCAAAATCATGCAAGATTGGTTCACATGTTCCACTTTGACTCACTAGAATTGTGACAGCTAAGAGAATTGGCCCCACTGTTAGAAACATTGCTGAAAATAACCCGACTGCTGCCTTGGATGAAACTGTGTACATTAGACTGCAGTAATGTTCCTCAGCCCCTGTCCTCCCTTCACTTTGTTGTGCGTGATGCTGATCAGCACAGTAAAAACATCCATGATGAGTTGTTGAATGATAGAAGAGGAAAGTTCAAAATAAAACTATATGCAAGCTCACAACTAACAGTCAACATTTAGTAGAACATCTCTATTTCTTCATTACCAAAGCTTCGTTGTAGAAATATAATCCAACTCAATTAACATGCCAAGGGTGGAGTTAGTTTATTTAGAATGATAACCTTGAGGGAAATTGACATTCAAGGATAAGTCGGGAAAGTTAGCCTGAACACCAAACTAGTAATTGGTGCATTTCCAACAGTTTCACAAACTCATGGGAGATGTTAATTTTAAAAAAAAAACTAGAACTACATGCGAGTATTATGACAGGCAATATATAGGGCAAGATTTGGATTCACTGACATGTTCACATTAGAATACAAGGCACTCTGAAATATAGAATTATGGATGGCTGGACTGAGTAATAAGGTTGTAAATTGAGGGGTTCAGATGACATCATAAGCTATGAGAGCAACATTGGAGTGGTTTATAGATGGTACCTGAATCTGAACTTAATTTATACCATTTTACTCACTTCCCACTGAATATTCAATACATTTATTGCAATCTCAGTAAAATGAAAAGCAGTTTTGAAATCACTTTGACATGATTTAAAAGTGTGGAATTATGCTGCAGCTCTGAACAAGGCTCAAAGAAACTGGATAATTTACGACACGTTAATAAGAGATTTATTTGAAAGTATGGAGGCAACAAGTATTATTTGCACTAATGTTTATGAGGAATGAACAGAAATGTTGAAGGAGATATGCTGGGATTCATGTTTGTGAGGATGTTGTGAGTTTAAAAGTTTGAAAGTTTACTGAAAACCAATGGGAGATACAGGAGTTATGCAGCCTGCCTCTCCTTTAAACAATGGAATCACGTTTACGTAAAAGGGTATCTGGGGCTACTGCACAAGGTTGAAAGATTAGAGCAAAGTGTTGGTTTTATGTTTTAAATGCTGAATCTTGGTCAGAATTTCTTTTAAAACATAAAGGCAACTAAGATGATTATTCAAGTGCGAACTTTATCAGG
This sequence comes from Chiloscyllium plagiosum, assembly GCF_037043375.1. Taxonomy (NCBI): domain Eukaryota; kingdom Metazoa; phylum Chordata; class Chondrichthyes; order Orectolobiformes; family Hemiscylliidae; genus Chiloscyllium; species Chiloscyllium plagiosum. The sequence goes on from NW_028270159.1 coordinate 23,410,493, forward strand.
TGGAGATCCAGGACAGAATTGGGAAGCAAAGGGTGAAAAAAAAAGACTTTGCAGTCCAGTCCAGAAAATACTAATTAATTTCACTTAACTTTCTCTGTACTAATTCACAATGCTTCCTGTTTAAATTAAACCCAGAGCTGCCAGATGAATGGACTACTAGCCAGATCCAGGCTGCAGAACACTTTCATCCAGTCTGCAGAATTTCAAGAACACTGGCTGACCTTGTTTGTTGCTGAAATTGCAATGCTGGAAGTACTTTCCATTCAGCTTTTGAAGGCTTTCTCAATTGGGTGTGCAGCTTTGTAATTTCTCACTCTCCTGTAGCACTGATAACTAATAGCGCAGCTCTTCCTCACTATCACTAGACTGTGTTAGATGTGAATATGCTTTAGGTGTGTTTTGCTTTTGAAGATTTTGAAGTATTTAAATGTTTGGAAAGGTGTACAGCATATCGGCAGAATACTGCTGCAATCCATAAGAACAGAAGGAAACCAATTGACCCAATGTGACTGTACCAGTTTTTTGAAAAACCTATCCAACTAGGTCCCATTTGGAACATAGGAATATCGGTACAGGATTAGACTATTCAGCCCATCGAGCCAGCTCCCCCATTTAATACAATCATGGCTGATCAACCACTTCAATGCTTTCAACCCACACTATCCCAAAAGCTTTTTAAGCTATTGATAATCAACAAGTTATCAAATCAACTTAAAATATTCTCAACCACTGAACTTCCTCTTGGGTAAAGAACTCCAAAGAATCTGAGTGATACTGCCCCTGCCTTGCCCCTTAGGCCAACACGTTTTCCTATTTTTTGGAACTAACCATTGAGTTTACTTCTCCCATCCTTTAAAGCAGTATGCTCCAGACTATAATAACATGTAGCCATAAAAAGTAACATAATTAAACTATTGACCAAAGCAAAATCTATTGCTGTTATAACCTCAGGCTTTGAATTTGTTTACAGTGTGTTTAGGATTTGAAAGCCCTTTTGAAAAGTGCCCCCTAAAGAAATAATGCAGCTAAATTGTTTCTTGTCAGAAACGTTACAATTAAAGCTATACAGTGCATGAGGACAGCCAACCTTGACTTTGTCCCTGGTTTCACCTTGCTCTCTTTCAGAGTGAGCTATCTGCAAGTTAAGACTTTTTGATTCATTTGTATGATATGACACTTTTTTAAATCAACATTCTAAAATTTAGCTTTCCAGTCTATAGTTCCCTCCAGAATAAACAACCCAAGAATCTTCAATCTCTTCACTCGAAGCTTTTTTTAAGTAGGAACTAGTTTGGTTACCCATTCCAACACAATCCCCATTGTTTGGGAGTGGTTTAACAAACAATAAAGTATATACCACTCCAAGTGAAGTCACGCCAGCACCCCTATTATGATAGTGGTCAAAATGGACTATCAATTTTAAATTCTTTCAGCTGATTTTAATACCTGGGACTTTTCATGGATTAAAATAACTTTAAAATGTGAATCACACAGGCGTAAGATGGCTGCAATGATCACCTGATAATACTTTGAGCCAATTCACGAAGCCATCGATAATCAAGATCCAGTCTGAACTGACATTAGCATGCCATCAAAGTGACTGAAACCAGTTATCTGTATCTCTTGTTTCACCTGCACCTTTCTGGTGCCTTTCACATAGTGAGTTAATCATTGTCTACAGATTATGCAGCTGAAAAAAAATGAAGCTAGACACGGGAATGTGCAATTGAACAGTATTTCAGACAATAGTTTTTGGGCAGAGAGGGAAGAAAATGGATTTATAACAGCAGAACTGGAAGGCTGTTCTATTCCTGTTTTTCTCAGTCTGTCAAAATCAATACATAGTGATAAAACAAATTGGAGAAATATCCAGTCAGCAAAAATTCAAAAGCATGTACAAATTTCACTACTGCAGAGCTTACAAATCATCAAATAAACAGTTGTGGTCATTGGTTAAATCAACACCTCCTCAAGGACTCAAGATTTTTAAACTGCGTGGGCTGTGAATGCACTTTAACATGCCCACAGTTTTACCCCTATTTCATGACTCATCTCTCTCTCTTGTCTCCTGCAGATCCCAGTGGAATGCACACAGTCTCTGCACCTCAAAAGAATAGCCCTGTGAGACATGTCCTGCCTCTGATGGAGAGGCCAGAGATCCGTCAGGATATTCACCAGCCAGGCTGCTGCCTTCACCCCTGACCGGCTCAGATACATCACTTTGGTGGGGTCTTTGATGGGTTCGGGTTGGGAGCATATTCTGGTGAGAACATCACTGCCACATCTCCACAGCAGATCAAGGAAGAAAACCCCCAGACAAGAGACATGGAGAGGCCTGTTGGAGATCAGGCAGCGGCACATCTCCAGGCAGGAGGTGACTTTATCCAAATGCACAGGCAGACACAGGAGTAGGAGGCAGGTTTGTCAGAGGCACTGGACAGACTGACTAAAGTCTGGAGGATTCCACCAACACTGTTTGTACCCTGCTGCCTCTGGTTCAGGAAAAGTGAAGGAACCTTCAAAGACTCTTAAAGTACAGAGGTACTTGTGTGTGTAAACTACTGGTGAAGTTTTAAATCTTAAAGAATAATTGTTTGCGAAATATTGAGTAATATTTGCTTTATTTAATTCCTGTATATTTCTTTTTGTTTTAAACTATTGTGGTGTAGTTAATAGCTGGGAGTTCGAATTTATTTTTAAAAGTTAATGGTCTCCCTCAGCATCACAAAAACTTGGGACTTGCCTGAAGAAATTTCTTCTGTTGACCGAAAAGGATTGCTGTTAGAGGGGGAATCGTAAATTATTGTTTCCAATTTCTTATCTTCTGTGTGGGGTTATTGGGATTTAATCTACTAGAAATGTTGCTGAAGATGCTTACACCATTTTTTTGATATGGATCATGTCTACTTATCTCAGCAGCAAATGGAAACTCATCGGCTGCTGCTCAATGGATTCAGTGCAGAAAGCAGTGTGGCAGAAGTGAAGTCATTGAACTGCACAAACGTTTACAGTGATTACTTTTTTTTGGTGGGGAAACAGCAATGAGAATGTATCATCACTCTCAAGCTTTGTTCTCAATAATCAGAAAGTCCGCAAAAGGTTAAGCTATATGACAGCTCAGTGATAGGAATCAAGTCGCTATATTGTGCGTTTACGCTGGCTGCACTCTATAAAGTCTGAGGGGGAATAGTATTCCATACCATCAATTTTAACATGGATGCACTACCAATCTGAAAAAGTCTGTGGCAAGGAGCAATCTAATAAAATAACACAAGCACATAAATCATGAATCTATCATTGCTGAATGACAGTCTTAGGTCACAATTGCACGGGAAAGTTATTCAATGAATATTGCAGTGCCAAAATGCCCCAATTCAATTTTGAAGAAAACTGGCAAAGAGCAAGTTCTGATTTACTCATCTGTATAGTTGGACAGTATGATACTCTCCTGTGACATAGATGCACTGACTTCGGAATCAAAAGCTGCAGTCACTGAAAAGAACCTTAACACTGAAACCTGCCTGGGAAAAACAGGTTTTAATATGATGATGCAAACCATTTAATGAGAACCCAGGTGATGGTGCTTGCTGACTTGAAGTGGAAGTCAATCTAAATATTAATACAGTCTGTAGTGTAATATGTTGGAGCCTGTATTAGTACGGAGTGATTCCAAACACAATTCCCAGTCTCTGTCTTACTATCAGGGAGCAGCCATCTGGATGTCAGGCACTGCACAGGAGGATGCAAAGATACTTTGAAGAATCCATAACACGCAGCTGCTCCTTCTCATCTCCTGATTGCTGGATATTGAGTAGCTACAGGATATGAGGTTAGGGCAGGAGCCCTGTTCAAACACTGGCGTAAGAAGAGGTTTTTAACAGGAAGGTATTTGAGACAAAGGACACTGTCCCATGCACACACAGGGTATACTGAGCTGCAAGGAATTCTAATTCAAAATTTCACATCGTTACAGATGGAATAGAGACCCAGTGCAAAAGACAAAAGGTTTGCTAATGGTGGTGAAAGGGAAAAAGAGATGAATAAGGAAGAAAGCTGTGAGTGGGGTCTGGAGTAGGACTGGAACAAGGGATGTTCCATAAAGAGACAAATATTGCAGGATCCATGCAGGTACCTGTGTCCACATCTTTAACGTGGAGATGAATTAAAGAGTATAAATTAAAGGGAGAAAATGAGGAATCCTTTCTTAAAAATATTTTTATTACACACCCCGAGAGCAGGTGGGGCTTGAATCTGGGTCTTCTAGCCTAGAGATAGGGTCACTAACACTGTGCCACAGAAATCTCCCACCCTGGAATCCTTTCAATTCAAATTTCATTCATAGAAGCCAAATGGGATCTACAATGAGAAATGATCTGGTTAGCCAGACATTCAGGTGAAACTGAAAAGTACTTCCTGCCCCTTGCCCTAACACAGAGTCATAGGGTTATACAGCATAGAACCACACCCTTCTGTTCAACTTGTCCATTTCGATCAGATATCTGAAACTGATGTAATCCCACTTGCCAGCATTTGGCCCACATCCCTCTATACCATTCCTATTCATACACCTATCCAACTGCCTTTTAAATGTTGTATTTGTACACACCTTCACCACCTCTTTTGGGAGCTCACTCCATACACGCACTACCCTTTGCATGAAAACATTGTCCCTCAGGTCCCTTTTAAATCTTTTTCCTCACACCTTAAACTTATGCCATCTAGTTTTGGACTTCCCTACCCTGGGGAAAGACCTTGGTTATTCACTCTATCCATTCTCCTCATGATTTTATAAACCTCTATAAGGTCCCACCTCAGCCTCTGATGTTCCAGGGAAAAGCCACCATCTATTCAGCCTCAAACCCTCCATTCCCAGCAACATTGTTGTAAATCTTTTCTGAACCCTTTCAGGATTAGCAAGACCTTTCTGACGGAAGGGAGACCAGAATTGAAGGCAGTATGCTGAAAGTAGCCTAACCAATGTCCTGTACAGCCACAACATGACTTCCTACCTCCTATACTCAATGCTTTGACCAATGAAGGCAAGCATGCTAAATGCCTTCTTCACTACTCTGCCAACCTGCAACTCCACTTTCAAGGAAGTAACCAACTTCACCCCTTGGTCTCTTTGTTCAGCAACACTCCCCAGGCATTACCATTAAGTGTATAGGTCCTGTCCTGATTTGCCTTTCCAAAATGCAGTACCTCACATTTACCTAAATTAAACTCCATCTGCCACTCCTTGGCCCAATGGACCATCTGATCAAGGTCCCGTTTTAGTCTGACACAGTCTTCTTCACTGTTCACCACACTACCAATTTTGGTGTCATCTGCAAATCTACTAACCATGCATGTCCAAATGATTTGACTAACACTAATTTGCATGTCCAGAATAAGGAATTTAATAACTTCCAGTGAATTTAATGTAACAGTAACATCCTAATCTGAATAAATCCCAAATCCCTCCAAAGTAACATCACCAAATATCCTGAAATAAGTGTGACACTCACTTTACAAAACTTGCTTTTGTGGTGAGGATAAAGGAAAATAATTACCTTGGGAGCAAATCCAAAGATAACCAAATGTGGACTTTCAGGAGTTTCTCATCTCAGTCTTCAAACTGACAGCAATGCCATCGGTACATAGACAACTACATCAAATTAAATAGAACCACATAGCAAATACAGGGCAAATAGAGGTCATTCGGCCCAACTTAAGTCTTCTCTGTCCTTTCCTGAGTCTATTAGCATAAGCTATGATTCTCTTGCTTATCAAGCCTCCCTTGAACTGTGATAACATTATTCACTTCAATTACTTCTGATGGTCACAAGTTCCACATTCTCACCACTTTCTGGGGAAAGAAGGCCTCCAGAATTCTTCCTTAATCATTATTTTCTCTTGCTGGTCTACCAAAATCTTCCATAATTTTAAACAGCTTTTTCCAGTAACCTCTAAGCCTTCTCGTTACAAATGAAATGGAAACCAGTCAAAAGTGTGGTGCTGGAAAAGCACAGCAGGTCAGGCAGCATCCGAGGAGCTGGAGAATCGACATTTCGGGCAAAAGCCCTTCATTCGGAACGAGCAGGGCTTTTGCCCAAAACGTCAACTTTCCTGCTTCATTCCTGATGAAGGACTTTTGCCCGAAACGTTGATTCTCCTGCATCTCGGATGCTGCCTGACCTGCTGTGTTTTTCCAGCACCACACTCTTCACTCTAATCTCCAGCATCTGCAGCCCTCACTTTTGCCTGAAATGGAAACCAGCCTTTTCAATCCTTTCCTGATAGGTGCAACTTTGCATTTCTGCTATTATTCTTGTAAATCTCTATTGTACCATCTTCCATAATATATATCTTCTCTATCTTTTCAATAATATAGCAATCAAATTGTACACAGTACTCCACAGTCTAAGCATGGTTTCAGACAGGTATAACATTACTTCTCTATTTTTCAATTATATCCCTGTAGAAATAAATGGTGCTGCTTGCTTTGCTTTTTATAGTGGCCTTATTAACCTGTGTCTACTCTAACAACCCTTGATTCCTCTACTCCATTTAGATTCCAATTTACCAAGTAATATCTGACCTCTTTTTTTAATTATATTAACTCACGACACTACCACCCAAAATTTCTGCTCTAAGCCACACACTAATCTGATTTAAAGGATATCACACTTCCTTCACTGTCATTGGGCCAAAATCCTGGAACTCATTGGGACTGTGCGACTGTAGTGATTCAGGAAGGCAGTTCGCCACCATCATTTTCTCAATGCAGTTAGGGTGGCCAACTAATTCTGGCCGAGCCAATGACACGCGCATCCTGCAAAAGAATATCTTAAACATTCCTGGCATCCACGTTCAGCTGTCTGATCTATTGTCCCCAGATATCCACCACCTTAAATATGGGCACTACATTAGCTACTCCCCAGTTCACTGGTACCGAGTACTGTTCTGACAAGTTATTAAATATGAAAAATGTGTTGCTGGAAAAGCGCAGTAGGTCAGGCAGCATCCAAGGAGCAGGAGAATCGACGTTTCAGGACTTATGCCCGAAACGTCTATTCTCCTGCTCCTTGGATGCTGCCTGACCTGCTGCGCTTTTCCAGCAACACATTTTTCAGCTCTGATCTCCAGCATCTCACTTTCTCCAAGTTATTAAATATGTTTACTAGTGCTTCACTTAAGTTTTCTCTGGATTAATTTAAAATGCATGGATGTAATCTGTTAAAACCAGGATTTTATCCACTTTGAGTTGAATTCCTTTATTTAGCATTTCTTCTCCTTTTGTTTTTAGTGATATAGATTTCTAATCTTATCATCTGATACAACGTTCATCTGATCTATCTTCCTGTAAAACACTGGAACTGAATAATTATTTAGTGATTCTGCCAGTTCCTTAATACGGTTGTGATATTATCCCTCCCATCCCTAAGAAGCCCTATTCCCATCTCAACTTTCATTTTTTTATTTATGTACATGTAGAATATTTTGCTATTTAATGTTCCTGGATAATTTAATTTCACAGTTCCTCGCTGCTTTCCTAATTGTTTTTTGATTTCTTTCTAACATCTTCATATTCTCCCTTGTCATGCTCTCCCCTGCTGTCTGTGTACTTATGCCTCTTTCCTTACCTTCAATATTTTTCTTTATGTCTTTATTCATCCATGGTGTCTCATTAATGTTTGGTTTGTTCTGAATATTCAAATTTATATTCAAATAACATAACTAACCTGAAAGACTAAAGGAAAAGTGCTATGAAATCTCAGAACACATAGTCAATCTCTGGAGTACTCCCTTAAAAGTGTAATATGTGATATAGTCACTCACTACTTTGCTTACAAAATCTTCTAAAAGGCAGAAAAGCTAGACCTTAATCCATATCAAATTATCATAATCCAATGAGGTAAAGTGCTGGCATAAGAATGTATATGGATGTACCTCACAAAAGTGACAAAACGGCTTTTATATAGAAGTGAGCAATGAAATTTCTGGGCTATGGATTAAGGTTTTTCATCTTCACCTCCGGTTTCCATCACTGCAGTCACAGGAAGACCACCTTGAAAAGAGTATCTTCAATGACATGGCAGCACAGGGAAGTGACCCCAATGAATGAACTTGTCATTTTTAATGATTTGTACCCTGGAAAGTAATGTGATACTGACAAAACACTGTAACTGATACTGTCGTGTTGTGACCTTACACCCTTATAAATCAATGTGCAGAAACTCACAGAAACATCTGAAAAAACAATGGTGAGAATGCCATGTGTGTGTGTTTTACACGACAATCCCTTATGATGAATATAAAATAGGTTTTCATAAATGACAGGCAGCCCTGTTTGAGTCCATTTTACATAGCAACTGCATGTTCCACTTCAACAGAATCAACAGTGAGGAGTTTTGTCAGCGGCCTTTGTTGCTTTATTGACTGAAGCAAATCAACAGCTTAGACATGTCGCTGAAGTTAAAGCCAGTTCTGCTATGCATACGACGCAATTAGAATTAGTACACATGCATTCCGTAATGATTAATTAGTGATGGGGTAAAGCAACTGGTTCTGCCTACTGCATTGTGTTCCCATTAAGAAGCTTCAGCTACACTGAAGATACTGTCTATGCAGTCAAAATGCTGAACATCTGAAGAGATTGTAAGATGGCAGTGGCATCATCGATATCAACTGCACGGACTAAATCAGCTGCCAAGTAATAACTAGTGCCATAAAGCAGCAGGACTGCTGCTGAACCAGTTGTAAGAAGTAAGGTGCAATCAGTAGGCTGTAGTGACAGCTACAGGTGCACAGAGAAAAACAAAGGAGTTCTTCAGAGAGGCAACTTAGTTGAAATTACACACAGGCAACACTTAAATGAATAGTCCACTTCCTTGAAATGTGACAGAAAGATCCAGCTGTAATAGCAGTAAAGGTAAGAGGTAGGCTGTTGAATCTGCAAATGTCATAAACTATATTTCAATATAATGTGGCTAATGTTTGATCATATATTCTGGCAAATTATCTATGGGTGGAAAAGCTCAAATTCATGTCACAAATAGGACATGATCAGGAAGCCCTTTCAGACCAACCAGCCAACAATAATCTACAGCCCTTACATAAAAGCATCCAATTGTTTCTTAAATGCCTTGGTATATTTTACCTGCACTATTCAACTGGGAAATATCTCCACTTATTTCTTCACTCCTTGTGTGAAAATCCTCGAGACATCAGTCCCAAATTTGCCTGGATTGAAACAGTGTTATTGCTATGAGCTTGAATTAGTTGATTTTTTTCAAACCCATCCACCACCATTCATTCCTCGATGAAATTCCAACTGAATTGCTAACTTTCAAAACTATAAAGGACAAGTGGACTCAGTCTTTGCTGAAAACTCAGACCTTCAATGAATTTCATCTTCTTTTCTTCAATCCACTCTCATTAAACAAAGTGAATTCAATGACTGGTTGATTGGGATGTTCAGCTTCTATTTACTTGCTCACTATTGACTTAGTAGAATTAACCTAATAGATAGAAAATGCAGATAAACAGGGGACAGAGCCCATAGCACAGCATTAAACCCAAGTTTCACTCTGTCATGGGTATACCTCAAATTCAAACTTGAATTGACGTAAATATTAATGTCAATGCACTAGTACTGAGCAGTACTGGTGCCATAATCAGAAAGATAACACGGTTTACATTATTAGCAAACATTTCATTTCTCCCTTTAACGTAGAAGCTTATATTTTGTGCTACCACAGAAGGTACAGAGATGTATGCTGTAGCACACCCTTAAACAGCTATTATACATTTTTGTCATCATGTTATCAATGATAGTGCCATACACCAATTTTCTGAAGTTAAAAACAAAACAGAGCTCAAACTGCACCATGACACGACACTGATCTGATAGACCTTTGTATGGTAGAATGGGTGCTTCAGTTGCATGGGTGGTATATATGGGAATTCTTCCCTGGTACCCTCGCAAAAAACCAGCAGTAGAGAGGCATGTCTGGTGCCAAACATTAAAGTACTCGTATTTCATTTACTGTTAATACTTATATGCTGAACATTTATCTGAAGTGTTAAAATACACTTTGTGTAATTAATTACATGAGTTTTGATAACACCACTCTAGTTAGAACTACTATTTGTTCTGATCTTTATCTTATTCATTATGGCAAGAAAAATTATTTCCTACATGCATGATGGTCAACAGATTTGTTATAATATATCGAACAACCATGGTAGAGAGACTGCCTGGCCTCTCTGGACTGTCAAATGTATCAACCATTTATACTGCTAATAACCAGTTGTCATAACAATTTCTTTCAGAAAATCCTAAAATCTGATCATTCAACATTTTAATCTCTCCATGTACAGCTTCCACTAATAATCATTCATGGTGTCCTAATCCATTTCGGCCACCATCTGCCTATTTTTGACATAAAAAAGTGCAAGAGCTGAAAATGTGTTGCTGGAAAAGTGCAGCAGGTCAGGTACCACCCCACCAACCTCCATATACATTGTATCATCCGTCGTCATTTCCACCACCTCCAAACGGACCCCATCACCAGGGATAGCCTGACCTGCTGCGCTTTTCCAGCAACACATTTTCAGCTTTAATCTCCAGCATCTGCAGTCCTCACTTTCTCCTCCATAAAAAGGTGCAGCACAAGTATTTCCATTTATTTAAGCTCTCTCTTAATTTAGTTATATTGTTTCTAGTCACACAGACTACGACACATGTCTTTACAATGAAACATCTTTCACATATATGGAAGACTTAATTCATAACATTTCCAGTTAAATGTATCTTTACACTTTTATGAACTGGAAATAGTAATTTCCCTATCCTCAAACTATAAGTTCATGTAAACAATTGAAGCCCAGTTTCTTTGCTTTTACAGTTATAGCAAAAAAAAACTGCTCATCAGACGTAAATAATTGCAGATACTACACTACAACAGAGTTAGCATTAAGTTTCGGGGCACTATTATGGTTCTGTTGTGTAAGAGCTTCAGGGTTCAGCTTTGTAATTGTGTCACAGAGCTGCACATAACTGACCATATTTAGCACAGTGTGGTCAGAGTGAGAATACTCTAGAAGAATAAATCATATTACATGAGACTTGACCTTTATATAATGGACAGCTAGCTCAGTTAGTTGGACAGGTGGTTTTTAAGGCAGTGACACCAACAGCATAGGTTCAATTCCATATCACTGAGGTGAATGGGAACAGGTAGCCGTTAATAGAAAAATAACAGGTACCTCCACACAGGAGGGAGGCACAGGGAGAAATTCTCAATGTGTTCACGGTACAAGCCATGGTCACCTGGTCAGGAGCCAAATAAAACGTTGTCATCAAGTCATTATCCCTAGTTCAGAGCCCATCAGCTTGATGCTGTCTAGTTTTGCTTTCACTGTTCTCAGAAAAGGAAACATTGTATACGATTTACAAAGTGCCCCAGTAAAAATGATTTAAAACCTGCAGCCATGTCTACACATAATGTCCTTGATTTAAAGTAGTATTTTCATTTTCTTGACCACAGACCCAAAACTAAGGGAAATACAAAATAAATTTGGTCTTAATAGATGTCTAAGTCTAAAGACCATTCTTGACTTTGCCTCCTCCTTGGTGACTGTATCATGAAAACACTTAAATTCATGGTGTCAAAATGTTGTGGGGCATCAAAGCACACCGTAAAAGAGCTCCTGTACACACTACACTGCAGAGCACAGCTGGGAATGATGGTTTCCAAGGCCTGATCAATGCCTTAATATGGAGTCACAAATCAGAGGTTAATATCTTTCCACAGCGGGAAGGGAAATTGAAGCACAATCTATCCAATGTTATTCTCCTCCCATAGACTGTTGTGCATTAAGAGCGTCAGAGTAAAGGTACTCTTCTGCTGTAACAGCATGACATTGGAATTGAGATGGAGATTATTTAGAGTGAAATGAATAAAATTCTGTGTTGAAAGCAATGCAAAAACAGAGAGTTGAGTTTGTGGGAGCAGTCATTTTGGGAGGTGAAGATTTGTCAAGGGCTTTTTGATCTCACCTGGACTCAGCTGAACAGTCAGGATAAAAAGCTCCAACCCTTACATTACATTATCTAAAGCTTTCATGTTGTGTGGAGTTGTACAGAATTTGATGACACAGAAACAGCCATTCAGCTCAATGGGTCCATGTTAGTGTTTATGCCCAACGTTATCATCTTCCTACTCAAGCACCACATCCACTTCTCTTCACATGCCTTTATTTGGTGCTTCCCATCTAAGATTTGTTCTGAAACTGTCAAGCAACTGCATTGAATTAAGAAGCTCCATTTGCCAACATTGACAAAATAAAAGCAAAGGCATTTTCCACCAGTTTGGGTAGAATTCAAACTCAGATCCCAAGAATGAAAGGACTTATCCACACTCCTATTAAAATCTCCTTGTTGCATGTTTGTTTCAGACTATACTCGTGTTGTACATTTTCTAAAGCCTGTACTCCCCTTTAGATTCAACTGGAGACAATTGCATGGATTATGCAGACAAGATTGATACAGTTCTGTACACAGCATACTCCTGCACAGCAGAGAAAGGCGCTGTATTTCACCCTTACCACTACTGCTCAGACACCAAATTTATTCACTTACCACCAGAATCTTAGCAATGTAAATGCATAAAATCAAGCCTGCACCACCATTCATAGGATCAAGACTGATTTGATACTCCTCACATTCACTTTCTTGCCCTTTTCCATAATTCTTGATTCCCCTACTGATCAAGAATCTGTCTATCCATCTCAGCCTTAAATATACACAAAGATTCTTTTCCCACAGCTGTCTGAGGCAAGAACTTTCTAAGACACACATACTTCTAAGAGAAGAAATTCCTCCTCATCGCAGACATCCCTTTATTCTGAGACTATGCTCTCTGATTCTAGATTCTCCATGACTGGAAACATCTTCTTAGCATTTATCCTGTCAAACCTCTTAAGAACCCTATATGTTTCACCTCTCAATCTTCAAAATTCCAGTCAATTGAGTCTCAACTTGTTGAGCCTTTGCTCATAGGACAATCTCCGAATACCAGAGATCATCCTTGTGAACCTTCTCTGAACTGCCTCCAATGAAATAATATCTTTCCTTAGATATAGAGACCAAAACTGCTCACAATACTCCCGATGTGGTCTCCCCAGCACCTTGTACAGTTGCAGTAAGACTTCCTTATTCTTATACTCCACTTCCTTGAAATAAGAGCCACATTCCATTAGTCTTCCTGGTTACCTACTGGAACTATATGTTAGCTTTCTATGTTTCGAGTACAAGTCTCCCCAAGTCCCTTTAGCTTGCAGCTTTCTCAGTTTTTCTCCATTTAAATAATATTCTGTTTTCTGTTCTGCCTTGCAAAGTGTATAATTTAACATTTTCCCACATTATATTCCATTTGCCAACTTTTTGCCCACTGACTTAACCTATCTATATTTGTCTGTAAATTGTTTGCAAACTCTCTGTAAATATTTGCACCTTGCCTTTCCAACTATTTCAGTGTCATCTGCAAATTTGACCCAGTACATTCACTTCCTTCCCCAAGTGACTAATATATTTTGTAATCAGTTACCCAGTCAGGCATTAAGAGATTGAGGTAGATTTTCATTTTGCGTCAGAACACAGACCTGGGGGACCAGTGAGTTGACCACCATTTTACACCTTTTCCAATTTTTATTTCACTCATTCTGCACTGCCACATAATGTTAAAATCTGTGGTGGGCGTAGACAGGGAGTGGACTTTGCCTGGGGCAGTACTGGAGCGCCTGGTTTTCCCATTGGAAATATATAAAATGCTCACCGACTGTTATACTCCTTTGAGTTTCTCTAAGTTTCTTGAGGCCACTCTGTCTTTTTTTGCAGTTTTGGAGGATCCCATCTATTAATAACTTCTGAAAAAGTAATAGGAGGCTTCACACTCTTTTGCTGCATTGACTAACTAGCCCAGCAGTGGAGAAACATCAACACAAATAGGTTTAGATTGACGACGGGAGGACAGAACAAGATAAAGAATCACTTGAGCGTGAGTGAGCACTAGCAGGAGCAGGTGGAGGAAGAAGAGCAGCAACTCCCTTGCCAGAAGGTCAAAATTCTTCTCTTCCCAGTTGCTCAGGCAGAAGACCAAATTGGTGCAGCACAGTTTTTAAAACACGTGTGCCTTTTGATTACAGTAGTTTGTTGGGGTCACTAACAGAACACCCCATTATAGCAAACAACAACTAAAATGGAGGACACCATCATTTCAGTGAAGGTTGCATTAAAGATCAGTTTTAAGAATCTGCAGATATTCTCAGATTGAGTGACTGCTGGAGAACTATCAGTCTTCCACTGGAGAGGCTTGACAGCTCAGACAGCTGCTACTAGAACATAGGCTACATTATTGTGGCATCCCAGGGAATATTCACTGATGAGCTTGATCAGATGAGGCAGAAGATTTGAACAGGCTTCTGTGGAATAATTTAAACTGTTAGAACAGTGTACCTTCAGGCAAAGGAGCAAAGTGACATTGAGGCTCCAAGAGCAATTAGGACAAGTTTTGTTAGGGAGGATGACGTTCTCTGAGGATAGTAACACTTTCATATAACTTCTCTTTCCACCTCTGTCTCACCACCCCTTGCTTACTATCCAAGTACCAGAGGAACAAGCTATCCATATCTGCAACGTCTCTAATATCAAAAGGAGACCAATTCTGACTTCTAACACAATACTCTGGAGACACAGCAGCTCCATGTGTCTGTGTCTCCAGTCAGTGAGAGATAAAGATAAGATAAATGAACGTGTTCAACGCAACTGTGAGTAAGAGGGAAACATCATGATGCAAGCAATAGTTCAACATTGTCACTGACGAAGCTCATCATTATAAAGGAACAGAACAAACTGCACAATCCAAAAATGTTAGACTTTGCTGCTCAACATCAGTTTCAGATAGATGTAGCCACTCTATTTGCAGTAGTCAGATAATGTCAGGGTTTGGTAAGGCCACATTTGGACTTCAGTTAACAGAATGCAGTTTGCTTTGGTTTAAAACACCACAACAATTTTGTTCTCCAATTTTTGAGGGAGTTCACAAGTAAGGGTAAGAAGGTTTCTTTTAAAGTAAGTTGCAAGAAAACAGTCCAAGCTTTATAAGCAAAACAGCATAGAATGGAAGAAAATACATTTCTTGTGACAGAAGCATATAAATCCATTCTTAATGGGGAAGATTATTTGAAAACAAAGTAAAGTGAAAGGTCTGTTACCCATTCTCCAAGTATCTACCTTTCTGATTATCCCAAACAACCTCCTACATAAATGTTGGCTCAATGGACAGCGAGTTAGAACATAGAACAATACAGCGCAGAACAGGCCCTTCGGCCCTCAATGTTGCACTGACCTGTGAACTATTCTAAACTCATCCCCCTACACTATCCCATCACCATGCATGTGCTTGTTTAAATCTCCCTAACTACATTGGCAGGTAGGGCATTCCACACCTTTACCACTCTGAGTAAAGAACATGCCTCTGATATTTGTCTTAAATCTATCACCCCTCAATTTGCAGTTATGCCCCCTCATACAAGGTGACACCATCATCCTAGGAGAAAGGCTTTCACTGTCTACCCTATCTAATTCTCTGATCATCTTGTATGTATCTATCAAATCCCCTCTTATCCTTCTTCTTTCCAATGAGAACAGACCCAAGTGTCTCAGCCTGTCCTCATAAGACCTTCCCTCTAGACCAGGCAACATCCTGGTAAATCGCCTCTGCACCTTTTCCAATGCTTCCGCATCCTTCCTGTAATGGGGCGACCAGAACTGTACACAATATTCCAAGCGCGGTCGCACTAGCATTTTGCATAGTTGCAGCATGACATTGTGTCTCCGGAACTCAATCCCTCTACGAGTGAAACCTAACACACCGTATGCATTCTTAATTGCACTATTAACCTGGGTGGCAACTTTCAGGGATCTATGTACATGGACTCCAAGATCCCTCTGCACATCCACACTACCAAGAATTTTCCATTGATCCAGTATTCTGCCTTCCTGTTATTCTCCCCAAAGTGAATCACCTCACATTTAGCTGCATTGAACGCCATTTGCCACCTCTCAGACCAATTCTGCAGTTTATCCAAGTCGCCCTACAACCTGTAACATTCTTCCACATTGTCCACTACTCCACTGACTTTAGTGTCATCTACAAATTTACTAATCCATCCACCTATGCCTGCGTCTAAGTCATTTATAAAAATGACAAACAGCAGTGGTCCCAAAACAGATCCTTGTGGTACACCACCAGTAACCGGACTCCATGCTGAACATCAACCACCACTCGCTGCCTTTTTTCAGAAAGTCAATTTCTAATCCAAACTGCTAAATCACCCTCAATCCCATGCCTCTGCATTTTCTCCATCAGCCTACCATGTAGAACCTTATCAAAGGCTTTACTGAAGTCCATGTATACCACGTCAACTGCCCTACCCTCATCTACATGCTTGGTCACCTTCTCAAAAAACTCAATGAGGTTTGAGAGACACGACCTGCCCCTTACGAAACCATGTTGACTATCTGAAATCAAATTGTTGCTTGCTAGATGATTATAAATCCTATCTCTTATAATCCTTTCCAAAACCTTTCCTACAACAGAAGTAAGGCTCACTGGTCTATAATCATCTTGATTGCCCTTCTTGAACAAGGGCACAGCATTTGCAATCCTCCAGTCCTCTGCTACTAAACCTGTAGACAATGATGATTCAAATATCAAAGCCAAAGACTGTGCTATCTCCTCCCTAGCTTCCCCGAGAATCCTTGGATAAATCCCATCTGACCCAAGGGACTTGTTTACTTTCACTCCTTCTAGAATTGATAACACCTGTGTGTAACTAACCTCGATCCTTTCTAGTCTAATATCTCGTATCTCATTCTTCTCCTCTTCAATATTCTCCTTTTCCTGAGTGAAAACTAATGAGAAAGGTTCAGTTAGCACCTCTCTGATCTCTACAGTGTCCACACTCAACTTCCCATTTCTGTCTTTGACTAGCCCTATTCCTACCTTGGTAAAAACAATGACTGCAGATGCTGGAAACCAGATTCTGGATCAGTGGTGCTGGAAGAGCACAGCAATTCAGGCAGCATCCGAGGACAGGCAAAATCGACGTTTCGGGCAAAAGCCCTTCATCAGGAATAAAGGCAGAGAGCCTGAAGCGTGGAGAGATAAGCTAGAGGAGGGTGGGGGTGGGGAGAGAGTGGCATAGAGTACAATAGGTCAGTGGGGAAGGAGATGAAGGTGATAGGTCAGGGAGGAGAGGGTGGAGTGGATAGGTGGAAAAGGAGCTGGGCAGGTCGGACAAGTCTGGACAGGTCAGGGGATCGAGTTTCTGGAGGTTAGAAGCTAGGATGAGGTGGGGGAAGGGGAAATGAGGAAACTGTTGAAATCCACATTGATGCCCTGGGGTTGAAGTGTTCCGAGGCGGAAGATGAGGCGTTCTTCCTCCAGGCGTCTGGTGGTGAGGGAGCGGCGGTGGAGGAGGCCCAGCACCTCCATATCCTCGGCAGAGTGGGAGGGGGAGTTGAAATGTTGAGCCACTGGGCGATTTGGTTGATTGGTGCGGGTGTCTCGGAGATGTTCCCTAAAGCGCTCTGCTAGGAGGCGCCCAGTCTCCCCAATGTAGAGGAGACCGCATCGGGAGCAACGGATACAATAGATGATATTAGTGGATGTGCAGGTAAAACTTTGATGGATGTGGAAAGCTCCTTTGGGGCCTTGGATAGAGGTGAGGGAGGAGGTGTGGGCGCAGGTTTTACAGTTCCTGCGGTGGCAGGGGAACGTGCCAGGATGGGAGGGTGGGTCGTAGGGGGGCGTGGACCTGACCAGGTAGTCACGGAGGGAACGGTCTTTGCAGAAGGCGGAGAGGGGTGGGGAGGGAAATATATCCCTGGTGGTGGGGTCTGTTTGGAGGTGGCGGAAATGTCGACGGATGATTTGGTTTATGCGAAGGTTGGTACGCCGTGACATCGAACAATTCTTCCGTCGCCTCCGCCTCCGAGCTTACTTTCACAATCAGGACTCCCGCCCACCTTCCGAGGACCCCTTCGCCCACTTCCAACACACTGCATCAACCTGGACACCCCGCGCTGGCCTATTACCTGCCCTTGACCTCTTCATTTCCAACTGCCGCTGGGACATTAACCGCCTCAACCTGTCGAACCCCCTCCCCCACTCCAACCTCTCACCCTCACAACGCGCAGCCCTCCAATCCCTCTGCTCCAATCCTGACCTCACCATCAAGCCAGCGGACAAAGGGGGCGCAGTGGTAGTCTGGCGCACTGACCTCTACATCGCTGAAGCCAAACGCCAACTCGAGGACACCTCTTCCTACCGCCCCCTTGACCATGACCCCACCCCCCATCACTAAACCATCATCTCCCAGACCATACAGAACCTCATCACCTCAGGAGATCTCCCACCCACAGCTTCCAACCTCATAGTCCGGGAACCCGCACTGCCCGGTTCTACCTCCTTCCCAAGATCCACAAGCCTGACCACCCTGGCCGACCCATTGTCTCAGCATGCTCCTGCCCCACTGAACTCATCTCTACCTACCTCGACACTGTCCTATCCCCCCTAGTCCAGGAACTCCCCACATACGTTCGAGACACCACCCACGCCCTCCACCTCCTCCAAGGCCCCCAACACCTCATCTTCACCATGGATATCCAATCCCTCTACACCTCCATCCGCCATGACCAGGGCCTCCAAGCCCTCCGTTTTTTCCTCTCCAGACGTTCCCAACAGTACCCCTCCACCGACACTCTCATTCGTTTGGCCGAACTGGTCCTCACCCTTAACAATTTCTCCTTTGAATCCTCCCACTTGCTCCAGACCAAAGGGGTAGCCATGGGCACACGTATGGGCCCCAGCTATGCCTGTCTCTTTGTTGGCTACGTAGAGCAGTTGATCTTCCGTAATTACACCGGCACCACTCCCCACCTCTTCCTCCGCTACATTGATGACTGCATTGGCGCCACCTCGTGCTCCCGCGAGGAGGTTGAGCAATTCATCAACTTCACCAACACATTCCACCCTGACCATAAATTTACCTGGACCATCTCTGACACCTCCCTCCCCTTCCTGGACCTCTCCATCTCCATCAGTGACGACCGACTTGACACACCCACCGACTCCCACAGCTACCTGGATTACACCTCTTCCCACCCTACCTCTTGCAAAAATGCCATCCCGTATTCCCAATTCCTCCGCCTCCGCCGTATCTGCTCCCAGGAGGAGCGGTTCCACCATAGAACACACCAGATGGCCTCCTTCTTTAGAGACCGCAATTTCCCTTCCCACGTGGTTAAAGATGCCCTCCAACGCATCTCATCCACATCCCGCACCTCCGCCCTCAGACCCAACCCCTCCAACCGCAACAAGGACAGAACGCCCCTGGTGCTCACCTTCCATCCTACCAACCTTCGCATAAACCAAATCATCCGTCGACATTTCCGCCACCTCCAAACAGACCCCACCACCAGGGATATATTTCCCTCCCCACCCCTCTCCGCCTTCCGCAAAGACCGTTCCCTCCGTGACTACCTGGTCAGGTCCACGCCCCCCCTACGACCCACCCTCCCATCCTGGCACGTTCCCCTGCCACCGCAGGAACTGTAAAACCTGCGCCCACACCTCCTCCCTCACCTCTATCCAAGGCCCCAAAGGAGCTTTCCACATCCATCAAAGTTTTACCTGCACATCACTAATATCATCTATTGTATCCGTTGCTCCCGATGCGGTCTCCTCTACATTGGGGAGACTGGGCGCCTCCTAGCAGAGCGCTTTAGGGAACATCTCCGAAACACCCGCACCAATCAACCAAATCGCCCAGTGGCTCAACATTTCAACTCCCCCTCCCACTCTGCCGAGGATATGGAGGTGCTGGGCCTCCTCCACCGCCGCTCCCTCACCACCAGACGCCTGGAGGAAGAACGCCTCATCTTCCGCCTCGGAACACTTCAACCCCGGGGCATCAATGTGGATTTCAACAGTTTCCTCATTTCCCCTTCCCCCACCTCATCCTAGCTTCTAACCTCCAGAAACTCGATCCCCTGACCTGTCCGGACTTGTCCGACCTGCCCAGCTCCTTTTCCACCTATCCACTCCACCCTCTCCTCCCTGACCTATCACCTTCATCTCCTTCCCCACTGACCTATTGTACTCTATGCCACTCTCTCCCCACCCCCACCCTCCTCTAGCTTATCTCTCCACGCTTCAGGCTCTCTGCCTTTATTCCTGATGAAGGGCTTTTGCCCGAAACGTCGATTTTGCCTGTCCTCGGATGCTGCCTGAATTGCTGTGCTCTTCCAGCACCACTGATCCAGAATCCTATTCCTACCTTAGTCATCCTTTTATTCCTCACATACTTATAGAAAGCTTTAGGGTTCTCCCTTATTCTATCTGCTAAAGACTGCTCGTGTCCTCTCTTTGCTCTTCTTATCTCTCTCTTTAAATCTAGCTAATCTGTAACTCTCCATCACCTCATCTGAACCATCTTGTCTCAATGTCACATAAGCCTCCTTCTTCTGCTTAACAAGAGATGCAATTTTGTTAGTAAACCATGGTTCCCTTACCTTATCACTTCCTCCCTGCCTGACAGGGACATACCTATCAAGGACACGCAATATCTATTCCTTAAACCAGCTCCACATTTTGATTGTCCCCATCCCCTGCATTTTGCGACCCCATTCTATGCATCCTAAGTCTTGCCTAATCGCATTATAATTGCCCTTGCCCAATTGATAACTCTTGACCTGTGGCATGTACCTATCCATTTCCATCGCTAAACTAAACGTAACTGAATTATGGTCACTCTCTCCAAAGTGCTCACCTGCCACTAAATCAACCACCTGGTCTGGTTCATTACTAAGTACCAGATCCAGTGTGGCCTTCCCTCCGGTCGGCCCTTCGACATACTGTGTCAGGAAACCCTCCTGTACACATTGGACAAAAACTGATTCATCTGACGTACTAGAGTTATAGCATTTCCAGTCAATGTTGGGGAAGTTAAAGTCCCCCGGTTCCTTTCATTCCTACCCAGAATCATTTTGCCGATCCTCTCCTCCACCTCCCTGTAACTCTGCAAAGGCCTATAAAAAACTCCAAGCAGTGTGACCTCCCCTGTCCTGTTTCTAACTTCAGCCCATACCATCTCAGTAGATGAGTCCTCGTCAAAAGTTCTTTCAGCCACCATTATACTGTTCTTGACTAAAAAGGCCACACCTTCCCCTCTTTTACCACCTTCCCTGTTCTTAATGAAATATCTAAATCCTGGAACCTGCAACATTCATTCCTCACCCTGCTCTATACATGTCTCTGAAATGGCCACAACATTGAAGTCCTAGGTACATATCCATGCTGCAAACTCATCTACCTTATTTCGGATACTTCTGGTGTTGAAGTAGACACACTTCAAACCAGCTTACTGTCTGCCAGCACGTTCCTGAGACTGTGAAATCCTGTCACTGTCGTCCCTACTCTCATCCTCCTGTGCACTGCAACTACACCTCAGGCTCCCATTTGCTGCTGACCTAGTTTAAACCCACCCAGGATATTAGTACCTCTCTGGTTCGTGAAGACCGTCCTGTTTGTACAGGTCCCACCTTCCCCAGAATGGGGCCTAAGTACCTGAAACCATCCCTCCTGCACCATCCCTGCAGACACGTGTTGAGCTAATATCTCTCCCTATTCCTTGCCTCACTATCACGTGGCACGGGTAACAAACCGGAGATAATAACTCTGTTTGCTCTAGCTCTCCAGCTTCCACCCTAGCTCTCTGAAATCCTGAGTTAATATTTCTTTTATTGTTGCATCATCTTCTCTTGGTAAATAAAATTACATTTCTTTTCTTACTTGTATTCTAATTGTCTTCATTCTCAGCCCAGACATTTGGTGCACTCCTCATGCAAATTCAAAATCAGGGATTCAATTTTCTGCCAATTCTCATTATCCAAAATATTTGAAGGTAATGGAGACTGCACAGAGGAAAAAACTTTCAAAGTTTATCCATCAAACATGAATGAAATTCGATCTTAAAGATTTCTCTCCCATATTCTTCTGGAGACAGTTGTGAAACAAAAACTTCCACTTGCTCTTTGGTTGATGTTTCTGTCTTAATCATTAAACAAGATCCAGTACTGCACCATGGTTCACTTGGATAACCCCACACTGCTGTTCCTCATTCCTGACTGCAGTTTTGTAGCGAGTTATCCCCAAACTTTACTTATTGTACACCCTATTCAAGATCTACCAGCTGCTCAAGAACCCGTACCAGTTTAAAAGATTGATAGAATGGTTAAAGCACAGAATTAACCCAATTAAAGAACAAGGAACAGTACAGCACAGGAACAGACCCTTCAGCCCACCAAAACTATGCCAATACATAATGACTTTCTAAACTCAAAATCTTTTACCTCTGTGCTGTCTGTATCCCTCAATTCCTTGCCTATTCACATATGTGTCAAGATGTTTTTTAAACATTACTGTTGTATCCACCTCCTCCATCTCCTCTTGGAGCACATTCCAGGCACTTAGCACCTTCTGTGTAAAAAACTTGCTTTTCACATCTCTTTTAAACTGACCCCTTTTTACTGTAAATCTATTCAGCCCATTAGATTTGTGCAGGTTTTATGCAAGAGGGACTCAGTTAGTCCCGCTCTCCCATCCTGTCCCTGTAGCTATGAATTATATTTTTTGCTTTAGATAACCATCCAGTTCCCTTCTCAAAGCAGCAATTAAATCTACCTCAATCATCTTCACTGGCAACTGACCAAATTATAGTGTATTATCAACTTTAAATGCTGTCAGCCTTTCTTGGAGCTTCTGTTTATCAATTGTTAGCCTATCAGTATCTCAATCAACTTTACTTTCATTATGACTTTCATAGCATCTTCTTCAGTTCCGCAGGGATCAGTGTTGGCACCACAACTATTCATGTTATGCATTAAAGATCTGCACAAAGGAACTGAGGGCTTTGTTACTAGGTTTGCTGATGACACAAAGGTAGGTAGAGGGACAGGTAGTGTTGAGGGAGGCTGCAGAAGGACTCGGACAGGTTAGGAAATTGGGCAAAGAAGTGACAGATGGAGTGAAATATGGGAAAGTGTGAAGTTATACACTTTGGTAGGAAGAATAGAGGCATAGACTATTTTCGAAATGGAGAAAGCTTCAGAAACCTGAAACACAAAGGGACTTCAGAGTTCGAATTCAGGATTCTGTTAAGGCTAGGATACAAGTTCAATTGGCAGTTAGGAAGGCAAATGCAATGTTGGCATTCATTTCAAGAGGGTTAGAATATGAGAGCCGGGATGTTCTCCTGAGGCTGTATAAGGCTCTGGTCAGACTACATTTTGAACATCGTGAGCAGTTTTGGGTCCTGTACCTAAGGAAGGGTGTGTTGGCATGGAAGAGGACTCAGAGGATGTTTATAAAAATGATCCCAGGGATGAAGGGCTTGTCATATCAGGAGCGGTTGAGGACTCTGGGTCTGTACTTGATAAAGTTTAGAAGGATTGAGGGGATATGACATAGAACATAGAACATAGAAATGTTGTGCTGAACATTTGTCCTCGCTTAAGCACCCATCCATGTACCTATCCAATTGCCGCTTAAAGGTCACCAAAGATTCTGACTCTACCACTCCCACAGGCAGCGCATTCCATGCCCCCAACACTCTCTGGGTAAAGAACCCACCCCTGACATCTCCCCTATACCTTCCACCCTTCACCTTAAATTTATGTCCCCTTGTAACACTCTGTTGTACCCGGGGAAAAAGCTTCTGACTGTCTACTCTATCTATTCCTCTGATCATCTTATAAACCTCTATCAAGTCACCCCTCATCCTTCGCCGTTCCAATGAGAAAAGGCCTAGCACTCTCAACCTATCCTCGTATGACCTATTCTCCATTCCAGGCAACATCCTGGTAAATCTTCTCTGCACCCTCTCCAAAGCTTCCACATCTTTCCTAAAGTGAGGCGACCAGAACTGCACACAGTACTCCAAATGTGGCCTAACCAAAGTCCTGTACAGTTGCAACATCACTTCACGACTCTTGAATTCAATCCCTCTGCTAATGAACGCTAATACACCATAGGCCTTCTTACAAGCTCTATCCACCTGAGTGGCAACTTTCAAAGACCTATGAACATAGACCCCAAGATCCCTCTGTTCCTCTACTTCACTAAGAACCCTACCGTTAACCCTGTATTCCGCATTCTTATTTGTCTTTCCAAAATGGACAACCTCACACTTGGCAGGGTTGAACTCCATCTGCCACTCCTCAGCCCAGCTCTACATCATATCCAAGTCCCTTTGCAGCTGACAAGAGCCCTCCTCACTATCCACAACTCCACCAATCTTCGTATCATCTGCAAATTTACCGACCCATCCTTCGACTCCCTCATCCAAGTCATTAATAAAAATTACGAACAGCAGAGGACCCAGAACTGATCCCTGCGGAACTCCACTTGTAAGCTTATGATTGAAGCTTACAGAATACCGAGAGGTCGAGATACCATGGAGTGGAGAAGATATTTCCACTAGTAGGAGAGAGACTAGGGCCCGTGGGCACAGCCTCTGAGTGAAAGGATATCCTTTTAGAACTGAAATTAGGAGGAATTTCTTCAAGCAGAGAATAGTTAATCTATGGAACTCCTTGTTGCACACAGCCATAGAGGCCCTCGTTAAGTGTCTTTAAGACAGAGATAAATAGGTTCTCAATTAATAAGAAGACCAAAGGTTACGGGAGAAGGCAGGAAAATGGGGTTGAGAAACATATCAGCCATGTTTGAATGGATGGGCAGACTTAATGGGCCAAATGGCCTATTTCTCCTCTATATCTTATAGTTGCATGGTCTTACAAAGTCAAATGTAAAATATTTGCATAGTACTTGAAATTTGTCCTCTGCCACTATCTGTTATTCCCCCCTTTAGCTTGCTAATCAACTCCACCCTTCTTTTCATTTGTACTTTGATATTCACATACCACTGCAGTACTTTTGCATAACTTTTTATGCCAGTCTTTTCTCATACACTCTCTTTGTTTCTCTTACTTCCTTTTTCACTTCTCTGAACCTTCTATATTCAGCTCAGTTCTCATTTAATCATCCAGAAGTCTGCCAAGTGCCCTCATTTGTCACTTATTGCTTCATATTGCTCTTCCTTTCATCATCCAGGGAGCACTGGTTTTGTTTGTCCCATCATTTCCTCTTTGTGGGAATGTATCTGAACTATTGCCCATTGGACCATTATAGTTTTGACTGACAATATTTGACTTCAATTTATCGGGATTAATTCCCAGGTGAACATTTTCATCTGATTTAAAGTGGCCCTCCCTAAATCAATTATTTTTACTGTGGGTTGGTCCTTGTTCTTTTCTAGACCAGAAATATTTTGATATAGAAAATTATTCTGAACATGATTTAGAACTCGTTTCTCTCTCTGCCTTTTACGCTATTACTATCCAAGCCTAATGTACTGTAGGATAATATTATCTTTTTAACATCCAAATATTGGGCAGCACGGTGGGCGGCACGGTGGCACAGTGGTTAGCACTGCTGCCTCACAGCGCCAGAGACCTGGGTTCAATTCCCGCCTCAGACTGTGTGGAGTTTGCACGTTCTCCCCGTGTCTGCGTGGGTTTCCTCCGGGTGCTCCGGTTTCCTCCCACAGTCCAAAGATGTGCAGGTTAGGTGAATTGACCATGCTAAATTGCCCCTAGTGTTAGGTAAGGGGTAAATGTAAGGGTATGGGTGGGTTGCGCTTCGGCGGGGCGGTGTGGACTTGTTGGGCCGAAGGGCCTGTTTCCACACTGTAAGTAATCTAAAAAAAAAATTATACAAAATGTGTATATGTTATAACTTGCACAATTTTAAAATATCTTAATAGTATTGCTAACAATTAATGTTTGCTTTTTTCATTCATGGATGTGAGTGCCACTGAGTGGACCATCATGTATTGTCCATCCCTTATTGCACAGAGAGCAGTTAAGAGTCTGTGGGTCATATTGCTGTGGGTCTGGAGTCACATGTAGGTCAGACTAGATGAGAGTGGCAGATTTCTTTCCCTGAAGGACATTAGTGAGCCAGATGGGTTTTTCTCCCTTGACAATCAGCAATGGTTTCATGGTCATCAGTGGACTCTTAGTTCCAGATTATTATTAAATTCAAATTGCATCATCTGTCATGGCAGGATTCAAACTCAGGTCCCCAGAACATGACCTGGGTCTCTGGATTAATAGTTCAGAGATAATATCAATAGGCTATCACTGATATGATGATGTGCTTGTTTATTTGAGTAGTGTCACATAATGTCAGGAGAGATAGGTGATAGATTGAGTTTGCAAGTTGTCTTTCTCCCCCCTTAAAAATAATTGTGTGTTTGAAGAATGTTCTGAGCCTTGGGGCAGCAAGGTACCCAGTGGTTAGCATTGCTGCCTCACAGTGCTAGGGACCTGGGTTCAATTCCCACCTCGGGCGACTGTCTGTGTGGAGTTTGCACATTCTCCCCCTGTCTGAGTGGGTGTGCTCTGGTTTCCTCCCACAATCCAAAGATGTGCAGGTCAGGTACCTTGTGAATTAACTCCACAGAGGCTAGCATCCCATCGCCATGTCACTCTTTATTTACACATGGGAAGTCCTTGATACTCATCCGACTTCCTAAGAGCCAGCTGTCAGAGTGAACAGAACGTCTGACATTTCTGATTATATCTGTCAGCCAGAGCTCCATGATTGGACCAGGTTAGCAGCCCCAATCAGGGAATTCATATTCTATGAGGTCCACCTGGCTGACCTCATTACAATCACTACACTATGCCACCATGATTACTACCTATTTGTTACCATGCATTGGAGGCAACATGTAACAGGATCTGCTACCATTACTCAATTTATCCTGTTAATCCAGGCTTTTCCTGAACACTTATCTGCATCTGTTGGCGTCCAGCACTTCTGAGCCCTAACTGCTCAGAAACTGCCACAACAACGACATCTTTCAGATTGAGTCCATCTTGGAGCTAAAGCTGACTGCCCAGCATCCTTCACCTTTGACTGCCTCCACCCAGCTGACTAAAAGTGATTCTAATACTTGTACTACTGACCCTCAAATGCTCAATGACCCTTGAACAATTTGGAACAACAGATCAAAAACCTCGCAGCAAGCCATGTACCTTGTTCCTAGGTAGGATTGAATGGGGCAGGCATTGGAACACTTTGCTCCCTATATACTAGAGTTCTCCAACTAGCATCCTTCCCATAGCTGCCAGCCAGAATACACACTGGGATACAGATAAATGGGCTTTATCACACATACTGGGTGGCACATCTACAGGATTGAGTGGAATTTTATCAATAGTTTCAAGAGACCCTAACAAAAGAATTCAGCCTGATCCTATACGGGGATGACCGGTCAAAATTAGACCTTGAGTGTCAACTAGGTTTTCAATCAAGACAGCTATTCTACCTCAGTCAATTCCAATCTTGAACCTGTGTCATATTATGGCTACAGTCAAACCTGACTCACGTCCCTTCCTTTTAGGAAACAATAATTATAATATCTCACTACCCATTAATATGGGCATCAGCTGGTTCAGCGAAAGAGCACTAATGGAACTTGGGACACCCCTTCTCTTTTGAGATGAGATTTGTTCACCTGGACCTGTATTCATTCAAGTTGAGAAAGATGAGAGGGAATCTGACTGAAAATTGTAAAATTCTAACAGTGCTGGACAGATAGATGCAGGGAGAATGTTTTCCATGATTAGGGTGTGCAGAATCAGGGGACACAGTCTCAGTATACAGGATAGACCATTGAAAATCAAGATGAAAAAAGTGTGGTGAATCTGTGAAATGCCTCACTGAAGGCTGTGGTGTCCAAATCACTAAACACAATCGAGAAAGAGATAAACACATTGTTAGATTTTAAAGACGTCAAGGGCTAAGGGGAGAAAGCAGTAATATACATAAGAGAAAGAGGATCAGCCATGATCATATTGAATGGCTGAGCAGGCTCAAGTTGCCATTTGATCCACTCCTGCTTTTAGTTTCTATGTTTCTTGACTTGTTCATGTCCACAAAGAGAAACACTTACAAAACAGTTAAAACATATCCTTTTCTTACAGTAATTTAGACCGTTTAGAATGGAGAAAAGGAGAAACGTCTTCAGCCAGAGAGTGGTGAATCGATTCAATTCACTGCCACAGAAGGCTGTAGAGGCCAGGTCATTGAGTGTTTTTAAGACTGAGATAGATAGGTTCTTGAGTATCAAGGGGATCAAGTGTTATAGGGAGAAAGTGGGAGAATGGGGTTGAGAAAGTTATCAGCTATGATAGAATGGTGGAGCAGACTCAATGGACTGAATGGCCTAATTTCTGCTCCTATGTTTTACAGTCTTCTGATTAAGTTAATTAGGATTTAACAAATTCTAAGCCCTGATTCTTTGACTTTTTAAATATCACTCTTTTTGCACTGTAAACTCCAGTTATGAAGGGGAGTGAAGGGAAGGGAAGGTTGTTAATATTCTCACATTAACTTGTAGCTATATTGTATATTCACTAAACTAATAGCAGACTACCTGATAATGGCCGCTTCCGCTCTAATCGCATCCAATTCAAGTCCTTATAAACACAAAGAGAGAAAGTGAGGGCTGCAGATGCTGGAGGTCAGAGCTGATAAACACAAAGCAAACTGAAAAACAACTTTATCATGAGGAAGCAAGCTGGTCATGGCAGAGCTGCTTGTAGGTGTTAGGGTTTCTTAGCACTCTGAATGACTGCAGGGTAAAAGTCATGAATTTGCAGCTTTAATTTCATGGCAGAGAATTGACTCTATGAAGCAGCTCATCGTGTGGCCCCTTTAAGAGCTTGCATATATTTGTGAAATTTCATTTCTCCACATGGAGAAATCCATCCACTTGCTCACCAACCAGCTAGATCTTGTCATTTAGATAAAACTACATCTGCAAACCGCGCATTCTAAAATTGAAAGGCAAGATACTCAGGTTACAACCCCCCATCTCCAGTTTATGACAGTTCTATCACTCCTCAATGATACTCAATGACAGCCTTAGAATCACAGCCAGTTTCTATTATTCTATATGCTAATATCCCCCGCGAAGGTGTCTTAAAGAAATGAAATCACAAGGATGCTTCACTTTTATATTCCACAGCTCAAAAACAATTGTTCCCACTTCTTCTGTTGACTGGCAGCTCACACAGTGAGTTTACAGGCTGAAGTGCCCCGTGGGTGAGATTCATACACCTACATTATTACTGAAAGGGAAAGAACAGCACATCACTTACATCTCTCACCATGATTACCAGATGCAAAAATAAGTATCTTCGACTCAATATCTGGAAAAAAAAGAAGCCAAGATTCAGGCTGTTGTGATTGGAATACCTGACAAGCACCCAATAACAACTGATGGGATTGGGGTATTCAATTCCTGACAAAAATAAAAATTCTAACCCATAAAAGAAGCAGAATATATGTAAAATATAAGAAACGTGACCAAGCAATCATTCACAATGACAAGTTATTAGCACTGTAATAACAGGTGCACATTCCATCTGCTGCCAGGGAAAAGCACAGGTATGGTACAGATCTGAATGCTTACTGCATTTCAGGTTCTGTTTTCAATAAATCCTGATTAAAATAACACCACAGTGGAATTCCTTGGTTACTTTTCACTTGTACTTGAAGTCACAGAAAATATTTCCATACATCTATAGAAGCCTCTCCGTCCAAAAATAATAGTTTCATTTTAAAAATGCATAAATAGATGTGTATCTTAAACCTTCTAAAAAGATGAGCCAATGTTCAGAAGTAGAGCATGACTAAAGAGCACAGGCTGATATCAGCTCATGCTGTAGGTTACTTACAGACCAGACATCCTTGAGACTAACCTCAATCTCTTCCACAGGTCATATATAGACAGAGTGGGATAGTGAGCAATACTTAAGGTCCAGATCTGCTATCTGAACTTGAATGATGGAGGACAAATTCCAGGACATGTTTATTGTCACCCGGCAGCCCACTCTCCAACACACTGCGAGCCATTTTCAATCCTAATATAATTCATTTGCTGACTTCCATTGTGAAGTGACTGATAAAGCCTTCACTTCAGGCCCTGCTGGTCACTTTTCTCAAGGAGACTCCGAAGGATGTTCGGACAAAAATAAATGTGACTAGATGTCAGTCTGGACCCTTGGAAAATTCCCCATCTTCAGTCTACAGCACTTTACTAATAAACCCAAAGAGAGATTACACTGGACAGCGGCAGTAATTTATAACCCAAGAGGTGAACTTTTTACCTGAACATATGAACAAAAGTGGTGAAGAAAAGCTGACTGCTCTGTTATGTGAATAATCTGCAGTATTGTCCTTTGAATTGGAATTTTCGTCCAGGGCTGCTATTAAGCATCTTTCAGAGGCTGCACCACAATTTTTGCATCAATGATACTTTGCGCATGTGTAACAGCTAAACATGCAATAATGAAACAAACTCCTGCAAACTGCAAAATTTCTGGTGCAAATGTGTCCTTTCCATTTTTTTCCTCTCCTTTCCAACCTTTCAAGGGTAGTTCATCTATCAGGTCAGTCTATAAAGCTGCTGGTGTACTGAGCCTGTTCCCGTCAGAAAATTTCCTGACACTCCAGAAGAAGCATTTGTTGCTCCTGGCATGTGCACTGAAACCGAAGTACTTTCCAATGCTCTTTCTTTTCATTGAGGAATGCAACACTCAATGTGATCAAGGCTTCAGCATTTAAGGGGTTAAAGCTGAAAGGATTCAGCAATTGTTCCCACGTTTCTTCTCTTTCAAGAGATATCCCATCTCCTGCTAAAGTAAAAGCAACTCTTTAAGGCTGGCACTATCATTTAAAACCCATTATATATTTTTTTAAAAACCACACAATATTAAGAATCCAATGTTTATTCCAAGAATAAATTAAGAAATGTTGCGATATTTTCACTTATTAATGTATGAAAAGTCATTATGTCTGGCAGCTGTTTTACAAAAGTAAAAGGGTAATGTGATTCCTTAAATATTTGCTGATATTTGTGTGACCTTTTCCTAGTTGGCTCGGTGGATGATAATTCGTTTGGTAATGAGTCTGTGTTATCTGGGCTGATGGACTGTGTTGAATGCAGCCAGCAGATGATCACTCAGATCAACCCCTCGGGTTTTGTTATTTGTTAAATCAGCCCCACTGATGATGAAACGCTGTTTCAGGCAAACACTGAGCTTACCATATCATTAATGGGAATGCATAAGAAAAAAAATGCAGAAATAGTGAGGTTTGTTGATATTAGAATTCAAGGTTTTGCCTCATCTGCTGTGTGCTGATGGACCAATCTTACCACTAGACCTTTATTGTTTAGTTGGTTTAAGTATTGTAAATTTTTTGAATATAATACTTTCTTTTAGTCATCAATAATCTGCACACAAACTTGGTCTAAAGTGGCAGGATGAATAGAAATGAGACACTGTACTTCAGAAAATAAAGGTGATGACTGTAGCTAGTTTCAAAACAACAGCTCTCCCACTGAAAATACTTCAAGGACACAAGCTGGCCTTTTAGCCGGCATACCTGTGTGAATGAGCTCTCAAGTTAGTCCCACTCCTTTGTTCTTTTCTCCATAGTCCTGCACATTTCTAATTTTCAAATATATTCAATTATCTTTTGAAAGCTATTATTGATCTGCTTCCATCAGTCTTTCAGGAATGCATTCCAGATCATTGCAACTCATTGGGTAAATGAGAGTTCTCCTCTTAAAGAAGAAATTCAGTTCAACTGTTAGTGGGAATATGATTCGAGGGGGGGCGAGTTCAGAGAAAGGGATGGAATTTAGAATGTATCAGAAGGAACGTATCAGCATGATGTCCTTCATAATCAACCATTTCGGAGTTTAACGATGATATTGACATTTTCTGATCAGGTCTTTGCCCTCCCATTGATGAACAAATGTGAAGCCATTTCACCAACACATTCTGATTCTTCTCTTCCCTCCTGTCCTTTAGGAAGCCGTTTAATACCTGACTCAGTTTGATGTGGAGGAGCCAGTGTTGGACTGGGGTAGACAAAGTTAAAAATCACACAATACCAGATTATAATCCAACAGGTTTATTTGGAAGTACAGTAGCGCCTTGATTTACGAACTTAATCCGTTCTGGGACCCGGTTCGCGAACCGAAAAGTTCGCGAACTGAATCAATTTTCCCATTGTTCGGATATTTCCAGAGTCTTTTCTCTTTTTTGTCTCTTGGAGGTTGGTGATGCCACAAGAAAACGATCCAGAGAAACTTGTTTTTTTTCTTTGTTGCAGAATTTTCTGAAAATGAGACATCACATTGTCATTTAAAATGTTCACTGCTCTGTTGGTCACAGTTTTGTTAGGGTGATGCCTGCACTTCACTCTATTTGCTATAAATGTCTTTGATTTGAACACTTGATACATCTTCCCTCTCTTCTTCATCCTCTCCAGAATGCTCCTACTGCATAACCTTCACCTGCTCCTGTTTCAATTCAACAAGATCTTCTGTGCTGAGTTCTTGTCTGTGGTCCTCCATCAGCTCCGCCACATCATCCTCATCAACCTCCAAGCCCAAATTTTGGCCCAGGGTCACAATCTCGTTCACTACATTTACTGATGTCTCCTCCTTTAAACCCGCGGAGTCTCTCTCAGGTTCACAATCTGGCCAAAGATTCCTCCAGGCCGACTGCAATGTACGGAAAGAGACCTCGTTCCATGCCTTATCAATAAGGCTTATGCAGTGGAGGATATTGAAGTGGTCCTTCCAGTACTGATCAAGGGTCAAATCTGTGTCATTGGTGACCTGGAAACACCTGGCGAACAGAGCCTTCATATATAATTTTTTGAAATTTGCAATGACATTCTGGTCCATGGGTTGGATGAGAGGAGTGGTGTTGGGAGGAAGGAACTTTACTTTTATGAAGTCGTATTCAATGTCCAAGTCTTCTTCCAAATTTGGAGGATGGGCAGGAGCATTGTCCATTACTAGAAGACACTTAAGTGGCAAATTATTTGTTTCAAGATATTCCTTGACAGCTGGTGCAAAGACTTCCGTCAAGCATTCCTTAAAAATCATTCGCGTGACCCAAGCCTTGCTATTCGCCCTCCACATTTCCGGAAGGGGAGAGACATTTATGCTCCAAGAGGTTAACTAGTTCTGCCATGATCCCTTTGTCATTTAATAACATGAAAATGGCTGCATCAGCTTTCCTATCTTTTTCTGTTTCAAAGCAAGATCAAAAATCACATGCAATGTGATAAAAATTCTTGCCTTGTCCTTTTCACAAGTCAGAAATAGATCCTAGTCATATTCTTAAGGACAGCACATGTCTAAGCATAAAATTAACATGACCCAACTCAAAAAGCATCAATCTGCAATGAAGATATGCATCTGCACCTTTGCAAACGGTCTCGCTTTCCTGTGTGAACACAATACAGGAACTGTCCAGCTCACAGGAAATCAGATCACCAACTAAATATATGTACAATGTCCTTTAATTGTTACTCCTCTTAGAATGACTTAGCAATTGCCAATATTCCTGTGAGAGCCACAATGTAAGTTTACACAGAAAAACTGGTCTTTGTTTAAAATGCAAACAAGTTGCCCTTAGTCTTGCTCGAGTTGGTTAATGAATGTATTTTTTTTAAAAAGACATAATAGCAGGTGCCAGATTTAGAGGGAGAAATTTCAGAATCATATCCCACAGAGTCACCAGGTGGTCAGAGGCTGTGACTTCTGAGTCAGCA
Source organism: Chiloscyllium plagiosum (assembly GCF_037043375.1). NCBI lineage: Eukaryota > Metazoa > Chordata > Chondrichthyes > Orectolobiformes > Hemiscylliidae > Chiloscyllium > Chiloscyllium plagiosum. Next base: position 23,444,320 of record NW_028270159.1, read on the forward strand.
AATTTATTGTGAAACTGCTGATGTCATGAGGTATAATGGTACATTTTCTGCCCACAAAATAACTTCCTCTTGTCCCAGTTTTGCATCAAGCTCTTTGGATTAGAATTATGAAGGTAAACTACTGGGGTCTTTCAATGTTGGTGTGCAAAACATGGCACTGAGTGGGGTTATGTATGTAAATGCGTGAGTATGTGTACAGCATGTCCACGCACATGATTATAAAATACCCTGGGTTTTATTCAGTATTATTTACACTGATAATTAGCTAGTTTCAACAGATTAAACCCTAATCTAGATCTTAATAACCTTGAAACCAAGGTTGATTGTTGTAAAAACCCATCTTGTTTACTAATGTCATTTAGGAAAGGGTCACTGCTGTCCTTCCTTGCTCTGGTCTACATGTGACTCCAGACCCACTGAAATGTAACTGATTCATTACTGCCCTCTGAAAATGGCCCGGCAAGCCACTCAGATCAAGGTTATATAGAGATGGCAGCAAATGGCAGTGATACCCATATCTCATAAAAGAATAAAGAAAATAATTTTTGATGTATAACAACTTTTATTGGGATAATATTCATTTATATGCATGGCACCTGGACTATTAGTAACAAGCATTGAAAATCATTTCTCATTTTGAAATGAGCCATGGAATGATGAAGCTTTCAAATCTCACTGAAAAGTAAGAATCCCTTTAAAAAAAAAAATCTCCCCTTGTGATATGTTTTCCTTACAGAAAAATATTTAGTTTTTTAAGGCATCAGGGAACACTATAGAGGTAAGTAACATATTTAAGGGGTTCAAATGACAAGAGAAAAGGTAGCTTGGTTTAAAAATTGACATCAATGCCTCAAGAGACTATGGCAGACATTCCATTTCATCTCATTTTATTTAAAGATACATTTAGTGATATTTCCTGACAAAATCTTATGACTGTTGAGTGCGCTGTACAGGCTCATTTTGGGATTTTTAAGACATCTTTCAATGAAATTTTCACAATAGACCTTGTTACAAAAGTAGCAACTGAGGATTTGAAGCAAAATAATGCGTCCTCCTCTAAGTTACAGTACTATGTGTTTAAGGCATTTTATTATGTGTCACTCTCAAACTGCATGAAGCCAAAATGTTCAGAGCTATATAATGTCCAAATTTCAGGCGCCCAGAACACAACACAGCAGGCTGTAATCAGCCATAACATGGTTAAGAGTACAATCCTTTGGGAATTTCCTTGGAAGCTTCGGGTTGGGAATTACTCAAGAGACAACACAGTTGACCCCTAACTATTTCAGGAACCTTCATGGCAAGATTTAGAGACTGGGCTCTCTTTTCACATCATTCTTGCACTGAATAAGCTCGAGAAAGAGGATCATGGAAATATCCTCACGTTTATCATCCTAGGCACACAGTTGCCAGAATGAGGTAAAATGAATGTCAACTATTACAACCACAATCTGCTCCATTTAAGATGGAGGAAGACTGAAGGTGGGGAGAAAAAGAGACCAATAAAAATGCTTTTGCAGTTGCAAAGTAGTTTTATTTCAACGCAAGTAACTGGGGGAGTGTTTCAGAAGAGAAAAACATTGTTCACTATTCCTTTTAAATCAACCTCTTGCAGACAGCAAAATAAATCTGAACAAAGGTGCCAATATTTTACATTTATGAAAACATACACTACTCAAGTCTATCAATCTCTTCCCTCAATACCAGGTGATTAGAAATCATGTTTATTGCACGAATACTTAAACGCAATTCAAACATGGTGAAGAATGTTGCATCTTGCAGTTTAACAGTGTGGTTTGTTTTATTCACATTTACCCAATGGTTGTGCACTACAACAGTTGACGTTGGTCTATGGTGTAAGGAAAGGAAAGTTAGGTCAGTACTGAAGGGTTAACGGGAGCCCACAGCGCACCATTATAGTTCAAGCATATAAAAGGTCGATTTTATAATGCATACTGTGGCAGCTCTCTTCAATTTCATTATTCTAATTGCTGTCGATTTTGAATCAATCACAGACAATGCGTAAGCATTTCAGAATGAAACTTTTCAGTCTGCGACCTAAGAATTCTTTTGTGAAGGTATGTCTTCTATGCTTACATCATATAATTTTCCAAAAGAAGATGAATCAGAGTATATTATTCTTTAGCTTTTGGTTGTGAATAGAAAAGAGTATGTTCTGTGATTCAATTTGAGCTTGGCATTGTAATTTCCCAACTGAGTTCTGGGTGTGTCCCATTAGGAAACCCCTTATCACAGTAAATAGGATTCTGAGAAAACAAAGCAGCTTAATCCATACCTAATTGGATGAAATCATTATGCACTTTCCATCCATTGCCTGACTCTTTCAAGTTCCTAGCTCCTCAGGGATACAGAACACCACTGAACAGGAATGATTGCATTTCCTCTGGGAGATGTTCTACTCCCCTATTGTTAAGCACACAAATAATCTAGTGAAGAGAGCCTCCTTAATTAGCAGCAAGAGGTATCATAAACCAGATTTTCTTTGCACGATTTAAGTTTGGTAATGCAAGGATACCTTCCAAAAGGTCATTAAGAAAATTGGTCTTCCACAAAGAACCTTACTTAATATCTTCAACTTGACAGAGCCCTTTTAATTTATTGACACAGGGTAAATCTCTCAGGATCAAGGAGCTAATTTTGGATCATTTTACCACATCTTACCTCTGTATGCAATTTATTTAATACTCTCTCTTCATGAAGCGAAGGATTGATTTTTAAAAAATATGAAATATTCAATAGCCTCTAGAAATTGTAAATATAATTTTTGGTATGAAATATTTAATGAGCCATTTGTAAAAGTAATTGCACTATCTGCATCTTCTATCTTTCAAGCCTTTGAGGATGATCAAGATAGACTGACTGCTCTTACAGCAGGTAATAATGACACAATTTCTTCACTGTACTTTTCCTGTGAAATGTGTAGCCAGGATGGTGAGTGTGCGGTGTCTATTCATAACATAAGTCCTTGAAGAAGCTCCAATAATTACAGTGAATATACCAACAGAATCTCAACAATTTCAATGCAAGGGGCCTAACAAGGAAGGCAGATGAACTCAGGGCATGGTTAGGAACATGGAACTGGGATATCGTAGCAATTATGGAAACATGGCTCAGGGATGGGCAGGACTGGCAGCTTAATGTTCCAGGATACAAATGCTACAGGAAGGATAGAAAGGGAGGCAAGAGAGGAAGGGGAGTGGCATTTTTGATAAGGGATAGCATTACAGCTGGGCTGAGGGAGGATATTCCCGGAAATACATCCAGGGAAGTTATTTGGGTGGAACTGAGAAATAAGAAAGGGATGATCACCTTATTGGGATTGTATTATAGACCCCCAATAGTCAGAGGGAAGTTGAGAAACAAACTTGTAAGGAGATCTCAGCTATCTGTAAGAATAATAGGGTAGTTACGGTAGAGGATTTTAACTTTCCAAACATCGACTGGGACTGCCATAGTGTTAAAGGTTTAGATGGAGAGGAATTTCTTAAGTGTGTACAAGACAATTCAGTATGTGGATGTACCTACTAGAGAAGGTGCAAAACCTGACCTACTCTTGGGAAATAAGGCAGGGCAGGTGACTGAGGTGTCAGTGGAGGAGCACTTTGGGGCCAGCGACCATAATTCTATTCGTTTTAAAATAGTGATGGAAAAGGATAGACCAGATCTAAAAGTTGAAGTTCTAAATTGGAGAAAGGCCAAGTTTGAGAGTATTAGGCAAGAACTTTCGAAAGGTGATTGGAGGCAGATGTTCGCAGATAAAGGGATGGCTGAAAAATGGGAAGCCTTCATAAATAAGATAACAAGAATCCAGAGAAAGTATATTCCTGTCAGGGTGAAAGAGAAGGCTGGTAGGTATAGGGAATGCTGGATGACTAAAGAAATTGAGGATTTGATTTAGAAAAAGAAGGAAGCATATGTCAGGTATAGACAGGATAGATCGAGTGAATCCTTAGAACAGTATAAAGGAAGTAGGAGTTTACTTAAGAGGGAAATCAGGAGGGCAAAACGGTGACATGAGATAGCTTTGGCAAATAGAATTAAGGAGAATTCAAAGGGTTTTTACAAATATATTAAGGACAAAAGGGTAACTAGGGAAAGTATAGGGCCCTTCAAAGATCAGCAAGGCAGCCTTTGTGTGGAGCCACAGAAAATGGGGGAGATACTAAATGAATATTTTGCATCAGTACTTATTGTGGAAAAGAATATGGAAGATATAGACTGTAGGGAAATAGACGGTGCCATTTTGCAAAATGTCCAGATTACATAGGAGGTAGTGCTGGATGTCTTGAAATGCATAAAGGTGGATAAATCCCCAGGACCTGATCAGGTGTACCCGAGAACTCTGTGGGAAGCTAGAAAAGTGATTGCTGGGCCTCTTGCTGAGATATTTGTATCATCGATAGTTACAGGTGAGGTGCCGGAAGACTGGATGTTGGCAAATGTGGTGCCACTGTTTAAGAAGGGCAGTAAAGACAAGCCAGGGAACTATAGACCGGTGAGCCTGACCTCAGTGGTGGGCAATTGTTGGAGGGAATCCTGAGGGACAGGATGTACATGTATTTGGAAAGGCAAGGACTGATTCGCTTTGTGCGTGGGAAATAATGTCTCACAAACTTGATTGAGTTTTTTGAAGAAGTAACAAAGAAGATTGATGAGGGCAGAGCAGTAGATGTGATCTATATGGACTTCAGTAGGGCGTTCGACAAGGTTCCCCATGGGAGACTGATTAGCAAGATTATATCTCATGGAATACAGGGAGAACTAGCTATTTGGATACAGAACTGGCTCAAAGGTAGAAGACAGAGGGTGGTGGTGGAGGGTTGTTTTTCAGACTGGAAGCCTGTGACCAGTGGAGTGCCACAAGGATCGGTGCTGGGACCTCTACTTTTTGTCATTTACATAAATGATTTGGATGCGACCATAAGAGGTACAGTTAGTAAATTTGCAGATGACACCAAAATTGGAGGTATAGTGGACAGGAAAGAGGGTTACCTCAGATTACAACAGGTTCTAGACCAGATGGGCCAATGGGCTGAGAAGTGGCAGATGGAGTTTAATTCAGATAAATGCGAGGTGCTGTTTTTTGGGAAAGCAAATGTCAGCAGGACTTATACACTTAATGGTAAGGTCCTAGGGAGTGTTGCTGAACAAAGAGACCTTGGAGTGCAGGTTCATAGCTCCTTGAAATTGGAGTCGCAGGTAGATAGGATAGTGAAGAAGGCGTTTGGTATGCTTTCCTTTATTAGTCAGAGTATTGAGTACAGGAGTTGGGAGTCATGCTGCAGCTGTAGAGGACATTGGTGAGGCCAATGTTGGAATATTGCATGCAATTTTGGTCTCCTTCCTATCGGAAAGATGTTGTGAAATTTGAAAGGATTAAGAAAAGATTTACAAGGAGGTTACCAGGGTTGGAGGATCTGAGCTACAGGGAGAGGCTGAACAGGCTGGGGCTGTTTTCCCTGGAGCGTCGGAGGCTGAGCGGTGACCTTATAGAGGTTTACAAAATTATGAGGGGCATGGATAGGATAAATAGACAAAGTCTTTTCCCTGGGGTCGGGGAGTCCAGAACTAGACGGCATAGGTTTAGGGTGAGAGGGGAAAGATATAAAAGAGACCTAAGGCGCAACTTTTCCATGCAGAGGGTGGTACGTGTATGGAATGAGCTGCCAGAGGAAGTGGTGGAGGCTGTTGCAATTGCAACATTTAAGAAGTATTTGGATGGGTATATGAATAGGAAGGGTTTGGAGGTACATGGGCCGGGTGCTGGCAGGTGGGACTAGATTGGGTTGGGATATCTGGCCGGCATGGACGGGTTGGACTGAAGGGTCTGTTTCCATGCTGTACATCTCTATGACTCTATGACTGCCATTTCTTTTAAAAAGGTGGCTAACCTGAAAAGCAAAAACATCAAAGACATCTTATATGGAAAAGCCCGATTTTTTAGAAGTATGTGGGCTGCTCTTATTTTCTTTGCAAGTTAAGGGTTTTATTACACAGAGTATCTAGAAGTATTTGGTCAATTTTTCTGAGCAATGGCACTCTCCTACCGATTGTCACTGCATTCTTTTTCTGCATCATGGAAAGTCTCCACATTTCTTGCAGGAGATTCTAATCAAGGCATATTCAGAAATGTGGAGCCATACTTCCATTTGGACAGTTTAGAACTGCAGAGGGAAGGAAAATCATACCACCCTTTTTCACAGCAGTCAGATGCTTTCCTCTGAAATTTACAAGTCCAGAATCACAGTCAGCCACTTTGACAGCTGCTGTCAGAAATATATAGATACATGTGAGGTTAGGATGCCACCAGGGTGCCTGGTGGGTAGGGGTGCAAGGTGCCAGGGAGCAAGATGCCAGGGTGTCAGGTAAGTACGGTCCAAGATGGCCACATAAGGGACGGAGTATCTAGAATGAGTCAGGATGGGAAATAATGGGTCCAACAAAGGTCCGTCTGTGAGGGGTAGTAGGGGTGATGTTGGCACCGAGGAAGCGGTGGAACAGTGGGGGGACTGCTGTTGGGTCCAGTGTTGGAGAAGTGATGTCAGGTCTGAGCAAGGGAAGGGAAGAGGATTTGGGTCCAAAGTGGGAAGGGCAATGTTTGGTTTGGATTGGGGGGAGGGCACATGACATTTTGGCAGCAGACAGTGGTGTTGGATCTAGAGCAGGAAAAGTGGGTCTGGTTGGGTCCCAGGATGGGCAGGGAACTGGAAGAGGTGCTGTTGGGTGTGTGTAAGTTGAGTCGGGAGGGATCAATTCAACAACTACTTGGCAGTTAGACTAGGTATTTAATGGTCTAAATTTTCCTGAGTAAATATTTATTGAACTTCAGCTGAACTTTCTGAGTTCTCTGCTGTAAGTGGATGCATTTGAGGGTTTCCAAGTAGAGGGGAAATACTCAGTGGAACCTTCAGTTTCTTCAGCAATTGCTTTACGACATTGAGGAATCCACAGAGTCTCCATGCTCAACTCCATCTGTGCTTCAGAAACCACTGTCTCACCAGTGGAAAATTCATTCCAATAATTTTTAAAACCTTAATGTCAAAAGGCTAAATTAAATCAGCTAAATCAGTTTAATGAAAAGAAACAAACTAATTTCTTATTTTGAACATGTACACGTTGTTTCATCAAAGATTTCTAACAAGTGAAAATCACCCACCATTGTTGAAGCTATCTCAGAGCATATGTACACACATTGAGTATATTTAAGACAGAGATAGATAGGTTCATGAGTATCAAGGGGATCAAGGGTTACAGAGGGAAAGTTGGAGAATGGGGTTGAGAAACTTAGCAGCCATGATTGAATGGTGGAGCAGACTCAATGGGCTGAATGGTCTAATTTCTATTCCTGTGATTTATGGTCTTACATAGAAAACAGAATGAATGTATGTTGTTAAAATGAGAAGTAGGTGTAACAATATTTAAAATCTTGTGGGAGAAGTGATTTGAATTGGGGTGAAGTGGAGACAGTTCATAAACAATAGGCAGCATATCTTCCTTTGCTGTTGAGGTTTGATATGATTTTATGATTGTGTAATTCCATACCAAATTTTGGGAAACCTAACATATAGAAAATGCTGGGAATAATTGAAGATGGATGAGCCTGTCAATGAATGGAGGCACACAGAGCATGGTTTATCAGTGCTATACATTTAGATCAGAAACACTACACAATACAGAAACTCCCCTGGTACTCAGCAAAGCTGTGCATGTGTCAAAACATGAATGACAGAGCTGTTTTCTCCTGCAGAATAATATTCATTTCTTAACAAACTGCCAATAACGCAGAACAGTTACCACTTTGGCAGATAAATATCTGCAAACTCTACAAACTCAAGAGAAACACGTCATTTCTCTGACTCCAGTTGCTAGTGCAGCCCCCTGTCTATGTACCACCATTGTCAAACATACTTTCAGCAGCCTAGATCTCACTTCCTGTCATTTGCTTCCTTAAATTCAGGGCCAATCTTTCCATTTTTTTCTTGTCCAGCCCTTTAATTATTCCACCTAGCCTCATCAACTCTTCGTCTAACATTGCCATGAAGAAACTTTAATTATTTCTTCAACAATAACATGCTGCATAAATCTGATATCAATGTAACTTTCCATATCACAGTTTTAATGATTTAATTATTATTTTTCTGTAACTTACCTGCACTTCAGACTTTAGCCTCATTCAAAGTGCAAAAATCATGACCCACCAACGGGTACAGGTTCCCTGTTCACTCTTATTTTTAAAGCTGTCCAGATTCATTTTTGTACAAAGTGGTACTGATGGGAACACTGCTCTGAATATTCAACACCGTTCTCTGAAAGGCATTGGGACACCCACATTAAGTTCTCAGAACTGTCTGATATCTATCTTATGCTTTGAAAATAGACAGTACCAGAAAAGGTAGTTAACTTTGTGTCAACAGACAATGTATCAGTATCAGTTGAGTGGGAGGTTTGAGAGCTACAGAAACATTACTGCATTATTCTTTTTTCTGAGGTGGCTAAAAAGAAAGCTAGAGTTCCTTAAAGAATTGTGGAGGATGGAAGGTGAAGGGAAGAGAGTCCATAATAGAAACAAAAAAAAAACAAAAGAGCAAAGTCATTAATAAAACAAATCATTTTCTTATTTTGGACTAAGTCAAATGCACAATGAAGACCATTTTAAGTAGAATGCTTATTCTTGTGCTATACATAATCCTCTCATCAACTTCTTCATTTTTCAATTGGGCTTCACTGTCAAGTTTGACGTTTATTGCCAGTCTCGAGAAGATGGTGATGGGCCTTCAACTCAGAACTACTGAGGAATTTGAAACAAACTGAGTTTCTTATTATGCATTTCAGGGGTAGTTATGATGCAACTATATAGATGCAGGACTGGGATCACATAAAGGCTAGACCTACATGGTAGGTTTACCACCCCAAAGGACACTGGTTCAGCACCAGTTAGGGTTTGCATATCCGTCTAAACCACAACAGCCCATGGCCCATATCAGTTTTGCTTGTAAATATCTAATTGGCTACATGGGTATGTTATTGGCGGGATGTCGTAGCTTGAAAAAACAAACCACAACAGGGCAGCAGTGTCCCTACCTCTGAGCTCGGGACCTGGGTTTGAGTCTCCTCTGCACCAGAGATGCAGATTAGGATTGATTAGGAAATATCTACAAACTACAACACTGTGAAACAATCCCAGAAAAATAAGGTTGCCTATATTTAGAAGATATTATATTCAATTGAAAATTTCTCTCTGTAGAACAAACCTCTCAAATGTCATGTGAATTAATTTTGATTCAAATCACTCTATGACCGAGTCCATTGAAGCTCTGTCTGTAATACCAAAAAAGTGGTTTTATCTCCATTTATTTAAATAATGTGTATTTAATATTACATTAATCTCACATCCCACCTATGTGAAATTAGATTCCTTTCATTTTTTTAATGAGTTGTACTTTTAATATAATTCCAATGTAAAATTGTTTGATTGATACAGAATGAAATAATCATGTCTTAATTAATCTTTAGGTCTTTAAGGGGACATTGATAAACCTGCTCTTCTGAATATTTCAAACATGCATCATGGCCTGGTTAAAGCAATTGATGGACTGCAGCAGTTCAACAAGGCAGTTCAACATCAACTTCTCAAGGGCAAATAAGGATAGATGGCATATATTGGCCTTACCTGTGCAAGATTAATAAAACAAGTGAGACAGCTGGATTAAACCCAGTTTCAATTACCCTGAGCATGGCTATTTGCAAACTCACCCCATTATGCAGTGTTCAGTCTTTTGGAGCTCAGAACCTTGTTTTGCTTATTAGCATTATTTGACTTTGTCAGCTTTTCCTTATGTGTTCATGGGATGTACAGGGACAAGAGAAGAAGGGGTTATTGGTGGTCAACATGCATTGCCCATCCTCCATTGTTCTTGAGGAGATGTTGTTGAGCTGCTTTCTTGTCCAACTGTAACACTGCAGTTGACTTTGACATGCCATCTGAAAATGGCCTTAACCAGCCATTCTGTTATATCAAGTCACTGCAAAGACAGTATCAACTGGCTCATCAATTATCCCTTCCTTTAAAACAAAAACCTGGAATGTTGGTAATTTTATTTTCTGGATTTATGACAGAGACTAGGAATAGGACATCTGGAAAGTACTTCATAGTAAAATGATGCATTTCTTTCAGAAAAACAGATACGGTGGGTTTTTACAAAAAGAATTACAAATTAATGTATCCCCCTGTTTATACTGCTGTTTCATCAGGGAAATGTGATGGAATTGGCCAGTAATTGGATGGTAACAAGTTTCCAATATAAATGTAGTGATTGTAATGAGGTTAGCCAGGTGGATCTCATAGAAAATGAGTCCCCTGATTGGCACTTTTAACCTGGTCCAATTGGGGAGCCCTGGCTGACAGATATAAAGTCATAGCTGCCCCTCTTCCGCGGTTACGTTAGAGCCCGGGTGTCCTTGGAGAAGGAGCACGCGGTGTCCACCAACACCCTGGAGTTGTTCAGGGAGAGGTGGGCGCCGCAGGGAGTGGAGTGCATCATTTCTCCCTCCAATTCTATTTTTATTTAGTCCCTACCCTCCCCTTCACTGTTTTGAACACACAGCACTGCCCCTTGATGTGAAGGGCAGTGTTTGTCACTGGCTACCCGGGTGTTTTCCTATCTTCCTGGTGGTGGAATTTGAATAAAGATTGGTGCACTTTGTGTCTTTCACTGTGTCTCACACACACACCATGGGTGCTGGGGGAAAAAAAAAGAAGATAAAGTCATAGCAACATGGTGTGGGGGCAGTTAAGCGGTAGTGTGGGGGCAATGAAAAACAGAAAAAAAAGAAAAAAACAAAAAAAAAGTATTTAAAAAAGTCATAGCATCATCGAGATGTCCAGCACGGGAACAAATCCTTTGATCCAACTCATCAATGCTGACCAGATATCCCAAATTAATCGAGTCACATTTTCCAGCAGTTGGCCCATATCCCTCTAAACCCTTCCTATCATATACCCATCCACATGCCTTTTAAATATTGTAATTGTACCAGCCTCCACCACTTCCTCTGGCAACTCATTCCATACATACATCACTCTCCACAAGAAGACGTTACCCCTTAGGCCCCCTTTATATCTTTCTGTTCTCACGCTAAACCTATGTCCTCTAGTTCTGACTCCCGCACCCCAGGGAAAAGACCTTGTCTGTTTACCCTATCCATGTACCTCATGATTTAAACACCTCTATAAGGCCATCCCTCAGTCTTCGACACTCCAGGAAAACAGGCACAGCCTAGGCCATTTTTGGAAAATTGTGTGCAATTCTGGTCTCCTTTCTATCGGAAAGATGTTGTGAAATTGAAAGATGACACCAAAATTGGAGGTGTAGTGGACAGGAAAGAGGGTTACCTCAGATTACAACAGGATCTGGACCAGATGGGCCAATGGGCTGAGAAGTGGCAGATGGAGTTTAATTCAGGTAAATGCGAGGTGCTGTTTTTTAGGAAAGCAAATCTCAGCAGGACTTATGCACTTAATGGTAAGGTCCTACGGAGTGTTGCTGAACAAAGAACCTTGGAGTGCAGGTTCATAGCTCCTTGAAATTGGAGTAACAGGTAGATAGGATAGTGAAGAAGGCATTTGGTATGCTTTCCTTTATTAGTCAGAGTACTGAGTACATGAGTTGGGAGGTCATGTTGCGGCTGTAGAGGACATTGGTTAGGCCACTGTTGAAATATTGCGTGCGATTCTGGTCTCCTTCCTATCGGAAAGATGTTGTGAAACTTGAAAAGGTTCAGAAAAGACTGACAATGATGTTGCCAGGGTTGGAGGATCTGAGCTACAGGGAGAGGTTGAATAAGATAGGGCTGTTTTCCCTGGAGTGTCGGAGGCTGAGGGGTGACTTTATAGAGGTTTACAAAATCATGAGGGACATGGATAGGATAAATAAAAAAAGTCTTTTCCCTGGGATGGGGGAGTCCAGAACTAGAGGGTGTAGGTTTAGGGTGAGAGGGGAAAGATATAAAAGGGACCTAAGGGGCAACCTTTTCACGCAGAGGGTGGTACTTGTATGGAATAAGCTTCAAGAGAAAATGGTGGAGACTAGTACAATTGCAACATTTAAAAGGCATTTGGATGGATATATGAATAGGAAGGGTTTGGAGGGATATGGGCCGGGTGCTGGCAGGTGGGACTAGATTGAGTTGGAATATCTGGTTGACGTGGACAAATGTTGTACAACTCTATGAGTGTATGACTCTATTCAGCCTCTCCCTACAGCTCAAACATTCAAACCCTGGCAACATCCTTATAAATTTTTTCTGAACCCTTTCAAGTTTCACAACATCCTTCTTATAGGAGGGAGACCAGAACTGCACACAATATTCCAAAAGTGGCTTAACCAATGTCCTGCACAGCTGCAACATGACCTCCCAACTCCTGAACTCACTGCTCTGAGCAATAAAGAAAGCATATGAAACACCTTCTTTAAACAGGAGAGTCAGAGGTTCTGTTCACTCTGAGAGCTGGCTCTGAGGAAGCTGGATCAGTCTCATGGATTTTTCCTCTGTAAATAAAAGGTGACTTAGTGACAGGATACTGGCCTCTGTGGAATTATTTCAGTGGTGATGAGAGAAAAACACACAGTTGCGTAGCCTCACTCAGGACATATCCTGAACAGAGGGTCTCTAGGTCAGCCCACAGAAAAATCCCAAAACAAACCAAGCCTCGGTCAAAACGGTTACAATTTTTTCAGGGCCTAGTCTGACAAGCCACCATAGTTGCCGCTGGTATGCAGACTCAAGGCAGTGAAAGAGTCCCATTAGACCTAAACCAAGTCATAGACCAGTATACCGTTAAATTGCTTATCAACATCTAAATCAGAGCCAATTGAAATAAACATCTGGTTAAATGGTCACTCAGTTCTAATGGAGCTTTCAATGATCACAGAACCAGTCTTTAGTAAAATTCACTATGGATTCCAACCCTTCAGCCTGTGCAAGACCTCAGGTAGACTGAGAACCTACTCTGGGAACCTTTACAGATTAAGGTGCAACTTCAGTTCCAGTATCGGGTGAGAAGCAGCTGGTTCAGTTACTGATTGTAGTAAAAGACTCGGGCCCAAGCTTGATGGGGTAAAATTGTTTGAGAAAGATTCAGCTAGATTGGCTCAACATTTTTCGATTAGAAAATGGCTGCCTGACTAAAGTCCTAACTAAATACCCTGAGGATTTTCAGGAAGGTCTAGGGGCTATCAAAGGAGCCAATGCCACCCTAGTATTGTTGACCAGGAAGCATTTCCATGATTCTGCAAGGTCCATCCAATGCCATTTGCCTTATGGGCAAAAGTAGAGGCAGACATCAGGAGGCTGGAAGGCAAAGTAATCATCGAACCTATCCAGTTTGTGGAATGGGCAGCACCAGTCAGACTGATTGTGAAGCCTGACCAGTCACTTCATCTTTGCAGGGATCTTAAACAAACTATAAACCATTTTTTGCAGCTGGATAAATACCAAATCACTCGCACAGATGACTTATACACAAAAATGGCAGGAGGGTTGTCCTTCACAAAGCTGAACATGAGCATGCATACTTGCAATAGTGGTTAGATGAGGATTTCCAGAAATCAACTACAATTAATACCCATAAGGGTTTGTATCAATATACAAGGTTGCCATTTAGGGTATTGTCAGCCTGTGCAATTTTTCAGCTGACATTGGAGAACATTTTATAAGGTCAACGTTGGATCACTATTTATCCAGATAAAATGCTAATAATTGGGAAGACCAATAAGGAGCACGTAGAGAACTTGGACATAGTCCTTAAACATTTCTTCCAGGTGGGTGTACACCCTCGAAGGGTGTTCCAGGCACCCCAAGTAACCTAATTGGGCTACAGAGGCATCACCCATTGGAAGATAAAGTGAGAGTGATCAAAGGTGCCCCAGCTCTGTACTGGAGGTTAGGTCTTTCCATGGGCTGGTGAATTGTTACGGAAAGTTCATACATACCTGGCCTCGATCCTGCCATCTTTATATCGACTCTTAAAAAGGGTTCAGCAATGGAAATGGTTGTGTAGCCAGGCCATAGCTTTCAGGGAAGTGAAGTAACAGCTATCATCCTCTAAAGTAATGGCACACTGTGATCCCAAGCAGGTTCTGATTTTGACATGTAATGCCTCCTTATATGGCATCAGAATAGTATTAGCTCATAGCTGGCCCAATGGACAGGAAAACACAATAGTATATGCATCCAGCACTTTGGCTAATGCAGAGTGTAAATAGATCCAGAAAGAGAAGGAAGGTTTGGCAGTCATACTGGAGTTAGGAAGTTCCACCAATATCTTTATAGACATAGATTTGTAATAATAACAGTGTAGAAACCCCTGCTAAGTCTACTTAAAGAGCAGTGCCGCCCCATAGCTTCAGGCTGAATTCAGTGGTGGACTCTACTACTTTGTTTGTATAATTAGAAATTGGAACATCATACAGGAGGCCAAGAAGCAAATGCAGATGTATTAAGCCACCTCCCGCTGGCAGATGCATTATCGGTGGTACTGTCACTGGAAAAGTGCATAATAGTTTTACATTTATTGGACACACTTCCAGTCACAGCTGACAATAAACTCCTTGGTAGTATAGTGGTTAGTATCCCTGCCTGTCACGCGGGAGACCAGGGTTCAATTCCCCGCTGGGGAGGAATATTTAGGAGGTGGACACAGTGGCTCAATGGTTAGCACTGCTGCCTCACAGCACCAGGAATCCAGGCTCAATTCCAGCCTTGGGTGACTGTCTGTGTGGAGTTTGCACATTCTCCCCGTGTCTGTTTGGGTTTCCTCCCACAGTCCAAAGATGTGCATGTTAGGTGAATTGGCCATGCTAAATTGCCCATAGTGTTAGGTGCATTAATCAGAGGGAAATGGGTCTCGGTGAGTTACTCTTCGGAGGGTCGGTGTGGCTTTGTTGGGCCAAAGGGCCTGTTTCCACACTGGAGGGAATCTAATCTAATCATATCAGACTTTGGACGCAGAAAGATCTGGTCCTGGTAAAACTGAAACAGCTGGTGGTGATGGAGGAAACCAAAGGGCTGTCACAACCTGAATTGAATCCTTTTTTTGGATGTGTTCAGACCAGACCACAGTGGAATACGGCGTATTATTATAGGGAGCAAGAGTAACTATCCTGAGCAAAGATCGCCGCCAGATACTGACTGAACTCCACCATCGGTTATTCAGGGGTTTCCAAAATGAAGATGTTGGCAAGACTGATTTCTCGAGTTCAGGATTGGAAACAGACATAGCTGGGTTGGTGGGGCAGTGCCCAGAGTGCCCAGGACAAAGATTACCCCCAGCAACTCACCTACATTTGTGGGAATGACCGGGTAAACTCTGGACTCGGTTACATGTCAACTACGCAGGTCCTTTCATGGGCTCAGTGTTCTTCTTCACTGTGGACACCTAATAAAAGTGGTTGGATGTGCACTGAGTTCATTCATGAAATGTGAGGACGATGATGGAAAAACTGCAAACATCTTTTGCAATACACAATCTCCCGCAAATGCTGGTCACAGATAATGGGCCATCATTTACCACCAGGGAGTTTGAGTATTTCCTAAAGTTGAACAATATTTGTCATATAAGGACAGCTTCATACCATCCACCAACCAATGGCCTAGCAGAAAGAGCAGTCCAAACTTTAAACACTAGTCAAAAGAAACAGCCTACAGCTTCACTAAATACCAAACTGCCCTGGTTCCTATTTGATTATAGGACCACCCCTCATGCAACTGCAAGGATTACTCTAGCAGGTTTGCTAATGGGGAGAAGACTCTGCACCAGTTTAAATCTGATCTTCACAGAGGGAAGGGGATGTTGTGGAACCAGGAACACCAATGCCAGTCACAAGACTCCACTAAGCAAGAGAGACAGTTTACTTCAGGGGACTGAGTTTGGTATAGGAACCATGGGAATGGCCCTGCATGAATAAGAGGCATGGTTGACATGAGGTCAAGTCCAGTGACGTATAAAGTTTGGGTAGATGTGACAGTCCTGAACATATGGACCATATGAAAGCTGCAAACTCGCAGACAGTGCAGGAGCAAATCATGCCCAGCTCCTTGACAGCCTTTCCAACTGTTCCGGAACCAGTGTGTTTTCTCTCTTGGTCAAGCATTGAAGGTACCTCAGCATCTGAGATGGGCACAAAGGATGTCACTGTCTTTGCTGCCTGAAGAAGAGAATAAGTTTCTTCCAAGATGCTCTGGATGCAAGAGGTGAGCTACTGTATGTTACACACCGCCTGTATCAGAGGTAGAGTTGGATTAACCTGACCCGGTGCTAAAATGCCCTGGGAGAAACTACTGGGGAAAAAAAAGCCCTATGTCCGTGGATTCAGAGAGGGAGGGAAGTAGTGATTGTAATGAGGTCAGCCAAGTGGACCTCATAGAATATGAGTTTTCTGGTTGGGGCTGTTTGTCTGGTCCAATCAGGGAGTCCTGGCTGACAGATAGGAGAGTCAGAGGTTCTGCTCACTCTGAGAGCTGGCTCTGAGGAATCTGGGTGAGTATCAAGGACTTTCCACATCTAAATAAAGAGTGACGTAGTAATGGGATACCGGCCTTTGTGGAGTTATTTCAATCAATACTTTGGAAAATGTACCATGTTAAGGGTGAGATATAAGTGCAAGCCATTGTTGTGCATCACCTGCTGATTTAATCACAGATTACAAATGCCCAGAAGCAACCAGCATCACCTTCACTTCAGAGCACATAGCAGCTATGATTGGTGTTGCATGTCTCAGTGTCAGATAATTAAATCCTGATGTTTGGGCAGATTTTGGACAGCTACACCCACAAACGATGTCATTTGACCCAGTATCAGCATTGCTGTCATTATTCCATTTGCCAGAATTGCATTCTGAATCAGATAATTGCGAACTGGGTACTTCCCTCTGTATCACTGTGGTTATATAAAGTCAATATTTATTGCTTTGAAAATTTTAAAAAAATTTAAAATCACATAGATCTAGAATAAAATTTAATGAGGTAGAAATTTTCCTTGGATGGTAGCCACAATGGGTGGTGATATATGGGCTGTCCATTATACAGCCTGCTTGGTGTTCATACAGATGACTTCAATAGAACTTAAGTTTTGAATGGAGTTTAAGACAGACATCCCATGCAATAAGGTTTGATTCATATTCCCACATAAGACAAATTTCTACTCAAAAATAACGAGCGTGTGATAGAGAGAGAGAGAGAAAGGAAAAGAAGAAACATACTTTAGCTGTCCAAATGGTAACATTTTAACAGTATGGTACTGGCTCAATATAATTTTGATGACATGATAGATATTTGTATATTAACTATTCTCATCGAAGATTCTTTAAATTTTGTGCTTGGCATTAATAAGTGAATGAGGAGAAAGTGAGGACTGCAGATGCTGGAGATCAGAGCTGAAAATGTGTTGCTGGAAAAGCGCAGCAGGTCAGGCAGCATCCAAGGAGCAGGAGAATCGACATTTCGGGCATGAGCCCTTCTTCAGGAATCTGAAGGAGGGCTCATGCCCGAAACGTCGATTCTCCTGCTCCTTGGATGCTGCCTGACCTGCGGCGCTTTTCCAGCAACACATTTTCAGCATTAATAAGTGAATGCACAGAAGAGTCAGTGTACCTTAGTATGAGTTCCAGAGTGAGTCAAAATCTACAGAAGGGGGAGGATCATCACAATAAACGGATTGTTTTCACACTGTTACCATGGATTTTCCTGTTACAAAGTTTCATTAAAAACAAAAACAGTTTTTGTTCATAGCTTAGCCCTGTGTGGATTGATCAAATTGCTTAGAAAATTTTCAGGTGTGTCAATGCCTGTTTTCTAACATGTTGCGAAGTGTTAGTCAAAGCAAATTACTGATTACAATCAGGATGAAAGTATTCAAGATACTTACCAATTCTAATTGCCAAATCGGTACAGCATTTCATGAACTGTTAACATTGGACACATAATATCATTGTAAAAACAAAGCTTGCATGAAAAGTGTAAACTCAAGTAAATTGTGATTTTGCCAGTGCTGCTCATAAAGCTAGTCCATAGAATCCCTACAGTGAGGAAATAGGCCCTTCGGCCCAACAAGTCCACACCGATGCTCTGAAGAGTAACTCACCCAGACCCATTCCCCCTACCCTATATTAACCCCTGACTAATGCACCCAACCTGCACACTAAGGAAAATTTAGCATGGCTAATTCACCTAACCTGCACATCTTTGGACTGTGGGAGGAAACCAGAGCACCTGGAGGAAACCCATGCAGACACAGGGAAAATGTGCAAACTCCACACAGGCAGTCACCTGAGGCTGTATCTGAACCCGTGTCGCTTGCGCTGTGAGGTAACGTTGCTAACCACTGAGCCACCATGCTACCCCCAAAGTCATTGGCCTTCTGGATATGGTGCTGAACATTCAAAATCTATGTACAGTCTAATCCAAGTATGTAAAACATCAACTTGGCACATTTCAATAAGAATCAAACAGAAAACAAACCAACACAAAAATAATACAATTATTTTGCTTGTGATGGCAGTTAATGAAGTCCTTTCCCAAAGATATACAAACAGATTATGATGAAGTAGATAGATTTAGATTTTCAGCCTAGCTTTCCACTATCAGTGCATTTGAGGAGCTATTTCCTGGGATCTCCCTTTACACAATGGTTCTACAAGTTGTACAAACCACCATGTTGTACTACTTAGAAAGAAGAGAAATCGTGATGTAAAGAGTTTGGAAGTAGCTTGGCAAATATTTGGGAAAATACCTTTAAAATAATATTTTCTGAGGGCTTATTTAGAGCTTCATGAATAATCACCCTTTGTAACACCATGAAAATAAAGTATTCATGAAGATTGAAGAAGATGATTCTATGAACTTCACTTTAATTGGTGCAAATTAAAATGATCCATCTTTTGTCTGTGTCCATCTAATTCCAATCATTATTACATAGTTAGCAGGCACTACCCAGATTGTAATTTTCTCCTGCTGGTAAAACCTGTTGTCAATTATTTGCCACAGTTTCAAAGCCTTTTTTCCTAAATGTTTAAATAGAGCCTTGAAAATAAATGCAATATGCATTATCACAACAAAAACATTATTTATTTATTATATTTTTAAATATGCATGAAAAGTTGAGATGAGGGAATTGTACTCTAATACATCTTCATTGGAAACATCTCAAATTAATGCCATTGCATCAAGTCCTGTAACGTTCTATAATACGTATAATAATCATAAAACAAGATCTTGGTGCTTAATTGATCTCTCTGTTAAATTGTGCCATTATGCAATAGATTGGTCCACAAATACATTTTAATGACTTTATAATGGAGATTAAATTGTTATTACATAAAAGGTGCCAGTTGTAAATCTATAATACAGTTTTGGGATACATAAGCTCTTTATCATTTTATCAGTTGAGGCTTTGAAGGCTTGTGGGGACCATAAATAACTTTAGTTTAAGGAAACGTTTCTTTGCTCCACTATCCATAAAGCCGTCAACACGTTTTAAGATCTATAAAAGGCTGGTAAGTGCTCTTCAATGTTACAAGTCCTTTCTCAAACCTGAGCTGTGTAACTTCACCACAAAACCATGTGTCATAATGTGAAGACATCATTATGACTGTGTAGAGTGAGTGAGAAGGTCCATCAAGTGACTTCTGGAGGCCAATGTGCAATGAAGGGGCAAACATGTCTTCATTAAAACTAGAACTGCATTTCAAATATGATCTATTGCCAAAAGTATGACCACTTTATGACTGAGAGTGCAGCTGCCATCATGTTGCACAGATGTAAAAACTGTCTTATGGAATATGCTTTACAAGAGGTAAAGTCACCATTGTCCTACCAGGCTGTAGAGGTGCTTTCCTCATTAGAGAGAAGTGACTAGTGGCAGTCTAACCTTGACTGTGCCTCAGCCAAGCAGGGAGATTGAGAAGGAGAGTCATTCATGGAAACCTTAGCTGGTGCAGGAATTGAACCCAGGCTGTTGGCATTAATCATGCTTTGCAAATCAGCTGTCCAGCCAACTGAGCTAACCAACCCCCTTGCTTTACAAGATGAAACAGCCACTGTTCATGTAAAATAGTGACTCACAACTTTAACACAAACAGACTAACTTCAGGTTGTTGCTGAAAGGAATGTAAATGAAAGCTTTATAAATCAGAGATACAGCCAGCTCAGCTTCATTCCTGGACAAAAGATGTTTGTTACAAAACTCAAGATGTTGGCTCTTGTAAAATTTTGACCTGAACAATGGGACATAGCCGATAAAATATGGATTTAGTGCAACATAAAATACTAATAATGAAAAAGAGAAACTGCCTTGCTGTTTGTGGTCCATTATATTGATGGAGCTGTTACCTGAAGCTACTAAATAATTTGGCAAAATATTTTTCGTTTTCAGTCCTTTACATGAAAAAGTATTGTATCAATAAGAACCATAGTGTTTTACCACATTCTATTTACAAAAGAAACAATAGAAATGTGCAGTGTTTTAAAACAATTGATAAACCGCCAGTGCTTTTAAAGATTAGGAGGTCATTCAATATTTTACCATACAGACTTGGAACACTGCTGTTAGCTTCTTTATTCACTGTTTATGCCCATAAACTATAGTCAACAATGCACTTTAATGGACACCACTCTTTAGAACAAAGATGCCTTATTTCAAAAGGGTCTTTTTAATATTTATGCCAAAGTAAGGACAGTAAATTGATCGTAAATAAATATGAAGTAAACTTACATATTGTGTTGGTTTTTAGTAGTCATTTTATCTTCCACAAAATGTCTCCAGCTTCTCACACAGGCACAGTGGAGGCTTATTGTAAATTCTGAACTAAGATTTCGAAATGAAGAAGAGAATAGAAAAGTAGGTACTTTGTGCAAAATCCCAATGGGGAGTAGACATGCATGAAGTAAAAGGAGTCAAAGCTCAGTTTTATTTTTAATTATTTGTTCACAGGATGTGAGTGTCACTGGCACAATCAGCATTTATTGCCCAGAGGATGGCGAGGAGTCAACCACATTTCTGTGCAGCTGGAGTCACATATAAGTGAGCAGAACTCCTTCCCTAATACACAGACAGATTTTCAGGACAATGGTTACAATTCGACTAGTTTTCTATTATAGATTTTGTTTTCAGTACATTTGAATTTGCCCATACGCTATGGTGGAATTTGAATTATATCCCCAGAAACATTAGAGCTTAGGGCTCTGCAATATCAGGAGACAATGAGGTCTGCAGATGCTTGAGATCAGAGTTGAGAGTGTGTTGCTGGAAAAGCATAGCAGGTCAGACGGCATCTGAGGAGCAGGAAAATTGATGTTTTGGGCATAAGCCCTTCATCAGGAAACATCCGGCCCAAAATGTTGATTTTCCTGCTCCTCAGATGCTGCCTGACCTGCTGTGTTTTTCCAGCATCACGCCTCAACTCCGTAATACCAGCCCAGTGACATTGCCCCCTATTATATCAGCACCTCCATGACTTAATGGGTTCAAAAGGTGACCTCCTAATACTTGGAATCATCAGTGATTCAAGACTCTACCACCAAGCATATAGTAAGTACTCAGCTGAAGGAGTCAAAAGGGAGTGAGATAATGTTCCTGACTCAACAGCTGGCAGATAGATCGAGGTCAATGCAGAAAAAGACGAACTCTTCAGACCAGAAAGCCTGATGTCAGCCCCAACTTGAATAGAATTTTCTCACCAGGCATGTCATGCTGCAGCAAATAAAATGCGTGTAAGTGTGTGTGCGTGTGTGTGTACATGTAGAAATATTGTCTTAATACAGGACCTTATTTTCAATTAGGTGAGCTAATAACATGTAAGATGAAGATGAAAATAGTTGGGAAACATTCTTCTAGACTAGGACCTGAACGCCTTCCTTTAGATTCTCAATCAGCTGGTGAGAAAAAACAATTTGTTTTAAATAAACAGAAAGGATCAAGACTTGTCTTCAAGGTTTCTCACTGTCAGTGTCTGTAATCATGAAAAGCTGCAGAGGTTCTCCTTACTTAATTTTTAGCTCTTCTGCTCAACTCTTCTGTTGACAAGTACATCAACTGTTTGGAATTGATATGTTGGCCACTTTGTTTTTCAGAAGTAAATATTATTTTTGAGATGGTTTCATATTGTTATACATATAACCAGGACAATCCTTCCAGCTAATTCCCTCCCCTTTTGTAATCAATTCTTGTTTTTTTTAAATTCAGAATGGTTTTCTTCTAGTCATCTGAGATGTACAGAACAGCAAACATCATGCAAATATGGAGATTAGGCAATAAAGTCAGATTTTGAAGACAATTTTGGTTGCAGATCTTTGGATAGGAGTACCATTTGTGGGACATTATTTATGGATGTTATATACTTCCAATATAATTAAGCACAAATATATAAATAAAACTTTATTCACAGTAAATAAAAAATGTAACTTTAAAACAATACTAAAAAATTAAAATACAACCAAGTGGAAACAAGCTTCCGCAGCTTATTATTGCTTGTGACTATTTTATAGTTTCACTAAATATTACATTGATAGAACATTTCTTACTAAGGTTCAAAAATGATCCTGTAACTATGCTCCCAGGGTCCCTCAGTTCATCAAGTTATCAACCACTTCTCAACACTTTTAGCACAAAGCAGTACAACAAAAATAAACCTGAAAAAGTTTGTTTTCATCAAAAAATAGTTGGTTTGTTGCAAACCAAAGTGAAACCAAAAGAGATTTATTTTTTTAAAAAGGTGAAGTTTAGTTCAGTTAGTTCAGCCATTTTGCTCAGAGCAGAATTTCAAAAGTCTAAGTAATAAAACACAGAGAGTGTTTTTTATAGCATCACTTAGCGTCAAGAAAATCTGAAACGTGTGTTATCAGGAATAACTGATTATCAATACGCTCTTCCAATTAGAAGGAATATCCCGAAAAAGTGCAGTAAATGCAATTGCTTTAAGTGAGATAAAGTCCACATGATGATCACATGTCCAATTCCAACACTAATCCATAGACCCAGTAGATGAATTGTCCCCAACAAATGTACTTTAAAAAAACATTGCCCTCTGCAAGTGCACTATCATTAAACCAGACTGGAACAGAAAAGAATTATTACACACAATTTAACTCCCAATAATTAATCAAGATCCTTTTAAACAAAGAAAGGCTTGAAGAGGAAAGGCATGCTTTAGTTTAATATGAGAACTTAACAAGGAGATATGAGATGCAGGCTTCAAGGATTCAACCCCTATTAACATCGGAGGATTAACATAATCATTATCAGATGTGAAATCCAAATTACTTTCAAAGAATCGACAAAGATGTAAATTAATCATCCTTACTCCACCCAAACCTTTCTTTGCACAAAATATCTTTCTATCATATCTTCCTTACCTCTGCAAAGAACTGATAGAAGCACATTCATTTGTTTCACAAGTAGCACATAACCAAAATGCACCACGTCTTTGCAATGCATTTATTTTTCATAAGCCACCATCTCCACAGCAGTGACAGTAATTTTTTTACATCTCTTTTCATATCGATGCATCTGCAGGAGATCAAGGGAGGGTAGAAGAAATGAAAGAACAAAGAACTTGCACTTATTATCACATCCTATTTTTGAAACAGATTGTTGTTATGAAGCAAATGTGGGAAACAATTTGAACACAGAAAAATCTCACAATTACATCAGGTAAAAGAATAACAACTAAAGCTGGTTCTGGTAGAGATATTTGAGGGACAAATGTCAGCCCTATATTGAGAGAACACTGAGAGGACGGCTTTCTTCAAATAATGTGAAGGGATTCTTCACATGCATTCAAGGGGCAGACAAGTCCCCAGTTCAACAGCTCATCTGAAAGATGGCACATTCAGCAATGCAGTTTTGTGTAAGCTCAAGTTCATAATGTGACTCGAACCCACACCTGCTATCTTATAGGTAGATTCTTGCTCAGTAGGGGAATTAAGGGATACAGGTAAGGGGCAGGAAAATGGACATGAGAAATGATCCATCAGTCTTGATCCTACTGAATGGAAGAGCAGGTTCAAGGGGCCAAATGGCCTACTCCCATTCCTATTCCTTATGGTCTTCTAGGTCTGCTATCTTGGGTATGTGTGTAGCACTGGACCATGCCAATATTCAGCCAATGTAAACATGTCAGCACTACAAGTAGAGGAAAATAAGAATTCAGAAATATTGTCCATCTACTCATCAAATTATTTTGACCTTTCTTCAGAACATGCACACATCAGCATCCTTTTTCACAATCCATGACATATCCTGACATACAATTAGAACAATCAATTCAACTATTTTGGTTGTTATTGCCTGAGGAATCATAATTCTAGTTGTCAGTGTATTCCATAAGTTAACAACTCTAATTAATCGTTTTTAAATTTACAATTAGACCATGTCGTTCTCGAATATTTTACCGATGAAACCAATTGAGCCTTTCTGCAATGTTCAATGGTGTAAGACTTTGACTCATTAAGTCTTTGAGATTTTAAATTCATTCTAATGCTTCTATTGCCTTCTGTAAGAATGTGACTGAAGCAATGTATAATACTTCAGCTGTATTGACACTTGTAATATGTCAGATTATTTTGTGATCATTATGAACGTACTTAAATATCGTAACATTGCTCTGAAATGACATCCTTTTCACAATGGTGTTTTCTCTCATTAGTGAATAATTGACAGAATGCCTGACTTTACATTCATGGCGTCATTTTCACCTCTACCCTGGCCCCCAAATTTCCATTATATAAATAAAAGAGCCCAGCTTTTAGGCATCCACATTCGTCATGCTGTATCCCAAAAAATATACCATCCCACCCCAGACCTGTCTTCACTACCCTCACCAGTTTCCAGAGAGTCAACACAAGCCCATTCTGCTGCTCCACTACTTGCTCCAGTGACTTTAGCCCTGGGGCATATTTCAACTATGGGGCGCCCAAACTGCTGAGAGCAGGAGACCAGCACAATTGTGATGGCTGAGCCTCATTCACCTCTATAGAGCAGACTGCAGACACTGAGTGGCCAACTTGCTGCAGGCTCAAAGATGGTGCAATATCAGGTATCCCTGGAGATAGCAACGTTGCAGAGGCCATTGTTGTTTTTGTGTAGCATGCTAGACCTGACTTGCTGTTCCTGGTCAGATAGGAGACACTCCTTTTCTTCTGTTTCACCAGGTTTTAGTGGACAGATAAAATGTTATTGAAGTCCTATTTACATTGATTAATGAGGCTACTCTCTCAGAGCAAGACTTCAGGAAATGTTCAATGGAGCTACTAAAAGGACAGCAAGTGCTCTATCTCCATTTTAAATCCAAAAGTTCCCATTTGGGCAGATAGAGTTAAAATCTAATCTCTTCTTTCTGTAAGGAACAGCAATTTAAGTCCCTGTGGCTTTTGAATTCAACTGCCTCTCCTAACTCCCACTCTGAGTTTTCCACTTTTCCCTACTGCTCTAACTGAAGCTCAACACAAGGAATTACATGACATCTTAGTCTGGGGAATCTTGTGGCCTTCTGGTTCGAAATCTGCATTTGATTCCTTCAAATTTGGCTAAATTCCTATTTTAGCTTGAGCATCTGATAATGGTAGGGGATGGGAATGGCTATTGACTGGAGAATAGAGACAGAGTGATTGGTATACACTCGTAACCAGAGTACACATGGGCAAGAACCTTCGGTAATACCCTATTGCAATCCTCCTTGCAGACTGACATGCCTACCGTGTGCATGTAACATTTCGGTTTTCAGTTCAGACCTGCATTAGCAAGTTTAATCCTTTTGCTTTCCAAATTCACACATTCTTAATCTTTTTCTGGGATTTACATGGTCTCAATTTTTTATGGACAAAACCTTATAGGAGTCTGAGTGAAGTTGGCTAATGGCAAGATGTGGGGCAGAACCAGGTGACCAATCCAGTAAGGCCTATCTCAACATCAGGAACAACTGGTGCATCCTTTATGCTGTTCAGAAGCAGCGCACCCTGATTTCCACCAGGCTGTAATGGGTTGTCAATTGACAGCCAACTGTAAAACACTTTGTTAACATCTCAACTTACTTCATTAACACTCAGCCTCCCAACTTCTCAAACTAAGCTCAACCTTGAGAAAACTCAACAAGACAAACAGAGCAAACACCTGCTGGATTCAGCTCATCATTTGCTCCAAACAGAAACACGGTACTGAATGACAACTTCCAGGAATGGTGTGTGTTAGAATGAGGCAGAAATTGGAAATGAGTGATGCCAGAAGGTGGGTAATGAATGAGCTGAGTTTGATAAGAGAACATGCTCAGCCTTGCAGTGAAAAAAAACCATCAAAATACTTGACGCAACTTGGACTTAGCCAAAAAATCACAAAATTTAACCCCATATGTTATTGTAATGGCTCTGCTATTGCCTTGTCAAAATGACCTTTTAGCTTGCCTGAATCTCAATTGCCCTCCAGCAATTGAAGCAGACTCACCATCCCCATCGTCATAAACCTGCAATTGTTCATGCTGTGCAGTGCTGTAAATTTAAAACCCTTATGCTCGTGTTGAATCCCCCAAATGTCCTTGCCAATATTTATCCTTCTTCACACAAAACACAGGTTATCTTGTTATTGTCACACTGCTTGTTTGTGGGGACTTATGGTGCAAATTAACTGTTGCACTCCCTACATTAGAACAGTGTCCCCACATTAAAATTGTTTAGATGACATTAAAGCATTTGGGGAACCTAAAAGTATTATATGACTGCAAGTCTTTGAACATTTGAAGCAACTGTATAAATGCAAGCTACTGTTTTAAACTTGTTTCTTTAGACCTTTATACCTTTTGTTAATTTAAACAAGGAGATTCTCAGCAGCTAGAGTGTCCTTTTCAAGGGAGATGACTATTAAAATATTAAATCAGAAAGTGAACTAAACTAACAACTAAGGTAATATTATTGTTGCACAAGTCCACCGAACACTTCAGTTCCTGACTGACTTGCAGTTCAGTCACTACATGTTCTGTTGTTGTAATGGTCGGTTGCAGATATTAGTTTCCCTGGTCAATGATAGGCTGCCATAACTAATGAGCAAACCCTGTAACTGTCTGGTATCCTCAAAGAAACAGTGAACTTTACAGTCAGAGTTTAACCAAACCCAATACTCCAGTAACAATGATTGATCCAGCAGCCAATGCTAGCTAGGATTTACAGCACACTGTTTGGCCCAACCAGTCTTTTTTTCATTCTCTGCACAACTAATCATCCTAATTCCAGCTGGCAGTTATGCTCCTTTAACACTTTCGTTTCTGTTCCTTCATTCAACCACTTACCTCACCCATTTTCTTTAAACAATGTTCCAGTCACAAATCCCATTTCAAAGACTCACTTGGGCTCGCATGTCTTCAACCCTTTATGTTTGATCCTACAGTGATGTCCCTTTGTTTAAACCCCTCACTCACTGAAAGGATCTTGCCTACCTTTTCCATCATTCTGTCGTTTTCCACTCTTCTATCAAATGGCCTTGTATTCCTGCTGTTATCAAAAACCAATACAGTTTAATATTCTGCAGAAAGCAGAAAGGTATCTCATACATTACAGTCCACACCATAAGGAGCTCCATGGCTATTTTTGAGGCCATAACAGCATTTGATCCAATTTAGAATAATGCAACCTTTCTAGGATCTTGTTCACACCTATCTGACTCCATATTCTGTTGAACTAATGAGGAAATAGTTAAAATGCAGCCGGCTATGACAATCTGGCATCCAGAAAACTGGACAAGAACCAGTTTTGTCAAAGAGCATCTCATGAGCATCATCAAAATAGTAAACTAATAATAATTCAGCTCTTGGCTGTTTGTGAATGAATGGCTTTTAAACAGTTACTAAATAATGTATTGCACAAAGAACTTTCAGATTTTCTGAGATGAGGAATAAACCGCAATAAAGAATCTTCCACACTGACTGCTTTGCCTCAATTGTTTCCATGTAGCATTTTTATTACATTCTCATCAGGAGAAATCTTTATTTTCATTCTCTATTTTAAAATAAGAGGCCGCTATCAGCCTTGCTGCTTGAACAGTTCACCAGCTAGTCCCACCAAATCCATCAGCTTCAAAGAAACCTGCAGTAAGGTCATCATCCCTTTCTTCAAAAACTCACCCTTGGCCCCTCTGTCTTTAGAAATTACTAAAGCTAGCTCCAACCTCTAGTTCCTTTCCAAGCTCCTTCATTACCCTCTTGTCTTCCAAATCTGTGTCTATCCTTCCTGGAACGCCATGTTGGAATTCTTCCAATTGATTTCCCCCACTAAAACAGTACTGAAACAGCTCCTGACAATGTCACAAATATAAGCTATTTAGCAGTGGGGAATATAAACCTTCTCCCATCATCCTTGATGACCTACCTGCAGCCTTTGCAAAGGTTAATCATCATTCCCCAATGCCTCAGCCAGCTAAGTGGGACTGCCCTTCTCTGGTTCCATTCTTATCAGTTGATCTATCTTCTTACCCATTTAATCACAGCCATTGAATCACTTGCATTGGCACTTCTTCCTGCCACTGTACCAATACTTCTGGTGTTCGTCAACCATCTATTCCCTTATTTGTCATCCACTGTTGTTCTTTGGCAATGTCACCCAAAAAGACGCCAATGTCCACGTACATGCTGAGTCCTCCAGCTTCTCTAAATTATCACACTACTCGTCTAATATTCAGGACCAGATGAGCAATACTTCCTTCCACTTAAGTATTGGGAAAATCAAAACCTTTCGAAGCTTGTTGCCCAAGTCCCCAGTGCAATGGCGGGATCCTTTTCAGGTTTTCCTGAACCTGACTGCCCAAGTAAAGGGTCTTCCAGGTTGCTCTTTACTGGGGGGAATCCATTAATAGCCCACTTCCGAGCTTGTCCAGGGAAGGCAACAGCTTCACAGCCATTTTGTGTGAGAGGATTTCTATACAATGGGATTCCTTTCAGAGAAGCACCAGGTGGGTCCAGGATCTCTGGGCAGTATAATAGGAGAGTGATATGACACTATCCAGTGCCAATTGCCACATTGGGATATGCAAGGCCTTCTCCTGCTCAGCATTGCCTCTTGGTAATGTGTTGCTGCTCCAGTTATGTCTTCTTATAAGTACTTCACTCTCCCACTGAAATAGCTTGCACATGTGTGGATGTATATGTGTGTATATACACATTTATATATATATATATATATATATATATATATATATATACACACACTCACACACACCTCCTCCAGCCCCCACCCCCACAGCCACTGTGTCCAGGTAACAGGGAATGCCTCTTACTATTGACATCTGTGGTTGCTTCTATCCACACTTGCTTGGCTAGGGGATACCGTCCTCATCCCTTCTCCTTTGGAAAACTCAACTTGCTGCAGTTCCTCAGTTAGACCTGCAGATAAGAGTGAGATAGACAGGGACCAGGTTTCCCAGATCGCCTTTTGATTCCTGTGGATGCTGCCATGTGCCAGGGAGCTTCTATCGTCCCACCTATTCCAGAGATGTGTCACAGCATTTCTGAATATGTAGATTGGAAATATATATACATGCTGTACATATGGAATGTCCCTTGAGGGACATTTTATTACATTGAAGGTGCTATAGAAAGACAAATTATTGTCATTGATTTTACATGTAAAGCAATGAGCAGATTAAAATGAAACAGTGAATGTAGCCATTCTGAAATATAAAGAGCAAGAGCCCTAGCCAAAGCATCAATATTCTTGCCATGATGCTTCCAGTTTAAGGGTATTTCTTGTATAAGGCCATGACAGATGAAAACTCAGATATTGGCTCTCAAATATTTGGACAGAAGTAATGCATAAAGCAATCTTAAACATAAGGCTTTTCCTATCTTCAGAGATTAAATATAGAAAATACTTTGATTCTATCTCTCAAATTTTCTTAAGAGATAAAGCTATGTTAACTCAAAGATCTGATCACTAATAAAAAAGAAAGACATTGAATGGTTGCACTCTTTTGTGTCATGGTTTTAGTCTTGTCTCATTCTTAATAAGTATAAGATTTTTTTTATATTCCCCAGTGCTGAACAAAGGCCACATAAAAAAAAGTTGAACACTCACTAGATTGCACACTTCAGCATTTTATTTGAACTGAATTTCAGTTTCAGAAATATATGCTCCTCAGAACATTGCAGTATGGCTCTGCAATGATAGCTCCCTCTTGGCCTGACCACCTCTGCCTATTAGCATGCACGTAGCACAGGTAAACTGCAACATGCCCTGCTTGCTCAAAGGGTTAAGCTATTGTCTGCACTGAAATCCACCCAAACAGCTCAGGGAAAACAGTGCAAGTCGTTATACCCCCAAAATAAAGCCCAATGTACTGAGTCAATATATCAGACAAGTACATTGTGCTGACCTGTCATAAATTTTTCCCAGCTGCATTGAGGCAGCGTGCACCTCTGCAGCTCTTCCCTTTGTACCTGGCTCTCCTCGGATAAGCAGGTAATCATGAGCTGCCACTGAAAGGTGACCCATTAACATGATGGATTTTGCACAAAAAACAAATGGACTGAAGCCTGCAGATCCACGTCCTTAATGCACCTTGGCCTTTTGTTCTGTCATATCAATATCCACACAGGGCCTCATTACACGACGACACTACACAATGACGCGCACAAAGGGTCATCTGCATCCTTCGCTGTTTGACTGACTCCAATGTGCTCCTGCTAAATCTCACCCAGAGGATTATCTGTAAGTAACGGCCCCTCTTCATCTCAGTGAATCTGGCAACATCTGAAAACATTTCACAATCTCTACTAATGCAGCAACAAACAAATGAAATGATCTAATAGGGGGAATATTTTTTGGACTCTTCAGTGGATGATATTAAAGACTAAGCCTGAGGGGAGCTATTTAATGTGAAAATAATGGCTACAATCCATGTGTAACAATTTTATTCTAATATTTAACAAGCGAAGTTTTCTGGAATTATAATTTATAGCAGTCAGATGCTTTAATATAAAATGATATTAGATTTCTTCACTTACTCTTGTTTGCATTAGCACTGATTTAAAATACTTTAATTGTCTTTATGCACATGTGAATAAATACACAAACTGACTAATAGCTGCCCTGTACAAATGAAGGAGCTGAGCACAAAGTAAAAGGGACAAATTTAGCCTGGTTTTGAGTCACAATTAATTTTGATGTGCATTTCTGTGATTTTTTTTTGAAAATTACTAGTAGCTGGTTTAAACATCCTACAAAATAGCCTTAAGCAGAGACATGTATGAATTAAGGTAAGAACATCATTGTGTTGTCCAACATGTCCATTAAGCTGATTTAAAAAGAAAACTTTTATGATGACAAAAAAGACGGAAACCCAGCAATAAAAATAACAGGGGTTGGCATGCAACTCCCCCATTGGCACTCAATGTAAACAGCATTCTCCTTGTGAGCTCTTATGAAATATAAACTTACTCCAACAGTCAGCAAGACGACTTTTTACAGAAAACTACACCTGTTTGTTTCAATGGCTAAACCTGAGCTCGGGAGATCTTGAAGAGAACAAAAGCTTTTAATGCTGCAAAAATGCTAAATTCATACAATTTTTCATATAGAATTTCATTGTAAAATCTTTCAGTCCTGAACCTCTCGAATCATAGTGTACATGGATAGCACCACAGGTTCACCTTTCCAGAGGGTCTCCTCTATATAGCTCCCATATTTAACAATATGAGCCCCATTTTGCTTGCTAAAGAAAAGCTGTGACAAAAACAATTTGATCCTAGCTGCTTCTCCCTGCAAGGTATTACATGCAACATTTATCCAAAACTGAACTACCAGTTACTTCTAAACCAGCTTATTCTAAAGAACTGAAGAAAATCAAAACTCAACAGCTGGAACTCTGAAATTGAAAACTACAAATAGTTAGCTGGTCAGTCAGTATCTTGCAGAGAAATACTGGTTAATGCTTCAGATGGATTCTGGCAAAGGCATCCATCTGAAGTCCTAAGCTGATTTCTTCTTTCTCATCCACTACTCCTGCTGTACATTCCTGGCATTTTCTATCTCTTCCCTGTTTCTCCAGTGATGTTATTGAGAAATGTTTCTTTTTAAATGTGTTTCAGACAAAAATCGTATCATCCACGGGTGAAATGAGTTTACTGTCACTTTTTCCAATTCTGACTTGGTTGGTTGACAAACTGGAAGCGTCAGTGACAGGAATCCCCTATCAGAGAGAACATGGAATACTTTTATTCAGCTGATAGCACAATGAAAGCCCAAGCTTTTCTTGAAAAACTTCCAGTTATATTATATTTATAACCTGCAAATACATTTCTGCTTCTCTCATATCCTCCCACTGTCAATGTACTTTCTTATGCTTCCCCTTGAATATAATTTCAAGGTTCTTTTTGTCTTTTTAATGCATTGCACATCAATCTGGTAAATCTGAGTGAATGAACATCTGCCCTAAGATCTGAGTGACACTTAACAACAGCTTAAATTTATTTAACACCTTTAGGAAAACAAAACATCAGAAAGCATTTCACAGGAGCATTATTAGAGAATTTGACACAAAGTCACATGGGGTACTAGGACAGCTGGCCACAGTCTTGGTCAAGTGTCTATTTTAAGCAGCATCTTAAAGGATGAGGAAGAGGTAGAGAAACAGGGAGACTAAGGAGAGGAACGTGAGAGTCTAAAGTCTAGACAACTGAAGGCACTTTCATCAATGGATGGAGCAATTAAAAAAAGTGTAAGAGGAATGCTGAAATTGGAGACAATAATATTCTGGGTACCTGGATTCTATTCCACCAGTGCAAGTGGTGGAAGTTGAATTCAATAAAAAATAAGATAGTTTAATTATGACCATGATACCATCGCCAATTGTTGTCGGTTCACTAATAAAAGATGCAAGATTGGAGAAAGCTGGTGTGCTGGGATGGGGAGACAAGGCTATAAATCAATGAACATTTTCTAAACGATCAAAGCAAAATTCCAGTGTCACTGATGATCTTACTCATGTCCATGACTACCTGATGATACTTAAGCACTTGGCTGCAGATTCATTTCCTGTTCTGTTAAACAACTAAATGCATCTTAATTTACTGCTGATTGTGTTTGTCTGTTGCTTATCAAATAATGTCACATTCCCATGTAATTGAACTCATCCAACAAGTAACTATAGCAAATGGCTGAGCATCCCCCAGGCAGTAAAGCACTCCTTCTTTATTTTTATATATCATATGTCTGCTATTTAATAAAAAATAAGAACAGATTAAAAATCATAACATGGAAACTGTCCACTATGCCTGGTCTAACAACCCATAGTCATTGTTTATCACCAGACTCTTGAGGTACTGATATGTGCCTTTAAGAATCATTCCTCACAATGATTTCAAATGCTAATGGATTAAGTCTCATAAAGTCAGACCATATTCAGGAATGAGATGACATTATAGGTTCAAGTCCTGCCATAAAACAAAGCACCCCCCACCCCCAACCTGTCAGCCATATGTGTGAGGAGTTTGCCAATTCTCAGTTGGGTTGCTGGTTCAGGCATCTAACACACTGGCCACGAGCCAGGGCTGGGAGTTTGCTGACCCATGTCTGCATGATGGTGGACAAAAGCCCCCAACCAGCAGTTGATTTATTATCTGTCCATTGCATCAGCATGCCAGCACCTGCAGATTCAGGACAGATGCAAAAAAGATCAAGATTCACAAATGGAAATACAAATACTCCAAAAATGGAAAGAGGTGATTTAAAATGCCTTCAATGGCCCTGAAATTGCAAAAAATTGCTTTGAATGAGGTCAACAATAAAGCTGGTTAATAATTATACAAACCGTGTAATTTAGTACTAATTTGTGCCAATTTGTGAAGTCATTTTCTATGGACTAGTGGCAGCAGAATTGAAAATGGCCAATTTTTTTTAGTGAAGAAGAACTGAGCTATCGCCAAGGAATAAAGATATGAAGATCAGTTATCAGGATTGAGGTTAAAACAGTGTCACAAAGGCACACTTTATAATTTTAACACACACTGGGATATCGGGCTGTTTCGTTATTATTTATCTTGTTCCTAAATGTCAAGGCTAAAGATTTGAGGGGAGGGGGGTAAAATGCCTGACAGCATGATGATCATTAAATCATCATTCGTAAGGAATTCACTAGATCAGAAACTGTCAAGCAAATTGTCAATCCTAGTTAGATTTGACAATGTCCAACTCATCTTGAATCCTTAGTAATAATCTCCAGTGGATCTCCCATCCAATTGTCACTCCTTCATAGTCTAAAGCAAATGTCTGTTAAACCTTTCTAATGCAAATAATCCATATTATAAAAATAAATATAATTACATCTGTAAGTACATGTAAAGTTCAAAGTACTTACAAACTCAGGACAAGATTAAGTTCAGTATGAGTGGCATGTGATTAATTGAAAACATTATCTACTACAGTGGGGCATAATTTGTAATTTTTAAAGTTGTTGCACAATAATTGTTATTTTATCATTTAAGAATGTCATCCTCAGTTGCACCATCTAATCTCTGTATTCACGATAATCATTCAATTCTCAAACTATCATATTTTCAGATGTGATTGAAGTTTCTGCTGCCTCAGTAAAGGTTTAAATAAAACACCCAAATAATTGTATATTTCATTAGCACCAAAATGCCTTTGATTGAAATGTTTTAACCCCTGAAGGCGTTGGACTGTGCAGAAACCCTGGGCTTTGGTATTTTTGCACAGAACTTTGTGTTCAACTCTGTGCAAACTCAGCATGGTGTGCCTAATTTCCTAGGATCCATCAGGATTGCTGAGGGAGTATGAGAAGTTAAGTGCTAAATTAAAAAGCTGAACCTCAAAGGTAATAATCTCTGAATTACTGCCTGAGCTACATGCACACTGTCATAGGATGAATAAGATGAGAGACGTGAGACATGGCTCAAAGACTGGTTTGGGTGAAGTGAGTTCCAGGTTGTGGGTAATGTGGGATTTGTACGTTTGGGATTAGATTAGATTACTTACAGTGTGGAAACAGGCCCTTCGGCCCAACAAGTCCACACCCCCCCGCCGAAGCGCAACCCACCCATACCCCTACATTTACCCCTTACCTAACACTACGGGCAATTTAGCATGGCCGATTCACCTGACCTGCACATCTTTGGACTG
Organism: Chiloscyllium plagiosum; assembly: GCF_037043375.1. Taxonomy (NCBI): domain Eukaryota; kingdom Metazoa; phylum Chordata; class Chondrichthyes; order Orectolobiformes; family Hemiscylliidae; genus Chiloscyllium; species Chiloscyllium plagiosum. Next base: position 23,479,504 of record NW_028270159.1, read on the forward strand.
TGGGAGGAAACCGGAGCACCCGGAGGAAACCCACGCAGACACGGGGAGAATGTGCAAACTCCACACAGTCAGTCGCCTGAGGTGGGAATTGAACCCGGGTCTCTGGCGCTGTGAGGCAGCAGTGTTAACCACTGTGCCACCGTGCCGCCCACTTGTTCTGCACTTGATTCGTACTGGGTCTGGTATTCTCATGAGCTAAAGAGTACTTGAAAAGTAGAGAGGGCTCTAAATTACTATTATAGGACAAGCCAAACAGAGGACAGCCAGGGAATTCCTAGAGACATGGCACTCATCCACTGATTCAATCAACAAGCACATTGACCTGGACCCAATACACCAGCCACTGCAGCAGACAGCTGGAACTGACAACCGGAAGCGACAGATTCAAACCACTATAAATGCCGGAGAAAAGATCACAGAAGCGCTTCACAGGCGCCTCCCAAGCACTGAGGATGTCACCTAGACAGGGGACAAAACGTCTGCAACACAAATTCCCAGCTCAGCGAACACAACCACAACAGGGCACTAAATTAAACAACGATAGGTGAAGGATTGAGTTTGAGTCAGTGTAACCAATTTGTGGCAAGTCAGAATCTTGAAAGGTGACATTAGACTGAAAAGTAATGAATATATTCCTTCTATACAAGAACGAAGGGAGACAAAATGGAAAGCTGAACGGGATGGAGTTCCAAAGGCTTAGTATAAGATTCCTTGCTGGTTGTCATGTATATGAGTGGTTTAGACTTAAATATGGCAGGTACAATTGGCAGATCCCAAACTGAACGTCAGTAATCAGGTTATTCCTCTGGAACTGACAACAATAGCCCTGTTGATGACCCCTTTTGTCACTTTATGGATGATTGAGAGTAGATTAATCGTGCAATAATTAGCCAGGTTGGATTTGTCCTGCTTTTTGCCTACAGTACATGCCTGGACAATTTTACACACTATTGAGTAAACACTAGTGTTGTAACTGTACTGGAACATCTTGGCCAGAGGTGCAGCCAGATCTGGAAGAATAACCTTCAGTACCATTGCCAGAATGTTATCAGGGCCCATACCCTTTTGCAGTAACCAGTACCTGCAGACATTGTTTGATACCACATGGCGTGAATCAAATCAGTTGACCCTTTTTGAATCAAGTCCACAGAATGACAGAACTATTATGGGGCAGGAGGAGACCATTTGGCCCATCATGCCAGTGCAATGGTTGATTGAAACTAAGGTGCTGGGGATCTTAGGAAGAGAACAAGATGGATCATTCACTTGGTACTTCTGGCTGGTTAATTACACGTCTCTTTTGTTTTGTGTTCAGTAGCCCTGGACAGCATTTATTTGGTAGAGATGTTAGAGGAGAGAAAGGCAAATAGGTCACATTTTCTTGTGCAAAGGTTTTGAGAAATTCTGAGGGATTCTCTGTTCTCATATCCTTCAATTTGAAAGAACATTTTCTCTGTACTATTTCCAGGACTCTCAAAACTTGCTTTACCTGCTGAACCCTCTAATGGATTGAACTGGGAAGTATTTTCCTTTGTTCTATTCCAGTCTTAGAAGTTCCAAAATTCCCTCGAGCTTCTTCCCTTCTGATCATTTTAATAAGGTCTTTTAGAGGAAGTTCTACCTACTTTTTTATTGATAGAATTCGTGTTAATATTCTGGTCCCTACTCAACATTTCACATTTTGCTTCCACGATTTTATGTTTGTCAGATCCCACAGGGCGAAATCACTAGTTTTCAGATTCTCTGTATTTGATAACTTTTGTTTGGGACATATTTCTCTCCTTTTGTCATATTTGCATGCATACTAGTTTAATTCTCACGTGTATGCTATATATACATTTAAGTTTACTTGTGCATTGTGAACTTCTTTTTTAATATTCACTGGAGTACAATGACAATGCAAATTGTACTTTCTACCAGCAACATAGTTTTCTTAGACAGGTCTTTCTCAATCAGAGGTATTTACTGCTGCATCTTCCACAATATTGTGTCATACATCATACAGAATTTGTTGAGAATTCTGCCTGAAGACTCCGGTATCTGTCTACATTTAGGTTTTATATATTACAGGTAGATGTCAACAATATTAATACTCAAACGTAAGATTCAAATTATAGCATTGTAATATAATAAGAGACCACTTCAATGTATTGCAGAAAAAAAATGTATTTGTCCAATTCAAAAGTACCAGGACATCAGCGACCTCAAGGTGTTCCTCAAGGTCAAGTCCTAGGCCCAGCCACCTTCAACTATTTCATGAATGACCTTCCCTCTATCGTAAGGTCAGAAGTGAGGACATTTGCCGATAATCACTCAAGATTTGGCACTATTCACAACTCCTCAGACACTGAAGCAGTACATGTACAAATGCAGCAAAAGTTGGACATTATCCAGGTTTGGGCTGACAAATGGTAAGTAATATTCACACCACACAAGTGCCAGGCAATGACCACCTCTAGCAAAAGGGAATCTAACAATTGCTCCTTGACATTCAATGGTGTTAGCATCACTGACTCCCTACTATCAATCCTGGGGGTTAATATTGGCCAGAAACTTACCTGTACTGGCTATATATGTTGTGTGGCCCAAGTGTAGTCAGAAGACAGGAACTACTACCACCTAGAAGGACAAAGGCAATAGATACATGGGAACACAAAAATACTGCATGCTCCCCTTGAAGGCACTCACCTTCCAGACTAGGAAATGTGTCACTGTCACTGGGTTAAAATGGACTGTCACTGGGTTAAAATGGACTGTCACTGTTATGCCTCTAATTTAAAATACAAGTTCTGAAAAAAATTACATTAATATCCATAAATCATACACCGTTCATCACAACATCACAGCCTTTACCCATAAGCATTTGGACAAGACAGTTTATTGGCTTGACACTTCATAGGATGATATTACAATCAGTCTATTTTCATAACTCTCTCTTTGTTAAGGTCTCCTTAATTCAATGAGAGGCACCTATCAACTGGCATTTCCCTTAGGTCTTTTCGGTGCTTGACTATCATTGGAAATATAGCCTCCATCTGGTGAACAATTATTGCCTTTTTTTTTATTCAATTTCCACCACCAGGAGAATTTGTTGTTTATTTTTTTTTAAATTTAACCCCCACACTACCACCTAAATGCGGTAGTGCTTATTTTATCCCCAGCACCCATGGTGTGTGTGTGCAGGTGGGAGACACAGTGAGAGACACAAAGTGCACGAATCTTTATTCAATTTCCACCACCAGGAAGATAGGAAAACACCCGGGTGGCCAGTGACAAACACTGCCCTTCACATCAAAGGGCAATGCTGTGTGATCAAAACAGTGAAGGGGAGGGTAGGGACTAAATCAAAATAGAATTGGAGGGAGAAATGATGCACTCCACTCCCTGCGGCGCCCACCTCTCCCTGAACAACTGCAGGGTGTTGGTCGACACCGCGTGCTCCTTCTCCAAGGACACCCGGGCTCTAACGTAACCGCGGAAGAGGGGCAGGCAGTCGGCCCTAACGACCCCCTCCACGGCCCGCTGCCTGGACCTGTTAATGGCCAGTTTGGCCAGGCCCAGGAGCAGACCCACGAGGAGGTCTTCAGACCTGCCCTCCTTCCTCCGTACCGGGTGCCCAAAGATCAGGAGCATGGGACTGAAGTGCAGCCAAAGTTTTTAAGGAAATCAAAAAGGGAGTGCAAACGCCCACACCCAATATAGACGTGGTCCACGGACTCCACAGCACCACAGAACAAGCAGTTGGGCTGGGAGTCCGTGAACCACTGCAACCTGCGGTTGCAGGGGACTGCTGCGTGCAGCATCCTCCACCCCAGATCCCCGAGAGAAAGGGGGAGGACTCCCGCGTAGAGAGCCCTCCATTGGGGATCCCCACCGCCCGGTGGCAAATGGGCACGCCTAGACGTGTCCGGACGGTGGATGAGGGAGAAGAGGTGGACGGTGTGCAGCAGCAGTCTGTACAGGGCTCTTCTTTTTATTTCCCTAAGCGAAACAAAATTAAAGTTTCGGAGAACAATTATTGCCTTAAAGCCCCAGTAGTGATTGGGACCAGGTGGATCTTATTGACTATTGAGAGAGAGAGAGAAAAAAAACCCTGATTTCTGATCTGGCTGAATTATTTAGCCAGTTTGTTAACTGGCATTCCTCTTATTTTTTTTTAAATTTAACCCCCACTCTACCGCCTAAGTGCGGTAGTGCTTATTTTATCCCCAGTACCCATGGTGTGTGTGTGTGCGCGCGCGTGCGCAGGTGTGAGACACAGTGAAAGACACAAAGTGCATGAATCTTTATTCAATTTCCACCACCAGGAAGATAGGAAAACACCCGGGTGGCCAGTGACAAACACTGCCCTTCACATCAAAGGGCAGTGCTGTGGGCATTCCTTTTATTTTTTTTTCTTAATATAATTTAACCCCCCACACGACCACCTAAGTGCGGTAGTGCTTATTTTATCCCCAGCACCCATGGTGTGTGTGTGCAGGTGGGAGACACAGTGAAAGACACAAAGTGCACGAATCTTTATTCAATTTCCACCACCAGGAAGATAGGAAAACACCCGGGTGGCCAGTGACAAACACTGCCCTTCACATCAAAGGGCAGTGCTGTGGGCATTCCTTTTAGTGAGGACTGATTGTTAAACTCCTGATGCAGTGTTTCAGGTGTGACTCAGTTCTCATTAGGGGAGTGTTTCACTGGCTGGTTACAGCCTGTTACTCTTCTCTCTTTTTGAGAAAAGGATAATGTTAGTTGTGGTAGGACTTAGCCCTTGGACTCTAGTTTTCTTTGCTTTTTGTATGTATCTTTACTTTTTATTGGTGTTTGACTGAGCCCTGTGGAAGACATACATTTTTACCAGAGGAGCTATTCCAGTGGGGAGGCCTAGCCCTGGGACTGGGCCTCTGAAGATTGAACATCTGTGTGTGCTGGGATGTGAGCAGTTGCTCTATCCAGGAGTTTGGGAGAAGACCTTTCCTTCAGGAGTGGCCCAAACCCCTGAGTTAACTGCACCTGTACCATATACTGTGGGCCTGGCTCTCCAAGGCTGGACCAGGACTCTATCGAGACTGAATACCTGTGTGGTGTGCATTTGCTGCCTCCAGGAGTGCACTCTGCCCTTGGTTGTGGACTGTTTTTAGCAACGGACTCTGCAGTTTGGAGTGGACTCTAATTCTGATATTGTACACTGTATGCTGGAGTGGATTCCTCCTGGAAATGGATTCTATATCTTGAAGATTGTATAGATTTGGACTGTGTACCAGAAAGGACTGTTTTTGGTAACTAACTGTATTGTGGTGTTTCCTGGGTCTATCACCTGCATTGTCTTATGTCCCTGGATCTGGCAGACCTTACCATGAGCTGGGATGCTCATGGGTCATCCTGGAAGCTGCCAACTGGGAGCCGGAGGGTGGGTAGGTAATCGGGATGGGCTGTCCTAGAGGTCGAGAGGTGTCAGAGCAGCCGAGAGCCAGAAGGCGCGTAGGGGCGGGCTGAGATCCAGAAGGCTTGTAGGCTACCCTACACAGTCGTCCCAGAAAAGGGGATGGTCTGTCCTAGAGGTGGCTGAAAGGTGCCAGGATAGCCCATTGATCAGAGGTGCAATGGAGTGGATGAGAGCCCAATGGTACATAGGGGCAGACCAAGAGCCAGAAGGTGGATAGCCATCCTCAGTGCTGTCACCCCAGGCAGGTACTGGGTGGGCTGCCCCAGAGGTGGTCGAAAGGTGCTGAGGGTGGTTAGTGAGGCCGGAAGGTGGGTAGGCCGTCCTGACTGCTGTCACCCTGGGTGGATACTGGGGCAGGCTACCCTAGAGGTGGTCAAAAGGTGTCAGGGCAGACTGAGAACTGGAAGAGGCATGGGGTAGATTGAGAGCCAGAAGGCACGTAGGGTGGGCTGCCTTAGTGGCTGGAGGGTGGGAGGGACAGGGGCTTGCTGGGTCTGTATTGTCTGCACTTTTATGTAACTGGATTGTCTTATGTATAAAGGTCATTGTTGCTGTCTTTTTATATTTGAAACTGGGATTTGTGGTTTGTCCTCAATTCCCTGTAAACTGGTTGAACGATGGGGTTTGGGGCCTAGCTTTGCTGCTCCTCTCCTTTGTAAAATTGCTGTTGTAAACAGCTGAAGTCTTTTTCTGGGAAAAAAATACAGGAGCGGACTGCTGTCACCCCTGGCAGGTACTGGGGCGGGCTGTCCTAGAGGTCAGGACGGACTGAACTGGAAGGGGCATGGGGTGGACCGAGAGCCGTAAGGTATGTAGGGGCGGGCTGCCTTAGTGGCCAGAAGGTGGAAGGGACGGGGGCTTGCTGGGTCTATATTGTATGCAGTTTGTCACTGGATTAGCTTTTTATGTACAAATGTCATTGTTGCTGTCTTGTCATATGTGGAACTGGGATTTGTGGTTTGTCCTCATCTCCCTGTAAACTGGTTGAATGATGGGGTTTGGTGCCTGGCTTTGCTGCTCCTTTCCCTTGTAAAATTGCTGTTGTATACAGCTGTAAATGTTAAGTTTTTTTTTGTGAACTGTTTTGTAATTTGCTTAAAATATTATAAACAGGAGATTCAGGTCTTAGTTTAGGGGACTGACTCTGTTGGCTGGTGCTACACATTCTGGATCAGTGGTGCTGGAAGCTTGTCGGATGCTGCCTGAATTGCTGTGCTCTTCCAGCACCACTGATCCAGAATCTGGTTTCCAGCATCTGCAGTCATTGTTTTTACCTTGGTGCTACACTCAGTATGTTACTATTAGTTTCTGCTTTTTTGGAGGGGGAAACCTGATTTCTGAACTGGCTGAATTATTTAGCCAGTTTGTTAACTGGCATTCCTTTTAGTGAGGACTGATTGTTAAACTCCTGATGCAGTGTTTCAGATGTGACTCAGTTCTCATTGGGGGAGTGTTTCGCTGGCTGGTTACAGCCTGTTACTCTTTTCACTCCTTTTGAGAAAAGGATAATGTTAATTGTGGTAGGGCTTAACCCTTGGACTCTAGTTTCCTTTGTTTTTTTCACTTTTCTCTTCACTTTTTTTATTGGTGTTTGGACTGAGCCCTTATGGAAGACATACATTTTACCAGAGGAGCTGTTCCAGGGGGGAGGCCTAGCCCTGGGTTTGGGCCTCTGAAGATTGAACACCTGTGTGTGTGCTGGGAGGTGAGCACTTGCTGTATCCTGGAGTTTGGGAGAAGACCTTTCCTTCAGGAGTGCACCAAACCCCTGAGTTAACTGCACCTGTACTATGTTCCTGTGAGTGGGCCTGGTTTTCCAAGGCTGGGCCAGGACTCCATGGAGACTGAACACCTGTGCTGTGGGGTGTGTATTTGCTGCCTTCGGGAGTGGACTTTGCAGTTTGGAATGGACTCCATTTTGGACAATGCACCTTAAAAACTGGAGTGGACTCCATTCCTGGGAATGGACTATATATTTTTGAAGACTCTATTTGGAATGTGTACCAGAAAGGACTTTTTGGTAATTAACTGCATTGTGGTGTTTGGGTCTATCACTTGCACTGTCATGTCCCCCTGGGTCTGGCCAGCCTTACTGTGAGCTGGGAGGCTCATGGGTCATCCTGAAAGCTGTTGCCCTGAGAGCTGGAGGGTGGGTAAGCCTTCCTGTGAACCTGAAGAGTGGTAGGCTGTCCTGAAAGCCAGAGGATGGGTAGGCCCCCCTGATGCCAGTTGCCCTGAGCCAGATGGTGGGTAGGCTGCTCTGAGTGCTGTTGTCCTGAAGAGGTAATCGGGACAGGCTGTCCGAGAGATGGTTGAAAGGTGTCAGAGCAGTCAAGAGCCAGAAGGCACGTAGGGGCAGGCTGAGATCCAGAAGGCTTGAGCTACCCTGCACCCTGTCATCCCAGGGAAGGGGATGGGCTGTCCTAGAGGTGGCTGGAAGGTGTTCCAGGATAGCCCACTGGCTGGATGGCACATGGGGGTGTGAGCCTAATGGTATGTAGGGGCAGACTGAGCCAGAAGGTGGGTAGCTATCCTCAGTGCTGTCACCCTGGGCAGGTACCAGGATGGGCTGCGCCAAGGTGGTTGAAAGGTGCAGAGGGTGGCTAGTGAAGCTGGAAGTGGGTAGGCTGTCCTGACTGCTGTCACCCTGGGCAGGTACCAGGGCAGGCTGTCTGAGAGGTGGTCAAAAGGTCAGGGCAGACAGAACTGGAAGGGGCATGGGGTGGACTGAGCCAGAAGGTGGGTAGGGGCAGGCTGCCTTAGTGGTCAGAAGGTGGGAGGGATGGGGGCTTGCTGGGTCTGTATTGTATGCATTTTTATGTAACTGGATTGTCTCATGTACAAATGTCATTGTCACTGTCTTTTATATGTGGAACTGGGATTTGAGGTTTGTCCTAATCTCCCTGTAAACTGGTTGAATGGTAGGGTGTGGGGCCTGGCTTTGCTGCTCCCCTCCCTTGTAAAATTGTATACAGCTGTAAATGTTAACAGTTTTTGTAACTTTTGTAATTTAATAAACAAAAATAAACAGATTGAGGTCTTAGGTGACTGATTCTATGCTGGCTGGTGTTAGTCAGTGTTACTGTTGGTTTCTGTTCCTTTTTTCTTGGGTGGAAACCTGATTCCTGAACTGGCTGAATTATTTTACCAGTTTGTTAACTGGCATTCCTTTTAGTGAGGACAAACTCCTGATGCCCATTGTTTCAGGTGTAACTCAGTTTTCATTAGGGGGTTGTTTCACTGGCTGGTTACAGCCTGTTACACTCTTTCTACTTTTTTGAAAAAAGGACTGTTAATCTTGTGGTAGGGCTTAGCCTTGGACTCTAGTTTTCTTTGGTTTTTGTATGTATCCTCACTGTTTTTGGTATTTGGACTGAACTCTTATGGAAGACAGACATTTTTTTGCCAGAGGAGCTGTTCCTGTGGGGAGGCCTAGCTCTGGGACTGGGCCTCTGAAGATTGAACACCTGTGCTGGGAGGAGAGCACTTGCTGTATCCTGGAGTTTTGGAGAAGACCTTTCCTTTGAGTGGACCAAACCTGAGTTAACTGCACCTGTACAATGTACTGTTCCTGTGAGTGGGCCTGGTTTTCCAAGGCTGGACCAGGACTCCATGGAGACTGAACACCTGTGTGCTGTGGGGTGTGCATTTCCTGCCTTCAGGAGTGGACTCTGCCCTTGGTTGTGGACTGTTTCTAGCAACTGACTCTGCAGTTTGGAGTGGACTCTATTTCTGACAATGCACATTGTATACTGGAGTGGACTCTTCCTGGAAATGGATTCTATATTTTGAAGACTGTGTACCAGAAAGGACTGTTTTTGGTAATTAACTGTATTGTTTCCTGGGTCTATCACCTGCAATGTCCTGCACGTCCCTGGGTCTGGCAGGCCTTGCTGTGAGCTGGGAGGCTCATGGGTCATCCTGAGAGCCAGAGGGTGGGTAGGCCACCCTGATGCCAGTCAGAGCCAGATGGTTCTGAGCACTGTCACCTGAGAAGGGGTAATCAGGACAGGCTGTCCTAGAGGTGGTCAAAAGGTGTCAGCAACTCAGATCCAGGCGGCTTGTGGGCTACCCTGCATGCTGTCATCCCAGGGAAGGGGATGGGCTGTCCTAGAGGTGTGCCAGGATAGCCTACTAGCTGGCACATCAGAGTGGGTGAGAGCCCAATGATATGGGCCGACCAAGAGCCAGAAGGTGGGTAGCTTTCAGCACTCACCCAGGGCAGGCTGCCCCAGAGGTGGCTGCAAGGTGCTGAGGGTGGTTAGTGAAGCTGGAAGGTGGGTAGGCCATCCTGCCTGCTGTCACCCTGGGCAGGTACCAGGGCAGGCTATCCTAGAGGTGGATGAAATTTCAGGGCAGACGGAACTGGAAGGGGCATGGGGTGGACTGAGTGCCAGAAGGTGTGTAGGGGCAGGCTGCCTTAGTGGCTAGAAGGTGGGAGGGACAGGGGCTTGCTGGGTCTGCATTGTCTGCACTTTTTATGTAACTGGATTGTCCTTTTGTACAAATATCATTGTTACTGTCTTTTCATATGTGAAACTGGGATTTGAGGTTTGTCCTCATCTCCCTGTAAACTGGTTGAATGGTAGGGTTTGGGGTCTGGCTTTGCTGCTCCTCTCCCTTGTAAAATTGCTGTTGTATACAGCTGTAAATGTTAACTTTTTGTAAACTGTTTTGTAATTTGTTTCATAAAATTATAAACCGGAAAAAACTAGGATTTTTGCACTCCTTTTTTGATTTTCTTAAAAACCACCTCTGCTTTTGGTTGCACTTCAGTCCCACACTCCTGATTGTCAGGCACCTGGTACAGAGGAGGGAGGGCAGGTCTGCAGACCTCTTTGTGGGTCTGCTCCTGGGCCTGGTCAAACTGGCCATAAACAGGTCCAGGCAGCAGGCCATGGAGGGGGTCATTAGGGCAGATTGCCTGCCCCTCTTCTGCGGTTACGTTAGAGCCCAGGTGTCCTTGGAGAAGGAGCACATGGTCTCCACTCCCACTTTGGAGTTGTCCAGGGAGAGGTGGGTGCTGCAGGGAGTGCATTAAATTTTGGAGCTGCCTGGGACCCTACTGCAGGCCCACCTCCACTGCTGCTGCCTGGGACTTGCCTCACCTCCTGCAGCAGCTGTCTCTGGGCCCCTGCCCACCACCACCTGATAAACCAGGTGTGGGCAATAGACAATAGGTGCAGGAGTAGGCCATTCAGCCCTTCCAGCCTGCACCGCCATTCAATATAATCATGGCTGATCATTCCTAATCAGTATCCTGTTCCTGCCTTATCTCCATAACCCTTGATTCCACTATCTTTGAGAGCTCTATCCAACTCCTTCTTAAATGAATCCAGAGAGTGGGCCTCCACTGCCCTCTGGGTCAGAGCATTCCACACAGCCACCACTCTCTGGGTGAAGAAGTTTCTCCTGAGCTCTGTCCTAAATGGTCTACCCTGTATTTTTAAGCTGTGTCCTCTGGTTCAGCACTCACCCATCAGTGGAAATATGTTTCCTACTGCCAGAGTGTCCAATCCTTTCATAATCCTATGTCTCAATCAGATCCCCTCTCAATCTTCGAAACTCAAGGGTATACAAGCCCAGTCGCTTCAGTCTTTCAGTGTAAGGTAATCCTGCCATTCCAGGAATTGACCTCATGAACCTATGCTGCACTCCCTCAATAGCCAGAATGTCTTTTCTCAAATTTGGAGACCAGAACTGCACACAGTACTCCAGGGCCCTGTACAGCTGCAGAAGCACCTCTTTGCTTCTATACTCAATTCCTCTTGTTATGAAGGCCAGCATGCTATTAGCCTTCTTCACTACCTGCTGTACCTGCATGCTTGCCTTCATTGACTGGTGTACAAGAACACCCAGATCTCTCTGTACTGCCCCTTTACATAAATTGATTCCATTGAGGTAGTAGTCTGCCTTCCTGTTCTTGCTACCAAAGTGGATAACCATACATTTATCCACATTAAACTGCATCTGCCATGCATCTGCCCACTCACCTAACTTGTCCAGGTCACCCTGTAATCTCCTAACATCCTCATCACTTTTCACCCTGCCACCCAGCTTTGTATCATCAGCAAATTTGCTAATGTTATTGCTGATACCATCTTCTATATCATTAACATATATTGTAAAAAGCTGTGGTCCCAACACGGATCCCTGTGGTACCCCACTGGTCACTGCCTGCCATTCTGAAATGGAGCCGTTTATCACTACCCTTTGTTTCCTATTAGCCAACCAATCTAGTACTTTGCCCCCAATACCATGCACCCTAATTTTACTCACTAACCTCCTGTGTGGGACTTTATCAAAAGCTTTCTGAAAGTCCAGGTACACTACATCTACTGGATTTCCCTCGTCCAACTTCATAGTTACATCCTCAAAAAATTCAAGAAGATTAGTCAAGCATGATTTCCCCTTCATAAATCCATGCTGACTCTGTCCTATCCTGTTACTACTATCCAGATGTGCAGTAATTTCATTCTTTATAATAGACTCCAGCATCTTTCCCACCACTGAGGTCAGACTAACTGGTCCATAATTACCTGCTTTCTCTCGCCCACCTTTCTTAAAAAGTGGTATAACATTAGCCACCCTCCAATCCTCAGGAACCGACCCCGAATCTATTGAACTCTGGAAAATAATCACCAACGCATCCACGATTTCCCGAGCCACCTCCTTCAGTACCCTGCGATGCAGACCATCAGGCCCCGGAGACTTATCAACCTTCAGACCTAACAGCCTCTCCAACACCAAATCCTGGCAAATATAAATTCCCTTAAGTTCAGGTCCTTCAGCCACTGTTACCTCAGGGAGATTGCTTGTGTCTTCCCAAGTGAACACAGATCTGAAGTACCCATTTAATTCCTCTGCCATTTCTTTGTTCCTAGTAATATATTCCCCTGTTTCTGTCTTCAAGGGCCCAATTTTTTGTCCTAACCATTTTTTTGCCTTGCACATACCTAAAAAAAAAAAGGCAGGAAGTGACACAGCTGGCCTGCCACGCCCCTGCCTTCCCCAGCCAATAATATTCTGGGAGAAGCTGGGGGAGGGACTTCAGGCCCAATTAACACCAAAGTGGGTGGGGAGGAGAAGGCCCATAAATTTCCCCCCCTGCCTCTCTGGGGAAGAGGCACCAGCCCTTGGAGGGAGAGCCACTCCAGCAGTATGCCAGCAGTACTGCCCCTCTCCAAGGGCTGAGCCTACGGTGTCTCCTGCCTGTCCCACACCGTGGCCTGACCTGCCCAAACCCCCAGGGGCTACAGCAGGACCTCCTGCCATAATTCCACGGGGGAGGACTTAAAAACCACACGGGCAGTGGTGCAGGTGGCAACAGCGAACTGTCTGCTGGGTCATCAAGCGGTGGGGGGAGGAAGGTGTTATCCTCACTCCTCCCTCCCCGACTGTTTGGTTTTTTTTCCAGGGGCCTTGGCCCTAAAGGAGAACCTTTTCCCCGAGGAGCCGGTTGTCCTGGTCTTGGGAGAGGAGCGGGGCCCCAAGCCTCTGCCACCTGACAACCCAAACTCTGGGCATTCTGGGAAGGGGTGTGCCAAGGAAGGTACCGCTGGTGACCCTGGGGATGGGGTCCCCGGGGGTTTTGAGGCCAGTTGGCAGTGCCGGACCAGCCCCCATTCTCTCGGTGGGGGAAGGGTCGGTGACCGAAGGTGACCTCCCGGAGGAGGGTTCGGAATCAGTGGTGGACACTGGGGACGACGCAGAGTCTGTTGCCTGTGATAGTTTTGAGTCCCAGGTGCCCCCCACCGCTGTCCCCCTCGAAGAACTCCGGGAGCTTGTCAAGGAAACTGAGTCGCCGGGATAGAGCCCAATTGGCGCTCGACTGCTGGAGCTCCTTTGAGAGAGTTCAGTGGTCAGCCCACGCTGCCCGCCAGGCACTTGGGCTCAATGTGAACGAGCGAAAGCGAGTCAGGAACTTCCTGGGGGCACTCCTGGTGAGGGCAAGGGACTTTTGTGCCCCTCCCTCATCCTCCTAGTAAATGTATATAGTTTGTATCTGTACTGGTGGTGGTTGCACAACGCTTCTGCCATGAAGACAACTATAGCCAGCCTCAACATCAACGCTAGCAGGGAGTCAGTGCAGATTCCAGACCCTCTCGGTCCTTCGGGATGGGAGGTATGCGGTTTGCTTCCTGCAAGAAACCTACACTATCCCGGGAGACGAAGCCACCTGGCTCCTGGAGTGGCGAGGGGGGGTCTACATGAGTCACCTCACCTGCAGATCGGGCAGGGTGGCTATCTTGTTGGCCCCATATTTTCAGCCGGAGATCTTGGGGGTCAGGGACCTTGTGCCAGGGCGTTTGCTTCACCTGCCGGTTCGGCTGGGGGGCGCGGTGCTTCACTTGGTGAACGTCTACGCTCCCCCGGCCGGGCCGAGGCAAGCGAGCTTCTTCCAAGAAGTGTCCGCTCATCTCGCTTCCATCGACGAGGGCCAGTGCGTCGTCCTCGGGGGAGATTTTAATTGCGTCCTCGAGGGCAGGGACCACGGCGGTGCCCGCACTGGCCGCGCGTCGGGGAAGAGGTTGGGGGACTTGGTCAAGTCCTTCGACCTGGTGGACGTCTGGCGGAATCTCCATCCCGACTCCATCGCCTTCACCTTCGTGAGGCCTGGGGTCGGAGTGTCCAGAATCGACCGCCTGTACGTTTCGCGGGCGTACGCCTCCTGTTTCCCGAAGGCCTCCATGCGGCAGGTGTCGTGCACGGACCACCACCTGGTGTGGGCGGAACTCCTTCCGTTCGGCGCCAGGCTCGGCTCCGCGTACTGGCACTTTAACAACCTGCTGCTGGAGGACGAGCGGTTCCGGGACTCGTTTCGTCGCTTCTGGGCCGGCTGGAGAAGGAAGCGGGGAAGCTTCCCCTCCCTGAGGCTATGGTGGGACGTGGGCAAGGCTCACGTCCGCGTCTTCTGTCAGGAGTACGCGAGGGGGTCGACGAAGAGGCGGAAATCCAGGATCGGGGAGTTGGAGAGGGAGTTGCTCGACCTGGAGTCACGCCTCGGTCAGCCCGACGCGGACCCGGCCCTGCGCGGGGTGTACGAAGAGAAGAAGGCCGCGCTCCGGGACCTGCAGCTCGTCGGGGCTCGGGGCGCGTACGTGAGGTCGCGGATCCAGCTCCTCCAGGACCTGGACCGCGGCTCCCCCTTCTTCTACTCGCTGGAAAAAAGGCGTGGCACCCGTCAGCAGCTCCTTGTGCTGCTGGCCGACGACGGGTCCCTCGTCTCGGATCCGGAGGGCGTCAGGGCCCACGTCCGAAACTATTACACAGCCCTGTTCTCTCCGGATCCGTCCAGCGAGGATGCTCGCAGAGTTCTGTGGGAGGACCTGCCGCAGCTCGGCCCGGAGGACGCCGGAAGGCTCGACGCTCCCGTCACTTTGGAGGAGCTGACCGGCGCCCTCGACCGGCTCTCGAGGGGCAAAACCCCGGGGCTGGACGGGCTGACTGTGGAGTTCTTCAGGGCGTTCTGGGACGTCCTGGGGAGCGACTACGCACAGGTCCTGGGGGAGTGTTTAAATGCCGGACAGCTGCCCCTTTCTTGGCGCAGGGCGGTCATCGTCCTGCTGCCAAAGAAGGGGGACCTTCGTTCCTTAAAGAACTGGCGTCCGGTCTCCCTCCTCGGCACGGATTACAAAATCTTCGCCAGGGTGTTGTCTTCTCGCCTGGCCTCCGTGCTGGCCCACATGATCCACCCGGACCAGTCCTACACGGTCCCGGGCCGGAGGATACACGATAACGTCCACCTGGTCCGGGACCTGATCCATTTCTGTCGACGGGCTGGTCTGCCGAGCGCCTTCCTGTCTCTCGACCAGGAGAAGGCGTTCGACAGGGTCGATCACGAGTACCTGCTCGGGACTCTGCGGGCATTCGGGTTCGGGGCGCAGTTCGTCGCCCGGATCCGACTTTTGTACGCCGCCGCAGAGTGTCTGGTTAAAGTTAACGGGTCCCTGACGGCGCCCCTTCGCTTCGGGAGAGGAGTGCGTCAAGGCTGCCCCCTGTCCGGCCAGCTGTATTCCCTGTGCGTGGAGCCTTTCCTGCGCCTCTTGCGGAGGAGGTTGTCGGGGCTGGTTCTGCGCGGCGCGGGCACGGGGGTGGTCCTCTCGGCCTACGCCGACGACGTGCTCCTCACTTTCACCGACCCGGCTGACCTGGGGAGGATGCGCGAGTGCCAGGCCGTGTACTCGGCGGCGTCTTCCGCCAGGATCAACTGGGCCAAATGTTCCGGACTACTGGTCGGCCCGTGGCGGGTGGACTCTCTGCCGGAGGAGTTACGGGGGTTCAGCTGGAGTACCACCCATCTCCTCTACCTGGGGGTCTACCTCAGCCCGGCTGAGGAATCCTGGCCGGCCAACTGGCAGGAGCTGGAGGCCAAAGTCTCGGCTCGCCTAGGCCGCTGGACAGGACTGCTCCGAGTGCTATCTTACAGGAGTCGAGTGCTGGTCATAAACCAGCTGGTGGCCGCCATGCTGTGGTACCGGCTGGTCACTTTGGTCCCTCCTCTTGGCTTTGTCGCTGGCATCCAGAGAACGTTGGTCGATTTCTTCTGGGACAAAAAGATGCACTGGGTCGCCGCGCAGGCTCTGAGTCTCCCTATTGAGGAGGGCGGTCAGTCGCTGGTGTGCGCCCGCACCCAGGTCGCGACGTTCCGCCTTCAGACCTTGCGGCGATACCTTTACGTCGAGCCTCCTCCTAGATGGTGCGCCCTGGCGACGTATTTTTTCCGCCAGGTGCGTAACCTCAACTACGACACGCAGCTCCTGTTCGTCGACCGTGACGGTTTGCAGGTCGCCCTCAAGACGCTGCCTGTCTTTTACCAGGACCTGATCACTGTCTGGAACATGGTCGAATCGCGTCGCGCCTACCCTCCGGCTGGAGTAGCGGCTGTCGTCAGGGAGCCGTTGCTCAGGAATCCGCACCTCCGTACTCGCGGGTTCGAGTGGCTGTCGGAGGAGAGGGCCGCGGCGGCGAGGGTGACTAGGGTCGGGGACGTGCTGGGTGCCGGGGGCCTGGGCTGGACGCTGCCGCAGGACATAGCAGGCAGGGCGGCGGTAGACGTCCAGTACGTGGCCACCGCCATCCGACGCCTCAAAACGGCGGTGCTCGGACCCGACGTAGTACACCAGTTGGAGGACGCTCAGGTGTGCGGTGGGATCCCGTCCGAGCTCACCCCAGCCCGGACGGAATTTCACATTGGCCCCAAGGTCCCGTACTTCCCGCGGGAGCCTGTGCCCCACAACCTGAGCCGCCTCCGAAATTTTAACTTTGTTTCGTTTAGGGAGGTGAACAGGAGAGCCCTGTACAGACTGCTGCTGCACACCGTCCACCTCTTCTCCCTCATCCACCGTCCGGACACGCCTTGGCGTGCCCATTTGCCACCGGGCGGTGGGGATCCCCAGTGGAGGGCTCTCTACGCGGGAGTCCTCCCCCTTTCTCTCGGGGATCTGGGGTGGAGGGTGCTGCATGCAGCAGTCCCCTGCAACCGCAGATTGCGGTGGTTCACGGACTCCCAGCCCAACTGCTTGTTCTGTGGCGCTGTGGAGTCCGTGGACCACGTGTATATTGGGTGTGGGCGTTTGCACTCCCTTTTTGATTTTCTGAAAAACCTTCTCCTCTGTTTTTGGCTGCACTTCAGTCCCACGCTCCTGATCTTTGGGCACCCGGTACGGAGGAAGGAGGGCAGGTCTGAAGACCTCCTCGTGGGTCTGCTCCTGGGCCTGGCCAAACTGGCCATCAACAGGTCCAGGCAGCGGGCCGTGGAGGGGGTCGTTAGGGCCGACTGCCTGCCCCTCTTCCGCGGTTACGTTAGAGCCCGGGTGTCCTTGGAGAAGGAGCACGCGGTGTCCACCAACACCCTGGAGTCGTTCAGGGAGAGGTGGGCGCCGCAGGGAGTGGAGTGCATCATTTCTCCCTCCAATTCTATTTTGATTTAGTCCCTACCCTCCCCTTCACTGTTTTGATCACACAGCACTGTCCTTTGATGTGAAGGGCAGTGTTTGTCACTGGCCACCCGGGTGTTTTCCTGTCTTCCTGGTGGTGGAAACTGAATAAAGATTCGTGCACTTTGTGTCTTTCACAGTGTCTTACACCTGCACACACACACCATGGGTGCTGGGGATAAAATAAGCACTACCGCAGTTAGGTGGTAGTGTAGGGTAAAGAAAAAAAAAAAAAAAAAAAAAAAAAAAAAAAAAAAAAAAACTCCCCCCGTCTGCCTGGGGAAGAGGCACCAGCCCTTGGAGGAGAGAGACACTACAGCAGCGCACCGGTGGTAAAAAAAAAAAAAAAAAAAAAAAAAAAAGAAAAAAAAAAAAAAAAAAAAAAAAAAAAAAAATAAATAAATTTCCCCCCCTGCCTCTCTGGGGAAGAGGCACCAGCCCTTGGAGGGAGAGCCACTCCAGCAGTATGCCAGCAGTACTGCCCCTCTCCAAGGGCTGAGCCTACGGTGTCTCCTGCCTGTCCCACACCGTGGCCTGACCTGCCCAAACCCCCAGGGGCTACAGCAGGACCTCCTGCCATAATTCCACGGGGGAGGACTTAAAAACCACACGGGCAGTGGTGCAGGTGGCAACAGCGAACTGTCTGCTGGGTCATCAAGCGGTGGGGGGAGGAAGGTGTTATCCTCACTCCTCCCTCCCCGACTGTTTGGTTTTTTTTCCAGGGGCCTTGGCCCTAAAGGAGAACCTTTTCCCCGAGGAGCCGGTTGTCCTGGTCTTGGGAGAGGAGCGGGGCCCCAAGCCTCTGCCACCTGACAACCCAAACTCTGGGCATTCTGGGAAGGGGTGTGCCAAGGAAGGTACCGCTGGTGACCCTGGGGATGGGGTCCCCGGGGGTTTTGAGGCCAGTTGGCAGTGCCGGACCAGCCCCCATTCTCTCGGTGGGGGAAGGGTCGGTGACCGAAGGTGACCTCCCGGAGGAGGGTTCGGAATCAGTGGTGGACACTGGGGACGACGCAGAGTCTGTTGCCTGTGATAGTTTTGAGTCCCAGGTGCCCCCCACCGCTGTCCCCCTCGAAGAACTCCGGGAGCTTGTCAAGGAAACTGAGTCGCCGGGATAGAGCCCAATTGGCGCTCGACTGCTGGAGCTCCTTTGAGAGAGTTCAGTGGTCAGCCCACGCTGCCCGCCAGGCACTTGGGCTCAATGTGAACGAGCGAAAGCGAGTCAGGAACTTCCTGGGGGCACTCCTGGTGAGGGCAAGGGACTTTTGTGCCCCTCCCTCATCCTCCTAGTAAATGTATATAGTTTGTATCTGTACTGGTGGTGGTTGCACAACGCTTCTGCCATGAAGACAACTATAGCCAGCCTCAACATCAACGCTAGCAGGGAGTCAGTGCAGATTCCAGACCCTCTCGGTCCTTCGGGATGGGAGGTATGCGGTTTGCTTCCTGCAAGAAACCTACACTATCCCGGGAGACGAAGCCACCTGGCTCCTGGAGTGGCGAGGGGGGGTCTACATGAGTCACCTCACCTGCAGATCGGGCAGGGTGGCTATCTTGTTGGCCCCATATTTTCAGCCGGAGATCTTGGGGGTCAGGGACCTTGTGCCAGGGCGTTTGCTTCACCTGCCGGTTCGGCTGGGGGGCGCGGTGCTTCACTTGGTGAACGTCTACGCTCCCCCGGCCGGGCCGAGGCAAGCGAGCTTCTTCCAAGAAGTGTCCGCTCATCTCGCTTCCATCGACGAGGGCCAGTGCGTCGTCCTCGGGGGAGATTTTAATTGCGTCCTCGAGGGCAGGGACCACGGCGGTGCCCGCACTGGCCGCGCGTCGGGGAAGAGGTTGGGGGACTTGGTCAAGTCCTTCGACCTGGTGGACGTCTGGCGGAATCTCCATCCCGACTCCATCGCCTTCACCTTCGTGAGGCCTGGGGTCGGAGTGTCCAGAATCGACCGCCTGTACGTTTCGCGGGCGTACGCCTCCTGTTTCCCGAAGGCCTCCATGCGGCAGGTGTCGTGCACGGACCACCACCTGGTGTGGGCGGAACTCCTTCCGTTCGGCGCCAGGCTCGGCTCCGCGTACTGGCACTTTAACAACCTGCTGCTGGAGGACGAGCGGTTCCGGGACTCGTTTCGTCGCTTCTGGGCCGGCTGGAGAAGGAAGCGGGGAAGCTTCCCCTCCCTGAGGCTATGGTGGGACGTGGGCAAGGCTCACGTCCGCGTCTTCTGTCAGGAGTACGCGAGGGGGTCGACGAAGAGGCGGAAATCCAGGATCGGGGAGTTGGAGAGGGAGTTGCTCGACCTGGAGTCACGCCTCGGTCAGCCCGACGCGGACCCGGCCCTGCGCGGGGTGTACGAAGAGAAGAAGGCCGCGCTCCGGGACCTGCAGCTCGTCGGGGCTCGGGGCGCGTACGTGAGGTCGCGGATCCAGCTCCTCCAGGACCTGGACCGCGGCTCCCCCTTCTTCTACTCGCTGGAAAAAAGGCGTGGCACCCGTCAGCAGCTCCTTGTGCTGCTGGCCGACGACGGGTCCCTCGTCTCGGATCCGGAGGGCGTCAGGGCCCACGTCCGAAACTATTACACAGCCCTGTTCTCTCCGGATCCGTCCAGCGAGGATGCTCGCAGAGTTCTGTGGGAGGACCTGCCGCAGCTCGGCCCGGAGGACGCCGGAAGGCTCGACGCTCCCGTCACTTTGGAGGAGCTGACCGGCGCCCTCGACCGGCTCTCGAGGGGCAAAACCCCGGGGCTGGACGGGCTGACTGTGGAGTTCTTCAGGGCGTTCTGGGACGTCCTGGGGAGCGACTACGCACAGGTCCTGGGGGAGTGTTTAAATGCCGGACAGCTGCCCCTTTCTTGGCGCAGGGCGGTCATCGTCCTGCTGCCAAAGAAGGGGGACCTTCGTTCCTTAAAGAACTGGCGTCCGGTCTCCCTCCTCGGCACGGATTACAAAATCTTCGCCAGGGTGTTGTCTTCTCGCCTGGCCTCCGTGCTGGCCCACATGATCCACCCGGACCAGTCCTACACGGTCCCGGGCCGGAGGATACACGATAACGTCCACCTGGTCCGGGACCTGATCCATTTCTGTCGACGGGCTGGTCTGCCGAGCGCCTTCCTGTCTCTCGACCAGGAGAAGGCGTTCGACAGGGTCGATCACGAGTACCTGCTCGGGACTCTGCGGGCATTCGGGTTCGGGGCGCAGTTCGTCGCCCGGATCCGACTTTTGTACGCCGCCGCAGAGTGTCTGGTTAAAGTTAACGGGTCCCTGACGGCGCCCCTTCGCTTCGGGAGAGGAGTGCGTCAAGGCTGCCCCCTGTCCGGCCAGCTGTATTCCCTGTGCGTGGAGCCTTTCCTGCGCCTCTTGCGGAGGAGGTTGTCGGGGCTGGTTCTGCGCGGCGCGGGCACGGGGGTGGTCCTCTCGGCCTACGCCGACGACGTGCTCCTCACTTTCACCGACCCGGCTGACCTGGGGAGGATGCGCGAGTGCCAGGCCGTGTACTCGGCGGCGTCTTCCGCCAGGATCAACTGGGCCAAATGTTCCGGACTACTGGTCGGCCCGTGGCGGGTGGACTCTCTGCCGGAGGAGTTACGGGGGTTCAGCTGGAGTACCACCCATCTCCTCTACCTGGGGGTCTACCTCAGCCCGGCTGAGGAATCCTGGCCGGCCAACTGGCAGGAGCTGGAGGCCAAAGTCTCGGCTCGCCTAGGCCGCTGGACAGGACTGCTCCGAGTGCTATCTTACAGGAGTCGAGTGCTGGTCATAAACCAGCTGGTGGCCGCCATGCTGTGGTACCGGCTGGTCACTTTGGTCCCTCCTCTTGGCTTTGTCGCTGGCATCCAGAGAACGTTGGTCGATTTCTTCTGGGACAAAAAGATGCACTGGGTCGCCGCGCAGGCTCTGAGTCTCCCTATTGAGGAGGGCGGTCAGTCGCTGGTGTGCGCCCGCACCCAGGTCGCGACGTTCCGCCTTCAGACCTTGCGGCGATACCTTTACGTCGAGCCTCCTCCTAGATGGTGCGCCCTGGCGACGTATTTTTTCCGCCAGGTGCGTAACCTCAACTACGACACGCAGCTCCTGTTCGTCGACCGTGACGGTTTGCAGGTCGCCCTCAAGACGCTGCCTGTCTTTTACCAGGACCTGATCACTGTCTGGAACATGGTCGAATCGCGTCGCGCCTACCCTCCGGCTGGAGTAGCGGCTGTCGTCAGGGAGCCGTTGCTCAGGAATCCGCACCTCCGTACTCGCGGGTTCGAGTGGCTGTCGGAGGAGAGGGCCGCGGCGGCGAGGGTGACCAGGGTCGGGGACGTGCTGGGTGCCGGGGGCCTGGGCTGGACGCTGCCGCAGGACATAGCAGGCAGGGCGGCGGTAGACGTCCAGTACGTGGCCACCGCCATCCGACGCCTCAAAACGGCGGTGCTCGGACCCGACGTAGTACACCAGTTGGAGGACGCTCAGGTGTGCGGTGGGATCCCGTCCGAGCTCACCCCAGCCCGGACGGAATTTCACATTGGCCCCAAGGTCCCGTACTTCCCGCGGGAGCCTGTGCCCCACAACCTGAGCCGCCTCCGAAATTTTAACTTTGTTTCGTTTAGGGAGGTGAACAGGAGAGCCCTGTACAGACTGCTGCTGCACACCGTCCACCTCTTCTCCCTCATCCACCGTCCGGACACGCCTTGGCGTGCCCATTTGCCACCGGGCGGTGGGGATCCCCAGTGGAGGGCTCTCTACGCGGGAGTCCTCCCCCTTTCTCTCGGGGATCTGGGGTGGAGGGTGCTGCACGCAGCAGTCCCCTGCAACCGCAGATTGCGGTGGTTCACGGACTCCCAGCCCAACTGCTTGTTCTGTGGCGCTGTGGAGTCCGTGGACCACGTGTATATTGGGTGTGGGCGTTTGCACTCCCTTTTTGATTTTCTGAAAAACCTTCTCCTCTGTTTTTGGCTGCACTTCAGTCCCACGCTCCTGATCTTTGGGCACCCGGTACGGAGGAAGGAGGGCAGGTCTGAAGACCTCCTCGTGGGTCTGCTCCTGGGCCTGGCCAAACTGGCCATCAACAGGTCCAGGCAGCGGGCCGTGGAGGGGGTCGTTAGGGCCGACTGCCTGCCCCTCTTCCGCGGTTACGTTAGAGCCCGGGTGTCCTTGGAGAAGGAGCACGCGGCGTCGACCAACACCCTGGAGTTGTTCAGGGAGAGGTGGGCGCCGCAGGGAGTGGAGTGCATCATTTCTCCCTCCAATTCTATTTTGATTTAGTCCCTACCCTCCCCTTCACTGTTTTGATCACACAGCACTGTCCTTTGATGTGAAGGGCAGTGTTTGTCACTGGCCACCCGGGTGTTTTCCTGTCTTCCTGGTGGTGGAAACTGAATAAAGATTCGTGCACTTTGTGTCTTTCACAGTGTCTTACACCTGCACACACACACCATGGGTGCTGGGGATAAAATAAGCACTACCGCAGTTAGGTGGTAGTGTAGGGTAAAGAAAAGAAAAAAAAAAAAAAAAAAAAAAAAAATAAATTTCCCCCCCTGCCTCTCTGGGGAAGAGGCACCAGCCCTTGGAGGGAGAGCCACTCCAGCAGTATGCCAGCAGTACTGCCCCTCTCCAAGGGCTGAGCCTACGGTGTCTCCTGCCTGTCCCACACCGTGGCCTGACCTGCCCAAACCCCCAGGGGCTACAGCAGGACCTCCTGCCATAATTCCACGGGGGAGGACTTAAAAACCACACGGGCAGTGGTGCAGGTGGCAACAGCGAACTGTCTGCTGGGTCATCAAGCGGTGGGGGGAGGAAGGTGTTATCCTCACTCCTCCCTCCCCGACTGTTTGGTTTTTTTTCCAGGGGCCTTGGCCCTAAAGGAGAACCTTTTCCCCGAGGAGCCGGTTGTCCTGGTCTTGGGAGAGGAGCGGGGCCCCAAGCCTCTGCCACCTGACAACCCAAACTCTGGGCATTCTGGGAAGGGGTGTGCCAAGGAAGGTACCGCTGGTGACCCTGGGGATGGGGTCCCCGGGGGTTTTGAGGCCAGTTGGCAGTGCCGGACCAGCCCCCATTCTCTCGGTGGGGGAAGGGTCGGTGACCGAAGGTGACCTCCCGGAGGAGGGTTCGGAATCAGTGGTGGACACTGGGGACGACGCAGAGTCTGTTGCCTGTGATAGTTTTGAGTCCCAGGTGCCCCCCACCGCTGTCCCCCTCGAAGAACTCCGGGAGCTTGTCAAGGAAACTGAGTCGCCGGGATAGAGCCCAATTGGCGCTCGACTGCTGGAGCTCCTTTGAGAGAGTTCAGTGGTCAGCCCACGCTGCCCGCCAGGCACTTGGGCTCAATGTGAACGAGCGAAAGCGAGTCAGGAACTTCCTGGGGGCACTCCTGGTGAGGGCAAGGGACTTTTGTGCCCCTCCCTCATCCTCCTAGTAAATGTATATAGTTTGTATCTGTACTGGTGGTGGTTGCACAACGCTTCTGCCATGAAGACAACTATAGCCAGCCTCAACATCAACGCTAGCAGGGAGTCAGTGCAGATTCCAGACCCTCTCGGTCCTTCGGGATGGGAGGTATGCGGTTTGCTTCCTGCAAGAAACCTACACTATCCCGGGAGACGAAGCCACCTGGCTCCTGGAGTGGCGAGGGGGGGTCTACATGAGTCACCTCACCTGCAGATCGGGCAGGGTGGCTATCTTGTTGGCCCCATATTTTCAGCCGGAGATCTTGGGGGTCAGGGACCTTGTGCCAGGGCGTTTGCTTCACCTGCCGGTTCGGCTGGGGGGCGCGGTGCTTCACTTGGTGAACGTCTACGCTCCCCCGGCCGGGCCGAGGCAAGCGAGCTTCTTCCAAGAAGTGTCCGCTCATCTCGCTTCCATCGACGAGGGCCAGTGCGTCGTCCTCGGGGGAGATTTTAATTGCGTCCTCGAGGGCAGGGACCACGGCGGTGCCCGCACTGGCCGCGCGTCGGGGAAGAGGTTGGGGGACTTGGTCAAGTCCTTCGACCTGGTGGACGTCTGGCGGAATCTCCATCCCGACTCCATCGCCTTCACCTTCGTGAGGCCTGGGGTCGGAGTGTCCAGAATCGACCGCCTGTACGTTTCGCGGGCGTACGCCTCCTGTTTCCCGAAGGCCTCCATGCGGCAGGTGTCGTGCACGGACCACCACCTGGTGTGGGCGGAACTCCTTCCGTTCGGCGCCAGGCTCGGCTCCGCGTACTGGCACTTTAACAACCTGCTGCTGGAGGACGAGCGGTTCCGGGACTCGTTTCGTCGCTTCTGGGCCGGCTGGAGAAGGAAGCGGGGAAGCTTCCCCTCCCTGAGGCTATGGTGGGACGTGGGCAAGGCTCACGTCCGCGTCTTCTGTCAGGAGTACGCGAGGGGGTCGACGAAGAGGCGGAAATCCAGGATCGGGGAGTTGGAGAGGGAGTTGCTCGACCTGGAGTCACGCCTCGGTCAGCCCGACGCGGACCCGGCCCTGCGCGGGGTGTACGAAGAGAAGAAGGCCGCGCTCCGGGACCTGCAGCTCGTCGGGGCTCGGGGCGCGTACGTGAGGTCGCGGATCCAGCTCCTCCAGGACCTGGACCGCGGCTCCCCCTTCTTCTACTCGCTGGAAAAAAGGCGTGGCACCCGTCAGCAGCTCCTTGTGCTGCTGGCCGACGACGGGTCCCTCGTCTCGGATCCGGAGGGCGTCAGGGCCCACGTCCGAAACTATTACACAGCCCTGTTCTCTCCGGATCCGTCCAGCGAGGATGCTCGCAGAGTTCTGTGGGAGGACCTGCCGCAGCTCGGCCCGGAGGACGCCGGAAGGCTCGACGCTCCCGTCACTTTGGAGGAGCTGACCGGCGCCCTCGACCGGCTCTCGAGGGGCAAAACCCCGGGGCTGGACGGGCTGACTGTGGAGTTCTTCAGGGCGTTCTGGGACGTCCTGGGGAGCGACTACGCACAGGTCCTGGGGGAGTGTTTAAATGCCGGACAGCTGCCCCTTTCTTGGCGCAGGGCGGTCATCGTCCTGCTGCCAAAGAAGGGGGACCTTCGTTCCTTAAAGAACTGGCGTCCGGTCTCCCTCCTCGGCACGGATTACAAAATCTTCGCCAGGGTGTTGTCTTCTCGCCTGGCCTCCGTGCTGGCCCACATGATCCACCCGGACCAGTCCTACACGGTCCCGGGCCGGAGGATACACGATAACGTCCACCTGGTCCGGGACCTGATCCATTTCTGTCGACGGGCTGGTCTGCCGAGCGCCTTCCTGTCTCTCGACCAGGAGAAGGCGTTCGACAGGGTCGATCACGAGTACCTGCTCGGGACTCTGCGGGCATTCGGGTTCGGGGCGCAGTTCGTCGCCCGGATCCGACTTTTGTACGCCGCCGCAGAGTGTCTGGTTAAAGTTAACGGGTCCCTGACGGCGCCCCTTCGCTTCGGGAGAGGAGTGCGTCAAGGCTGCCCCCTGTCCGGCCAGCTGTATTCCCTGTGCGTGGAGCCTTTCCTGCGCCTCTTGCGGAGGAGGTTGTCGGGGCTGGTTCTGCGCGGCGCGGGCACGGGGGTGGTCCTCTCGGCCTACGCCGACGACGTGCTCCTCACTTTCACCGACCCGGCTGACCTGGGGAGGATGCGCGAGTGCCAGGCCGTGTACTCGGCGGCGTCTTCCGCCAGGATCAACTGGGCCAAATGTTCCGGACTACTGGTCGGCCCGTGGCGGGTGGACTCTCTGCCGGAGGAGTTACGGGGGTTCAGCTGGAGTACCACCCATCTCCTCTACCTGGGGGTCTACCTCAGCCCGGCTGAGGAATCCTGGCCGGCCAACTGGCAGGAGCTGGAGGCCAAAGTCTCGGCTCGCCTAGGCCGCTGGACAGGACTGCTCCGAGTGCTATCTTACAGGAGTCGAGTGCTGGTCATAAACCAGCTGGTGGCCGCCATGCTGTGGTACCGGCTGGTCACTTTGGTCCCTCCTCTTGGCTTTGTCGCTGGCATCCAGAGAACGTTGGTCGATTTCTTCTGGGACAAAAAGATGCACTGGGTCGCCGCGCAGGCTCTGAGTCTCCCTATTGAGGAGGGCGGTCAGTCGCTGGTGTGCGCCCGCACCCAGGTCGCGACGTTCCGCCTTCAGACCTTGCGGCGATACCTTTACGTCGAGCCTCCTCCTAGATGGTGCGCCCTGGCGACGTATTTTTTCCGCCAGGTGCGTAACCTCAACTACGACACGCAGCTCCTGTTCGTCGACCGTGACGGTTTGCAGGTCGCCCTCAAGACGCTGCCTGTCTTTTACCAGGACCTGATCACTGTCTGGAACATGGTCGAATCGCGTCGCGCCTACCCTCCGGCTGGAGTAGCGGCTGTCGTCAGGGAGCCGTTGCTCAGGAATCCGCACCTCCGTACTCGCGGGTTCGAGTGGCTGTCGGAGGAGAGGGCCGCGGCGGCGAGGGTGACCAGGGTCGGGGACGTGCTGGGTGCCGGGGGCCTGGGCTGGACGCTGCCGCAGGACATAGCAGGCAGGGCGGCGGTAGACGTCCAGTACGTGGCCACCGCCATCCGACGCCTCAAAACGGCGGTGCTCGGACCCGACGTAGTACACCAGTTGGAGGACGCTCAGGTGTGCGGTGGGATCCCGTCCGAGCTCACCCCAGCCCGGACGGAATTTCACATTGGCCCCAAGGTCCCGTACTTCCCGCGGGAGCCTGTGCCCCACAACCTGAGCCGCCTCCGAAATTTTAACTTTGTTTCGTTTAGGGAGGTGAACAGGAGAGCCCTGTACAGACTGCTGCTGCACACCGTCCACCTCTTCTCCCTCATCCACCGTCCGGACACGCCTTGGCGTGCCCATTTGCCACCGGGCGGTGGGGATCCCCAGTGGAGGGCTCTCTACGCGGGAGTCCTCCCCCTTTCTCTCGGGGATCTGGGGTGGAGGGTGCTGCACGCAGCAGTCCCCTGCAACCGCAGATTGCGGTGGTTCACGGACTCCCAGCCCAACTGCTTGTTCTGTGGCGCTGTGGAGTCCGTGGACCACGTGTATATTGGGTGTGGGCGTTTGCACTCCCTTTTTGATTTTCTGAAAAACCTTCTCCTCTGTTTTTGGCTGCACTTCAGTCCCACGCTCCTGATCTTTGGGCACCCGGTACGGAGGAAGGAGGGCAGGTCTGAAGACCTCCTCGTGGGTCTGCTCCTGGGCCTGGCCAAACTGGCCATCAACAGGTCCAGGCAGCGGGCCGTGGAGGGGGTCGTTAGGGCCGACTGCCTGCCCCTCTTCCGCGGTTACGTTAGAGCCCGGGTGTCCTTGGAGAAGGAGCACGCGGCGTCGACCAACACCCTGGAGTTGTTCAGGGAGAGGTGGGCGCCGCAGGGAGTGGAGTGCATCATTTCTCCCTCCAATTCTATTTTGATTTAGTCCCTACCCTCCCCTTCACTGTTTTGATCACACAGCACTGTCCTTTGATGTGAAGGGCAGTGTTTGTCACTGGCCACCCGGGTGTTTTCCTGTCTTCCTGGTGGTGGAAACTGAATAAAGATTCGTGCACTTTGTGTCTTTCACAGTGTCTTACACCTGCACACACACACCATGGGTGCTGGGGATAAAATAAGCACTACCGCACTTAGGTGGTAGTGTAGGGTAAGGAAAAAAAAAAAAAAAAAATAAATAAATTCCCCCCTGCTTCTCTGGGGAAGAGGTGCTGGCCCTTGATGGGGAGAGATATTCCAGCAGTGCGCTGGCAGCAAAAAAAAAAAAAAAAAAAAAAAAAAAAAAAAAAAAAAAAAAAAAAAATAAATTTCCCCCCCTGCCTCTCTGGGGAAGAGGCACCAGCCCTTGGAGGGAGAGCCACTCCAGCAGTATGCCAGCAGTACTGCCCCTCTCCAAGGGCTGAGCCTACGGTGTCTCCTGCCTGTCCCACACCGTGGCCTGACCTGCCCAAACCCCCAGGGGCTACAGCAGGACCTCCTGCCATAATTCCACGGGGGAGGACTTAAAAACCACACGGGCAGTGGTGCAGGTGGCAACAGCGAACTGTCTGCTGGGTCATCAAGCGGTGGGGGGAGGAAGGTGTTATCCTCACTCCTCCCTCCCCGACTGTTTGGTTTTTTTTCCAGGGGCCTTGGCCCTAAAGGAGAACCTTTTCCCCGAGGAGCCGGTTGTCCTGGTCTTGGGAGAGGAGCGGGGCCCCAAGCCTCTGCCACCTGACAACCCAAACTCTGGGCATTCTGGGAAGGGGTGTGCCAAGGAAGGTACCGCTGGTGACCCTGGGGATGGGGTCCCCGGGGGTTTTGAGGCCAGTTGGCAGTGCCGGACCAGCCCCCATTCTCTCGGTGGGGGAAGGGTCGGTGACCGAAGGTGACCTCCCGGAGGAGGGTTCGGAATCAGTGGTGGACACTGGGGACGACGCAGAGTCTGTTGCCTGTGATAGTTTTGAGTCCCAGGTGCCCCCCACCGCTGTCCCCCTCGAAGAACTCCGGGAGCTTGTCAAGGAAACTGAGTCGCCGGGATAGAGCCCAATTGGCGCTCGACTGCTGGAGCTCCTTTGAGAGAGTTCAGTGGTCAGCCCACGCTGCCCGCCAGGCACTTGGGCTCAATGTGAACGAGCGAAAGCGAGTCAGGAACTTCCTGGGGGCACTCCTGGTGAGGGCAAGGGACTTTTGTGCCCCTCCCTCATCCTCCTAGTAAATGTATATAGTTTGTATCTGTACTGGTGGTGGTTGCACAACGCTTCTGCCATGAAGACAACTATAGCCAGCCTCAACATCAACGCTAGCAGGGAGTCAGTGCAGATTCCAGACCCTCTCGGTCCTTCGGGATGGGAGGTATGCGGTTTGCTTCCTGCAAGAAACCTACACTATCCCGGGAGACGAAGCCACCTGGCTCCTGGAGTGGCGAGGGGGGGTCTACATGAGTCACCTCACCTGCAGATCGGGCAGGGTGGCTATCTTGTTGGCCCCATATTTTCAGCCGGAGATCTTGGGGGTCAGGGACCTTGTGCCAGGGCGTTTGCTTCACCTGCCGGTTCGGCTGGGGGGCGCGGTGCTTCACTTGGTGAACGTCTACGCTCCCCCGGCCGGGCCGAGGCAAGCGAGCTTCTTCCAAGAAGTGTCCGCTCATCTCGCTTCCATCGACGAGGGCCAGTGCGTCGTCCTCGGGGGAGATTTTAATTGCGTCCTCGAGGGCAGGGACCACGGCGGTGCCCGCACTGGCTGCGCGTCGGGGAAGAGGTTGGGGGACTTGGTCAAGTCCTTCGACCTGGTGGACGTCTGGCGGAATCTCCATCCCGACTCCATCGCCTTCACCTTCGTGAGGCCTGGGGTCGGAGTGTCCAGAATCGACCGCCTGTACGTTTCGCGGGCGTACGCCTCCTGTTTCCCGAAGGCCTCCATGCGGCAGGTGTCGTGCACGGACCACCACCTGGTGTGGGCGGAACTCCTTCCGTTCGGCGCCAGGCTCGGCTCCGCGTACTGGCACTTTAACAACCTGCTGCTGGAGGACGAGCGGTTCCGGGACTCGTTTCGTCGCTTCTGGGCCGGCTGGAGAAGGAAGCGGGGAAGCTTCCCCTCCCTGAGGCTATGGTGGGACGTGGGCAAGGCTCACGTCCGCGTCTTCTGTCAGGAGTACGCGAGGGGGTCGACGAAGAGGCGGAAATCCAGGATCGGGGAGTTGGAGAGGGAGTTGCTCGACCTGGAGTCACGCCTCGGTCAGCCCGACGCGGACCCGGCCCTGCGCGGGGTGTACGAAGAGAAGAAGGCCGCGCTCCGGGACCTGCAGCTCGTCGGGGCTCGGGGCGCGTACGTGAGGTCGCGGATCCAGCTCCTCCAGGACCTGGACCGCGGCTCCCCCTTCTTCTACTCGCTGGAAAAAAGGCGTGGCACCCGTCAGCAGCTCCTTGTGCTGCTGGCCGACGACGGGTCCCTCGTCTCGGATCCGGAGGGCGTCAGGGCCCACGTCCGAAACTATTACACAGCCCTGTTCTCTCCGGATCCGTCCAGCGAGGATGCTCGCAGAGTTCTGTGGGAGGACCTGCCGCAGCTCGGCCCGGAGGACGCCGGAAGGCTCGACGCTCCCGTCACTTTGGAGGAGCTGACCGGCGCCCTCGACCGGCTCTCGAGGGGCAAAACCCCGGGGCTGGACGGGCTGACTGTGGAGTTCTTCAGGGCGTTCTGGGACGTCCTGGGGAGCGACTACGCACAGGTCCTGGGGGAGTGTTTAAATGCCGGACAGCTGCCCCTTTCTTGGCGCAGGGCGGTCATCGTCCTGCTGCCAAAGAAGGGGGACCTTCGTTCCTTAAAGAACTGGCGTCCGGTCTCCCTCCTCGGCACGGATTACAAAATCTTCGCCAGGGTGTTGTCTTCTCGCCTGGCCTCCGTGCTGGCCCACATGATCCACCCGGACCAGTCCTACACGGTCCCGGGCCGGAGGATACACGATAACGTCCACCTGGTCCGGGACCTGATCCATTTCTGTCGACGGGCTGGTCTGCCGAGCGCCTTCCTGTCTCTCGACCAGGAGAAGGCGTTCGACAGGGTCGATCACGAGTACCTGCTCGGGACTCTGCGGGCATTCGGGTTCGGGGCGCAGTTCGTCGCCCGGATCCGACTTTTGTACGCCGCCGCAGAGTGTCTGGTTAAAGTTAACGGGTCCCTGACGGCGCCCCTTCGCTTCGGGAGAGGAGTGCGTCAAGGCTGCCCCCTGTCCGGCCAGCTGTATTCCCTGTGCGTGGAGCCTTTCCTGCGCCTCTTGCGGAGGAGGTTGTCGGGGCTGGTTCTGCGCGGCGCGGGCACGGGGGTGGTCCTCTCGGCCTACGCCGACGACGTGCTCCTCACTTTCACCGACCCGGCTGACCTGGGGAGGATGCGCGAGTGCCAGGCCGTGTACTCGGCGGCGTCTTCCGCCAGGATCAACTGGGCCAAATGTTCCGGACTACTGGTCGGCCCGTGGCGGGTGGACTCTCTGCCGGAGGAGTTACGGGGGTTCAGCTGGAGTACCACCCATCTCCTCTACCTGGGGGTCTACCTCAGCCCGGCTGAGGAATCCTGGCCGGCCAACTGGCAGGAGCTGGAGGCCAAAGTCTCGGCTCGCCTAGGCCGCTGGACAGGACTGCTCCGAGTGCTATCTTACAGGAGTCGAGTGCTGGTCATAAACCAGCTGGTGGCCGCCATGCTGTGGTACCGGCTGGTCACTTTGGTCCCTCCTCTTGGCTTTGTCGCTGGCATCCAGAGAACGTTGGTCGATTTCTTCTGGGACAAAAAGATGCACTGGGTCGCCGCGCAGGCTCTGAGTCTCCCTATTGAGGAGGGCGGTCAGTCGCTGGTGTGCGCCCGCACCCAGGTCGCGACGTTCCGCCTTCAGACCTTGCGGCGATACCTTTACGTCGAGCCTCCTCCTAGATGGTGCGCCCTGGCGACGTATTTTTTCCGCCAGGTGCGTAACCTCAACTACGACACGCAGCTCCTGTTCGTCGACCGTGACGGTTTGCAGGTCGCCCTCAAGACGCTGCCTGTCTTTTACCAGGACCTGATCACTGTCTGGAACATGGTCGAATCGCGTCGCGCCTACCCTCCGGCTGGAGTAGCGGCTGTCGTCAGGGAGCCGTTGCTCAGGAATCCGCACCTCCGTACTCGCGGGTTCGAGTGGCTGTCGGAGGAGAGGGCCGCGGCGGCGAGGGTGACCAGGGTCGGGGACGTGCTGGGTGCCGGGGGCCTGGGCTGGACGCTGCCGCAGGACATAGCAGGCAGGGCGGCGGTAGACGTCCAGTACGTGGCCACCGCCATCCGACGCCTCAAAACGGCGGTGCTCGGACCCGACGTAGTACACCAGTTGGAGGACGCTCAGGTGTGCGGTGGGATCCCGTCCGAGCTCACCCCAGCCCGGACGGAATTTCACATTGGCCCCAAGGTCCCGTACTTCCCGCGGGAGCCTGTGCCCCACAACCTGAGCCGCCTCCGAAATTTTAACTTTGTTTCGTTTAGGGAGGTGAACAGGAGAGCCCTGTACAGACTGCTGCTGCACACCGTCCACCTCTTCTCCCTCATCCACCGTCCGGACACGCCTTGGCGTGCCCATTTGCCACCGGGCGGTGGGGATCCCCAGTGGAGGGCTCTCTACGCGGGAGTCCTCCCCCTTTCTCTCGGGGATCTGGGGTGGAGGGTGCTGCACGCAGCAGTCCCCTGCAACCGCAGATTGCGGTGGTTCACGGACTCCCAGCCCAACTGCTTGTTCTGTGGCGCTGTGGAGTCCGTGGACCACGTGTATATTGGGTGTGGGCGTTTGCACTCCCTTTTTGATTTTCTGAAAAACCTTCTCCTCTGTTTTTGGCTGCACTTCAGTCCCACGCTCCTGATCTTTGGGCACCCGGTACGGAGGAAGGAGGGCAGGTCTGAAGACCTCCTCGTGGGTCTGCTCCTGGGCCTGGCCAAGCTGGCCATCAACAGGTCCAGGCAGCGGGCTGTGGAGGGGGTCGTTAGGGCCGACTGCCTGCCCCTCTTCCGCGGTTATGTTAGAGCCCGGGTGTCCTTGGAGAAGGAGCACGCGGTGTCCACCAACACCCTGGAGTTGTTCAGGGAGAGGTGGGCGCCGCAGGGAGTGGAGTGCATCATTTCTCCCTCCAACTCTATTTTGATTTAGTCCCTACCCACCCCTTCACTGTTTTGATCACACAGCACTGCCCTTTGATGCGAAGGGCAGTGTTTGTCACTGGCCACCCGGGTGTTTTCCTATCTTCCTGGTGGTGGAAATTGAATAAAAGATTGGTGCACTTTGTGTCTTTCACTGTGTCTCACACCTGCACACACACACCATGGGTGCTGGGGATAAAATAAGCACTACCGCACTTAGGTGGTAGTGTGGGGGTTAAAACAAAAAAAAAAAAAAAAGAAAAAAAAAAAAAAAAAAAAAGAAAAAAAAAAAAAAAAAAAAAAATAAATTTCCCCCCCTGCCTCTCTGGGGAAGAGGCACCAGCCCTTGGAGGGAGAGCCACTCCAGCAGTATGCCAGCAGTACTGCCCCTCTCCAAGGGCTGAGCCTACGGTGTCTCCTGCCTGTCCCACACCGTGGCCTGACCTGCCCAAACCCCCAGGGGCTACAGCAGGACCTCCTGCCATAATTCCACGGGGGAGGACTTAAAAACCACACGGGCAGTGGTGCAGGTGGCAACAGCGAACTGTCTGCTGGGTCATCAAGCGGTGGGGGGAGGAAGGTGTTATCCTCACTCCTCCCTCCCCGACTGTTTGGTTTTTTTTCCAGGGGCCTTGGCCCTAAAGGAGAACCTTTTCCCCGAGGAGCCGGTTGTCCTGGTCTTGGGAGAGGAGCGGGGCCCCAAGCCTCTGCCACCTGACAACCCAAACTCTGGGCATTCTGGGAAGGGGTGTGCCAAGGAAGGTACCGCTGGTGACCCTGGGGATGGGGTCCCCGGGGGTTTTGAGGCCAGTTGGCAGTGCCGGACCAGCCCCCATTCTCTCGGTGGGGGAAGGGTCGGTGACCGAAGGTGACCTCCCGGAGGAGGGTTCGGAATCAGTGGTGGACACTGGGGACGACGCAGAGTCTGTTGCCTGTGATAGTTTTGAGTCCCAGGTGCCCCCCACCGCTGTCCCCCTCGAAGAACTCCGGGAGCTTGTCAAGGAAACTGAGTCGCCGGGATAGAGCCCAATTGGCGCTCGACTGCTGGAGCTCCTTTGAGAGAGTTCAGTGGTCAGCCCACGCTGCCCGCCAGGCACTTGGGCTCAATGTGAACGAGCGAAAGCGAGTCAGGAACTTCCTGGGGGCACTCCTGGTGAGGGCAAGGGACTTTTGTGCCCCTCCCTCATCCTCCTAGTAAATGTATATAGTTTGTATCTGTACTGGTGGTGGTTGCACAACGCTTCTGCCATGAAGACAACTATAGCCAGCCTCAACATCAACGCTAGCAGGGAGTCAGTGCAGATTCCAGACCCTCTCGGTCCTTCGGGATGGGAGGTATGCGGTTTGCTTCCTGCAAGAAACCTACACTATCCCGGGAGACGAAGCCACCTGGCTCCTGGAGTGGCGAGGGGGGGTCTACATGAGTCACCTCACCTGCAGATCGGGCAGGGTGGCTATCTTGTTGGCCCCATATTTTCAGCCGGAGATCTTGGGGGTCAGGGACCTTGTGCCAGGGCGTTTGCTTCACCTGCCGGTTCGGCTGGGGGGGGTGGTGCTTCACGTGGTGAACATCTATGCTCCCCTGGCCGGGCTGAGGCAAGCAAGCTTCTCCGGCGAAGTGTGCGCTCATCTCGCCTCCATTGACGAGAGCCGGTGAGATTTTAACTGCGTCCTCGAGGACAGGGACCACGGCGGTGCCCCCACGGGTTGGGCGTTGGTGAGGAGGTTGGGGGACTTGTCCACCAGGTCAAAGGACTCCAGCCCGACTGCATCGCCTTCACCTTCGTGAGGCCTGGGGTCGGAGCGTCCAGAATCGACCGCCTGTACGTTTCACGGGCGTACGCCTCCTGTTTTCCGAAGGCCTCCACACGGCAGGTGTCATGCACAGACCATCACCTGGTGTGTGCGGAACTCCTTCCGTTCGGCGTCAGGCTCGGCTCCATGTACTGGCACTTTAACAACCTGCTGCTGGAGGACGAGCGGTTCCGGGACTCACTTCGTCATTTCTGGGCCGGCTGGAGAAGGAAGCGGGGAAGCTTCCCCTCCCTGAGGCTATGGTGGAACGTAGGCAAGGCTCACGTCCGCGTTTTCTGTCAGGAGTACGCGAGGGGGTCGACGAAGAGGCGGAAATCCAGGATCGGGGAGTTGGAGAGGGAGTTGCTCGACCTGGAGTCACGCCTCGGTCAGCCCGACGCGGACCCGGCCCTGCGCGGGGTGTACGAAGAGAAGAAGGCCGCGCTCCGGGACCTGCAGCTCGTCGGGGCTCGGGGCGCGTACGTGAGGTCGCGGATCCAGCTCCTCCAGGACCTGGACCGCGGCTCCCCCTTCTTCTACTCGCTGGAAAAAAGGCGTGGCACCCGTCAGCAGCTCCTTGTGCTGCTGGCCGACGACGGGTCCCTCGTCTCGGATCCGGAGGGCGTCAGGGCCCACGTCCGAAACTATTACACAGCCCTGTTCTCCCCGGATCCGTCCAGCGAGGATGCTCGCAGAGTTCTGTGGGAGGACCTGCCGCAGCTCGGCCCGGAGGACGCCGGAAGGCTCGACGCTCCCGTCACTTTGGAGGAGCTGACCGGCGCCCTCGACCGGCTCTCGAGGGGCAAAACCCCGGGGCTGGACGGGCTGACTGTGGAGTTCTTCAGGGCGTTCTGGGACGTCCTGGGGAGCGACTACGCACAGGTCCTGGGGGAGTGTTTAAATGCCGGACAGCTGCCCCTTTCTTGGCGCAGGGCGGTCATCGTCCTGCTGCCAAAGAAGGGGGACCTTCGTTCCTTAAAGAACTGGCGTCCGGTCTCCCTCCTCGGCACGGATTACAAAATCTTCGCCAGGGTGTTGTCTTCTCGCCTGGCCTCCGTGCTGGCCCACATGATCCACCCGGACCAGTCCTACACGGTCCCGGGCCGGAGGATACACGATAACGTCCACCTGGTCCGGGACCTGATCCATTTCTGTCGACGGGCTGGTCTGCCGAGCGCCTTCCTGTCTCTCGACCAGGAGAAGGCGTTCGACAGGGTCGATCACGAGTACCTGCTCGGGACTCTGCGGGCATTCGGGTTCGGGGCGCAGTTCGTCGCCCGGATCCGACTTTTGTACGCCGCCGCAGAGTGTCTGGTTAAAGTTAACGGGTCCCTGACGGCGCCCCTTCGCTTCGGGAGAGGAGTGCGTCAAGGCTGCCCCCTGTCCGGCCAGCTGTATTCCCTGTGCGTGGAGCCTTTCCTGCGCCTCTTGCGGAGGAGGTTGTCGGGGCTGGTTCTGCGCGGCGCGGGCACGGGGGTGGTCCTCTCGGCCTACGCCGACGACGTGCTCCTCACTTTCACCGACCCGGCTGACCTGGGGAGGATGCGCGAGTGCCAGGCCGTGTACTCGGCGGCGTCTTCCGCCAGGATCAACTGGGCCAAATGTTCCGGACTACTGGTCGGCCCGTGGCGGGTGGACTCTCTGCCGGAGGAGTTACGGGGGTTCAGCTGGAGTACCACCCATCTCCTCTACCTGGGGGTCTACCTCAGCCCGGCTGAGGAATCCTGGCCGGCCAACTGGCAGGAGCTGGAGGCCAAAGTCTCGGCTCGCCTAGGCCGCTGGACAGGACTGCTCCGAGTGCTATCTTACAGGAGTCGAGTGCTGGTCATAAACCAGCTGGTGGCCGCCATGCTGTGGTACCGGCTGGTCACTTTGGTCCCTCCTCTTGGCTTTGTCGCTGGCATCCAGAGAACGTTGGTCGATTTCTTCTGGGACAAAAAGATGCACTGGGTCGCCGCGCAGGCTCTGAGTCTCCCTATTGAGGAGGGCGGTCAGTCGCTGGTGTGCGCCCGCACCCAGGTCGCGACGTTCCGCCTTCAGACCTTGCGGCGATACCTTTACGTCGAGCCTCCTCCTAGATGGTGCGCCCTGGCGACGTATTTTTTCCGCCAGGTGCGTAACCTCAACTACGACACGCAGCTCCTGTTCGTCGACCGTGACGGTTTGCAGGTCGCCCTCAAGACGCTGCCTGTCTTTTACCAGGACCTGATCACTGTCTGGAACATGGTCGAATCGCGTCGCGCCTACCCTCCGGCTGGAGTAGCGGCTGTCGTCAGGGAGCCGTTGCTCAGGAATCCGCACCTCCGTACTCGCGGGTTCGAGTGGCTGTCGGAGGAGAGGGCCGCGGCGGCGAGGGTGACCAGGGTCGGGGACGTGCTGGGTGCCGGGGGCCTGGGCTGGACGCTGCCGCAGGACATAGCAGGCAGGGCGGCGGTAGACGTCCAGTACGTGGCCACCGCCATCCGACGCCTCAAAACGGCGGTGCTCGGACCCGACGTAGTACACCAGTTGGAGGACGCTCAGGTGTGCGGTGGGATCCCGTCCGAGCTCACCCCAGCCCGGACGGAATTTCACATTGGCCCCAAGGTCCCGTACTTCCCGCGGGAGCCTGTGCCCCACAACCTGAGCCGCCTCCGAAATTTTAACTTTGTTTCGTTTAGGGAGGTGAACAGGAGAGCCCTGTACAGACTGCTGCTGCACACCGTCCACCTCTTCTCCCTCATCCACCGTCCGGACACGCCTTGGCGTGCCCATTTGCCACCGGGCGGTGGGGATCCCCAGTGGAGGGCTCTCTACGCGGGAGTCCTCCCCCTTTCTCTCGGGGATCTGGGGTGGAGGGTGCTGCACGCAGCAGTCCCCTGCAACCGCAGATTGCGGTGGTTCACGGACTCCCAGCCCAACTGCTTGTTCTGTGGCGCTGTGGAGTCCGTGGACCACGTGTATATTGGGTGTGGGCGTTTGCACTCCCTTTTTGATTTTCTGAAAAACCTTCTCCTCTGTTTTTGGCTGCACTTCAGTCCCACGCTCCTGATCTTTGGGCACCCGGTACGGAGGAAGGAGGGCAGGTCTGAAGACCTCCTCGTGGGTCTGCTCCTGGGCCTGGCCAAACTGGCCATCAACAGGTCCAGGCAGCGGGCCGTGGAGGGGGTCGTTAGGGCCGACTGCCTGCCCCTCTTCCGCGGTTACGTTAGAGCCCGGGTGTCCTTGGAGAAGGAGCACGCGGCGTCGACCAACACCCTGGAGTTGTTCAGGGAGAGGTGGGCGCCGCAGGGAGTGGAGTGCATCATTTCTCCCTCCAATTCTATTTTGATTTAGTCCCTACCCTCCCCTTCACTGTTTTGATCACACAGCACTGTCCTTTGATGTGAAGGGCAGTGTTTGTCACTGGCCACCCGGGTGTTTTCCTGTCTTCCTGGTGGTGGAAACTGAATAAAGATTCGTGCACTTTGTGTCTTTCACAGTGTCTTACACCTGCACACACACACCATGGGTGCTGGGGATAAAATAAGCACTACCGCAGTTAGGTGGTAGTGTAGGGTAAAGAAAAAAAAAAAAAAAAAAAAAAAAAAAAAAATAAATAAATAAATGTCCCCCCTGCCCCCCTGGGCAGAGGTACCGGCCCTTGGAGAGGAGAGACTTGCTAGCAGCACTGCCCCTCTCCAGACGATGAGCCTACGGTGTCTCCTGCACTGTGGCCTGACCTGACCTGCTCAAACCCCCAGGGGCTACAGCAGGACCTTCTGCTACAATAACTTCTCCGGCCCCTGGGGAGGACTTTAATAACCACACGGGCCGTGGTGCGGGCGACAACGGGGAACCCTCTGCTGGGTCGTCGAGCGGTGGAGGGGAGAAAGGTGTTATCCTTGCTCCTCCCTCCCAGACTGTGAAAAAAAAAAAAAAAAAAAAAAAAAAAAAAAAAAAAAAAAAAAAAAAAAAAAAAAAATTTCCCCCCCTGCCTCTCTGGGGAAGAGGCACCAGCCCTTGGAGGGAGAGCCACTCCAGCAGTATGCCAGCAGTACTGCCCCTCTCCAAGGGCTGAGCCTACGGTGTCTCCTGCCTGTCCCACACCGTGGCCTGACCTGCCCAAACCCCCAGGGGCTACAGCAGGACCTCCTGCCATAATTCCACGGGGGAGGACTTAAAAACCACACGGGCAGTGGTGCAGGTGGCAACAGCGAACTGTCTGCTGGGTCATCAAGCGGTGGGGGGAGGAAGGTGTTATCCTCACTCCTCCCTCCCCGACTGTTTGGTTTTTTTTCCAGGGGCCTTGGCCCTAAAGGAGAACCTTTTCCCCGAGGAGCCGGTTGTCCTGGTCTTGGGAGAGGAGCGGGGCCCCAAGCCTCTGCCACCTGACAACCCAAACTCTGGGCATTCTGGGAAGGGGTGTGCCAAGGAAGGTACCGCTGGTGACCCTGGGGATGGGGTCCCCGGGGGTTTTGAGGCCAGTTGGCAGTGCCGGACCAGCCCCCATTCTCTCGGTGGGGGAAGGGTCGGTGACCGAAGGTGACCTCCCGGAGGAGGGTTCGGAATCAGTGGTGGACACTGGGGACGACGCAGAGTCTGTTGCCTGTGATAGTTTTGAGTCCCAGGTGCCCCCCACCGCTGTCCCCCTCGAAGAACTCCGGGAGCTTGTCAAGGAAACTGAGTCGCCGGGATAGAGCCCAATTGGCGCTCGACTGCTGGAGCTCCTTTGAGAGAGTTCAGTGGTCAGCCCACGCTGCCCGCCAGGCACTTGGGCTCAATGTGAACGAGCGAAAGCGAGTCAGGAACTTCCTGGGGGCACTCCTGGTGAGGGCAAGGGACTTTTGTGCCCCTCCCTCATCCTCCTAGTAAATGTATATAGTTTGTATCTGTACTGGTGGTGGTTGCACAACGCTTCTGCCATGAAGACAACTATAGCCAGCCTCAACATCAACGCTAGCAGGGAGTCAGTGCAGATTCCAGACCCTCTCGGTCCTTCGGGATGGGAGGTATGCGGTTTGCTTCCTGCAAGAAACCTACACTATCCCGGGAGACGAAGCCACCTGGCTCCTGGAGTGGCGAGGGGGGGTCTACATGAGTCACCTCACCTGCAGATCGGGCAGGGTGGCTATCTTGTTGGCCCCATATTTTCAGCCGGAGATCTTGGGGGTCAGGGACCTTGTGCCAGGGCGTTTGCTTCACCTGCCGGTTCGGCTGGGGGGGGTGGTGCTTCACGTGGTGAACATCTATGCTCCCCTGGCCGGGCTGAGGCAAGCAAGCTTCTCCGGCGAAGTGTGCGCTCATCTCGCCTCCATTGACGAGAGCCGGTGAGATTTTAACTGCGTCCTCGAGGACAGGGACCACGGCGGTGCCCCCACGGGTTGGGCGTTGGTGAGGAGGTTGGGGGACTTGTCCACCAGGTCAAAGGACTCCAGCCCGACTGCATCGCCTTCACCTTCGTGAGGCCTGGGGTCGGAGCGTCCAGAATCGACCGCCTGTACGTTTCACGGGCGTACGCCTCCTGTTTTCCGAAGGCCTCCACACGGCAGGTGTCATGCACAGACCATCACCTGGTGTGTGCGGAACTCCTTCCGTTCGGCGTCAGGCTCGGCTCCATGTACTGGCACTTTAACAACCTGCTGCTGGAGGACGAGCGGTTCCGGGACTCACTTCGTCATTTCTGGGCCGGCTGGAGAAGGAAGCGGGGAAGCTTCCCCTCCCTGAGGCTATGGTGGAACGTAGGCAAGGCTCACGTCCGCGTTTTCTGTCAGGAGTACGCGAGGGGGTCGACGAAGAGGCGGAAATCCAGGATCGGGGAGTTGGAGAGGGAGTTGCTCGACCTGGAGTCACGCCTCGGTCAGCCCGACGCGGACCCGGCCCTGCGCGGGGTGTACGAAGAGAAGAAGGCCGCGCTCCGGGACCTGCAGCTCGTCGGGGCTCGGGGCGCGTACGTGAGGTCGCGGATCCAGCTCCTCCAGGACCTGGACCGCGGCTCCCCCTTCTTCTACTCGCTGGAAAAAAGGCGTGGCACCCGTCAGCAGCTCCTTGTGCTGCTGGCCGACGACGGGTCCCTCGTCTCGGATCCGGAGGGCGTCAGGGCCCACGTCCGAAACTATTACACAGCCCTGTTCTCCCCGGATCCGTCCAGCGAGGATGCTCGCAGAGTTCTGTGGGAGGACCTGCCGCAGCTCGGCCCGGAGGACGCCGGAAGGCTCGACGCTCCCGTCACTTTGGAGGAGCTGACCGGCGCCCTCGACCGGCTCTCGAGGGGCAAAACCCCGGGGCTGGACGGGCTGACTGTGGAGTTCTTCAGGGCGTTCTGGGACGTCCTGGGGAGCGACTACGCACAGGTCCTGGGGGAGTGTTTAAATGCCGGACAGCTGCCCCTTTCTTGGCGCAGGGCGGTCATCGTCCTGCTGCCAAAGAAGGGGGACCTTCGTTCCTTAAAGAACTGGCGTCCGGTCTCCCTCCTCGGCACGGATTACAAAATCTTCGCCAGGGTGTTGTCTTCTCGCCTGGCCTCCGTGCTGGCCCACATGATCCACCCGGACCAGTCCTACACGGTCCCGGGCCGGAGGATACACGATAACGTCCACCTGGTCCGGGACCTGATCCATTTCTGTCGACGGGCTGGTCTGCCGAGCGCCTTCCTGTCTCTCGACCAGGAGAAGGCGTTCGACAGGGTCGATCACGAGTACCTGCTCGGGACTCTGCGGGCATTC
Organism: Chiloscyllium plagiosum; assembly: GCF_037043375.1. Taxonomy (NCBI): domain Eukaryota; kingdom Metazoa; phylum Chordata; class Chondrichthyes; order Orectolobiformes; family Hemiscylliidae; genus Chiloscyllium; species Chiloscyllium plagiosum. The sequence goes on from NW_028270159.1 coordinate 23,520,900, forward strand.
GGGTTCGGGGCGCAGTTCGTCGCCCGGATCCGACTTTTGTACGCCGCCGCAGAGTGTCTGGTTAAAGTTAACGGGTCCCTGACGGCGCCCCTTCGCTTCGGGAGAGGAGTGCGTCAAGGCTGCCCCCTGTCCGGCCAGCTGTATTCCCTGTGCGTGGAGCCTTTCCTGCGCCTCTTGCGGAGGAGGTTGTCGGGGCTGGTTCTGCGCGGCGCGGGCACGGGGGTGGTCCTCTCGGCCTACGCCGACGACGTGCTCCTCACTTTCACCGACCCGGCTGACCTGGGGAGGATGCGCGAGTGCCAGGCCGTGTACTCGGCGGCGTCTTCCGCCAGGATCAACTGGGCCAAATGTTCCGGACTACTGGTCGGCCCGTGGCGGGTGGACTCTCTGCCGGAGGAGTTACGGGGGTTCAGCTGGAGTACCACCCATCTCCTCTACCTGGGGGTCTACCTCAGCCCGGCTGAGGAATCCTGGCCGGCCAACTGGCAGGAGCTGGAGGCCAAAGTCTCGGCTCGCCTAGGCCGCTGGACAGGACTGCTCCGAGTGCTATCTTACAGGAGTCGAGTGCTGGTCATAAACCAGCTGGTGGCCGCCATGCTGTGGTACCGGCTGGTCACTTTGGTCCCTCCTCTTGGCTTTGTCGCTGGCATCCAGAGAACGTTGGTCGATTTCTTCTGGGACAAAAAGATGCACTGGGTCGCCGCGCAGGCTCTGAGTCTCCCTATTGAGGAGGGCGGTCAGTCGCTGGTGTGCGCCCGCACCCAGGTCGCGACGTTCCGCCTTCAGACCTTGCGGCGATACCTTTACGTCGAGCCTCCTCCTAGATGGTGCGCCCTGGCGACGTATTTTTTCCGCCAGGTGCGTAACCTCAACTACGACACGCAGCTCCTGTTCGTCGACCGTGACGGTTTGCAGGTCGCCCTCAAGACGCTGCCTGTCTTTTACCAGGACCTGATCACTGTCTGGAACATGGTCGAATCGCGTCGCGCCTACCCTCCGGCTGGAGTAGCGGCTGTCGTCAGGGAGCCGTTGCTCAGGAATCCGCACCTCCGTACTCGCGGGTTCGAGTGGCTGTCGGAGGAGAGGGCCGCGGCGGCGAGGGTGACCAGGGTCGGGGACGTGCTGGGTGCCGGGGGCCTGGGCTGGACGCTGCCGCAGGACATAGCAGGCAGGGCGGCGGTAGACGTCCAGTACGTGGCCACCGCCATCCGACGCCTCAAAACGGCGGTGCTCGGACCCGACGTAGTACACCAGTTGGAGGACGCTCAGGTGTGCGGTGGGATCCCGTCCGAGCTCACCCCAGCCCGGACGGAATTTCACATTGGCCCCAAGGTCCCGTACTTCCCGCGGGAGCCTGTGCCCCACAACCTGAGCCGCCTCCGAAATTTTAACTTTGTTTTGTTTCGGGAGGTGAAAAGGAGAGCCCTGTACCGACTGCTGCTGCACACCATCCACCTCTTCTCCCTCATCCACCGTCCGGACACGCCTTGGCGTGCCCATTTGCCACCGGGCGGTGGGGATCCCCAGTGGAGGGCTCTCTACGCGGGAGTCCTCCCCCTTTCTCTCGGGGATCTGGGGTGGAGGGTGCTGCACGCAGCAGTCCCCTGCAACCGCAGATTGCGGTGGTTCACGGACTCCCAGCCCAACTGCTTGTTCTGTGGCGCTGTGGAGTCCGTGGACCATGTATATATTGGGTGTGGGCGTTTGCACTCCCTTTTTGATTTCCTTAAAAACCTTCTCCTCTGTTTTTGGCTGCACTTCAGTCCCACGCTCCTGATCTTTGGGCACCCGGTACGGAGGAAGGAGGGCAGGTCTGAAGACCTCCTCGTGGGTCTGCTCCTGGGCCTGGCCAAGCTGGCCATCAACAGGTCCAGGCAGCGGGCCGTGGAGGGGGTCGTTAGGGCCGACTGCCTGCCCCTCTTCCGCGGTTATGTTAGAGCCCGGGTGTCCTTGGAGAAGGAGCACGCGGTGTCCACCAACACCCTGGAGTTGTTCAGGGAGAGGTGGGCGCCGCAGGGAGTGGAGTGCATCATTTCTCCCTCCAACTCTATTTTGATTTAGTCCCTACCCTCCCCTTCACTGTTTTGATCACACAGCACTGCCCTTTGATGTGAAGGGCAGTGTTTGTCACTGGCCACCCGGGTGTTTTCCTATATTCCTGGTGGTGGAAATTGAATAAAGATTGGTGCACTTTGTGTCTTTCACTGTGTCTCACACCTGCACACACACACCATGGGTGCTGGGGAAAAAATAAGCACTACCGCACTTAGGTGGTAGTGTGGGGGTTTTAAAAAAAAAAAAAAGGAAAAAAGAAAAAAAAAAAAAAGAAAAAAGAAAAAAAAAAAAAAAAAAAAAAAAATAAATTCCCCCCGGTCTCTCTGGGGAAGAGGCACCGGCCCTCGGAGGGGAGGGACTCTCCTGCAGCGCGCCGGCGGTGCTGCCCCTCTCCGGGGGACGAACCAACGGTGCCCCTCGACTGTCCCGCACCGCGGCCCGACTCGCCCAAACCCCCGGGGGCTACAGCAGGGCCAGAAAAAAAAAAAAAAAAAAAAAAAAAAAAAAAAAAAAAAGACGAAAAAAAAAAAAAAAAAAAAAAAAAAAAAAATTTCCCCCCCTGCCTCTCTGGGGAAGAGGCACCAGCCCTTGGAGGGAGAGCCACTCCAGCAGTATGCCAGCAGTACTGCCCCTCTCCAAGGGCTGAGCCTACGGTGTCTCCTGCCTGTCCCACACCGTGGCCTGACCTGCCCAAACCCCCAGGGGCTACAGCAGGACCTCCTGCCATAATTCCACGGGGGAGGACTTAAAAACCACACGGGCAGTGGTGCAGGTGGCAACAGCGAACTGTCTGCTGGGTCATCAAGCGGTGGGGGGAGGAAGGTGTTATCCTCACTCCTCCCTCCCCGACTGTTTGGTTTTTTTTCCAGGGGCCTTGGCCCTAAAGGAGAACCTTTTCCCCGAGGAGCCGGTTGTCCTGGTCTTGGGAGAGGAGCGGGGCCCCAAGCCTCTGCCACCTGACAACCCAAACTCTGGGCATTCTGGGAAGGGGTGTGCCAAGGAAGGTACCGCTGGTGACCCTGGGGATGGGGTCCCCGGGGGTTTTGAGGCCAGTTGGCAGTGCCGGACCAGCCCCCATTCTCTCGGTGGGGGAAGGGTCGGTGACCGAAGGTGACCTCCCGGAGGAGGGTTCGGAATCAGTGGTGGACACTGGGGACGACGCAGAGTCTGTTGCCTGTGATAGTTTTGAGTCCCAGGTGCCCCCCACCGCTGTCCCCCTCGAAGAACTCCGGGAGCTTGTCAAGGAAACTGAGTCGCCGGGATAGAGCCCAATTGGCGCTCGACTGCTGGAGCTCCTTTGAGAGAGTTCAGTGGTCAGCCCACGCTGCCCGCCAGGCACTTGGGCTCAATGTGAACGAGCGAAAGCGAGTCAGGAACTTCCTGGGGGCACTCCTGGTGAGGGCAAGGGACTTTTGTGCCCCTCCCTCATCCTCCTAGTAAATGTATATAGTTTGTATCTGTACTGGTGGTGGTTGCACAACGCTTCTGCCATGAAGACAACTATAGCCAGCCTCAACATCAACGCTAGCAGGGAGTCAGTGCAGATTCCAGACCCTCTCGGTCCTTCGGGATGGGAGGTATGCGGTTTGCTTCCTGCAAGAAACCTACACTATCCCGGGAGACGAAGCCACCTGGCTCCTGGAGTGGCGAGGGGGGGTCTACATGAGTCACCTCACCTGCAGATCGGGCAGGGTGGCTATCTTGTTGGCCCCATATTTTCAGCCGGAGATCTTGGGGGTCAGGGACCTTGTGCCAGGGCGTTTGCTTCACCTGCCGGTTCGGCTGGGGGGGGTGGTGCTTCACGTGGTGAACATCTATGCTCCCCTGGCCGGGCTGAGGCAAGCAAGCTTCTCCGGCGAAGTGTGCGCTCATCTCGCCTCCATTGACGAGAGCCGGTGAGATTTTAACTGCGTCCTCGAGGACAGGGACCACGGCGGTGCCCCCACGGGTTGGGCGTTGGTGAGGAGGTTGGGGGACTTGTCCACCAGGTCAAAGGACTCCAGCCCGACTGCATCGCCTTCACCTTCGTGAGGCCTGGGGTCGGAGCGTCCAGAATCGACCGCCTGTACGTTTCACGGGCGTACGCCTCCTGTTTTCCGAAGGCCTCCACACGGCAGGTGTCATGCACAGACCATCACCTGGTGTGTGCGGAACTCCTTCCGTTCGGCGTCAGGCTCGGCTCCATGTACTGGCACTTTAACAACCTGCTGCTGGAGGACGAGCGGTTCCGGGACTCACTTCGTCATTTCTGGGCCGGCTGGAGAAGGAAGCGGGGAAGCTTCCCCTCCCTGAGGCTATGGTGGAACGTAGGCAAGGCTCACGTCCGCGTTTTCTGTCAGGAGTACGCGAGGGGTTCGACAAAGAGGCGGAAATCCAGGATCGGGGAGTTGGAGAGGGAGTTGCTCGACCTGCAGTCAAGCCTCGGTCAGCCCGACGCGGACCCGGCCCTGCGCGGGGTGTACGAAGAGAAGAAGGCCGCGCTCCGGGACCTGCAGCTCGTCGGGGCTCGGGGCGCGTACGTGAGGTCGCGGATCCAGCTCCTCCAGGACCTGGACCGCGGCTCCCCCTTCTTCTACTCGCTGGAAAAAAGGCGTGGCACCCGTCAGCAGCTCCTTGTGCTGCTGGCCGACGACGGGTCCCTCGTCTCGGATCCGGAGGGCGTCAGGGCCCACGTCCGAAACTATTACACAGCCCTGTTCTCTCCGGATCCGTCCAGCGAGGATGCTCGCAGAGTTCTGTGGGAGGACCTGCCGCAGCTCGGCCCGGAGGACGCCGGAAGGCTCGACGCTCCCGTCACTTTGGAGGAGCTGACCGGCGCCCTCGACCGGCTCTCGAGGGGCAAAACCCCGGGGCTGGACGGGCTGACTGCGGAGTTCTTCAGGGCGTTCTGGGACGTCCTGGGGAGCGACTACGCACAGGTCCTGGGGGAGTGTTTAAATGCCGGACAGCTGCCCCTTTCTTGGCGCAGGGCGGTCATCGTCCTGCTGCCAAAGAAGGGGGACCTTCGTTCCTTAAAGAACTGGCGTCCGGTCTCCCTCCTCGGCACGGATTACAAAATCTTCGCCAGGGTGTTGTCTTCTCGCCTGGCCTCCGTGCTGGCCCACATGATCCACCCGGACCAGTCCTACACGGTCCCGGGCCGGAGGATACACGATAACGTCCACCTGGTCCGGGACCTGATCCATTTCTGTCGACGGGCTGGTCTGCCGAGCGCCTTCCTGTCTCTCGACCAGGAGAAGGCGTTCGACAGGGTCGATCACGAGTACCTGCTCGGGACTCTGCGGGCATTCGGGTTCGGGGCGCAGTTCGTCGCCCGGATCCGACTTTTGTACGCCGCCGCAGAGTGTCTGGTTAAAGTTAACGGGTCCCTGACGGCGCCCCTTCGCTTCGGGAGAGGAGTGCGTCAAGGCTGCCCCCTGTCCGGCCAGCTGTATTCCCTGTGCGTGGAGCCTTTCCTGCGCCTCTTGCGGAGGAGGTTGTCGGGGCTGGTTCTGCGCGGCGCGGGCACGGGGGTGGTCCTCTCGGCCTACGCCGACGACGTGCTCCTCACTTTCACCGACCCGGCTGACCTGGGGAGGATGCGCGAGTGCCAGGCCGTGTACTCGGCGGCGTCTTCCGCCAGGATCAACTGGGCCAAATGTTCCGGACTACTGGTCGGCCCGTGGCGGGTGGACTCTCTGCCGGAGGAGTTACGGGGGTTCAGCTGGAGTACCACCCATCTCCTCTACCTGGGGGTCTACCTCAGCCCGGCTGAGGAATCCTGGCCGGCCAACTGGCAGGAGCTGGAGGCCAAAGTCTCGGCTCGCCTAGGCCGCTGGACAGGACTGCTCCGAGTGCTATCTTACAGGAGTCGAGTGCTGGTCATAAACCAGCTGGTGGCCGCCATGCTGTGGTACCGGCTGGTCACTTTGGTCCCTCCTCTTGGCTTTGTCGCTGGCATCCAGAGAACGTTGGTCGATTTCTTCTGGGACAAAAAGATGCACTGGGTCGCCGCGCAGGCTCTGAGTCTCCCTATTGAGGAGGGCGGTCAGTCGCTGGTGTGCGCCCGCACCCAGGTCGCGACGTTCCGCCTTCAGACCTTGCGGCGATACCTTTACGTCGAGCCTCCTCCTAGATGGTGCGCCCTGGCGACGTATTTTTTCCGCCAGGTGCGTAACCTCAACTACGACACGCAGCTCCTGTTCGTCGACCGTGACGGTTTGCAGGTCGCCCTCAAGACGCTGCCTGTCTTTTACCAGGACCTGATCACTGTCTGGAACATGGTCGAATCGCGTCGCGCCTACCCTCCGGCTGGAGTAGCGGCTGTCGTCAGGGAGCCGTTGCTCAGGAATCCGCACCTCCGTACTCGCGGGTTCGAGTGGCTGTCGGAGGAGAGGGCCGCGGCGGCGAGGGTGACCAGGGTCGGGGACGTGCTGGGTGCCGGGGGCCTGGGCTGGACGCTGCCGCAGGACATAGCAGGCAGGGCGGCGGTAGACGTCCAGTACGTGGCCACCGCCATCCGACGCCTCAAAACGGCGGTGCTCGGACCCGACGTAGTACACCAGTTGGAGGACGCTCAGGTGTGCGGTGGGATCCCGTCCGAGCTCACCCCAGCCCGGACGGAATTTCACATTGGCCCCAAGGTCCCGTACTTCCCGCGGGAGCCTGTGCCCCACAACCTGAGCCGCCTCCGAAATTTTAACTTTGTTTCGTTTAGGGAGGTGAACAGGAGAGCCCTGTACAGACTGCTGCTGCACACCGTCCACCTCTTCTCCCTCATCCACCGTCCGGACACGCCTTGGCGTGCCCATTTGCCACCGGGCGGTGGGGATCCCCAGTGGAGGGCTCTCTACGCGGGAGTCCTCCCCCTTTCTCTCGGGGATCTGGGGTGGAGGGTGCTGCACGCAGCAGTCCCCTGCAACCGCAGATTGCGGTGGTTCACGGACTCCCAGCCCAACTGCTTGTTCTGTGGCGCTGTGGAGTCCGTGGACCACGTGTATATTGGGTGTGGGCGTTTGCACTCCCTTTTTGATTTTCTGAAAAACCTTCTCCTCTGTTTTTGGCTGCACTTCAGTCCCACGCTCCTGATCTTTGGGCACCCGGTACGGAGGAAGGAGGGCAGGTCTGAAGACCTCCTCGTGGGTCTGCTCCTGGGCCTGGCCAAACTGGCCATCAACAGGTCCAGGCAGCGGGCCGTGGAGGGGGTCGTTAGGGCCGACTGCCTGCCCCTCTTCCGCGGTTACGTTAGAGCCCGGGTGTCCTTGGAGAAGGAGCACGCGGCGTCGACCAACACCCTGGAGTTGTTCAGGGAGAGGTGGGCGCCGCAGGGAGTGGAGTGCATCATTTCTCCCTCCAATTCTATTTTGATTTAGTCCCTACCCTCCCCTTCACTGTTTTGATCACACAGCACTGTCCTTTGATGTGAAGGGCAGTGTTTGTCACTGGCCACCCGGGTGTTTTCCTGTCTTCCTGGTGGTGGAAACTGAATAAAGATTCGTGCACTTTGTGTCTTCCACTGTGTCTCACACCTGCACACACACACCATGGGTTCTGGGGATAAAATAAGCACTACCGCACTTAGGTGGTAGTGTGGGGGTTAAAAAGAAAAAAGGGGAGTGTGGAAAAAAAAAAAAAGAAAAAAAAAAGAAAAAAAATAAATTTCCCCCCCTGCCTCTCTGGGGAAGAGGCACCAGCCCTTGGAGGGAGAGCCACTCCAGCAGTATGCCAGCAGTACTGCCCCTCTCCAAGGGCTGAGCCTACGGTGTCTCCTGCCTGTCCCACACCGTGGCCTGACCTGCCCAAACCCCCAGGGGCTACAGCAGGACCTCCTGCCATAATTCCACGGGGGAGGACTTAAAAACCACACGGGCAGTGGTGCAGGTGGCAACAGCGAACTGTCTGCTGGGTCATCAAGCGGTGGGGGGAGGAAGGTGTTATCCTCACTCCTCCCTCCCCGACTGTTTGGTTTTTTTTCCAGGGGCCTTGGCCCTAAAGGAGAACCTTTTCCCCGAGGAGCCGGTTGTCCTGGTCTTGGGAGAGGAGCGGGGCCCCAAGCCTCTGCCACCTGACAACCCAAACTCTGGGCATTCTGGGAAGGGGTGTGCCAAGGAAGGTACCGCTGGTGACCCTGGGGATGGGGTCCCCGGGGGTTTTGAGGCCAGTTGGCAGTGCCGGACCAGCCCCCATTCTCTCGGTGGGGGAAGGGTCGGTGACCGAAGGTGACCTCCCGGAGGAGGGTTCGGAATCAGTGGTGGACACTGGGGACGACGCAGAGTCTGTTGCCTGTGATAGTTTTGAGTCCCAGGTGCCCCCCACCGCTGTCCCCCTCGAAGAACTCCGGGAGCTTGTCAAGGAAACTGAGTCGCCGGGATAGAGCCCAATTGGCGCTCGACTGCTGGAGCTCCTTTGAGAGAGTTCAGTGGTCAGCCCACGCTGCCCGCCAGGCACTTGGGCTCAATGTGAACGAGCGAAAGCGAGTCAGGAACTTCCTGGGGGCACTCCTGGTGAGGGCAAGGGACTTTTGTGCCCCTCCCTCATCCTCCTAGTAAATGTATATAGTTTGTATCTGTACTGGTGGTGGTTGCACAACGCTTCTGCCATGAAGACAACTATAGCCAGCCTCAACATCAACGCTAGCAGGGAGTCAGTGCAGATTCCAGACCCTCTCGGTCCTTCGGGATGGGAGGTATGCGGTTTGCTTCCTGCAAGAAACCTACACTATCCCGGGAGACGAAGCCACCTGGCTCCTGGAGTGGCGAGGGGGGGTCTACATGAGTCACCTCACCTGCAGATCGGGCAGGGTGGCTATCTTGTTGGCCCCATATTTTCAGCCGGAGATCTTGGGGGTCAGGGACCTTGTGCCAGGGCGTTTGCTTCACCTGCCGGTTCGGCTGGGGGGGGTGGTGCTTCACGTGGTGAACATCTATGCTCCCCTGGCCGGGCTGAGGCAAGCAAGCTTCTCCGGCGAAGTGTGCGCTCATCTCGCCTCCATTGACGAGAGCCGGTGAGATTTTAACTGCGTCCTCGAGGACAGGGACCACGGCGGTGCCCCCACGGGTTGGGCGTTGGTGAGGAGGTTGGGGGACTTGTCCACCAGGTCAAAGGACTCCAGCCCGACTGCATCGCCTTCACCTTCGTGAGGCCTGGGGTCGGAGCGTCCAGAATCGACCGCCTGTACGTTTCACGGGCGTACGCCTCCTGTTTTCCGAAGGCCTCCACACGGCAGGTGTCATGCACAGACCATCACCTGGTGTGTGCGGAACTCCTTCCGTTCGGCGTCAGGCTCGGCTCCATGTACTGGCACTTTAACAACCTGCTGCTGGAGGACGAGCGGTTCCGGGACTCACTTCGTCATTTCTGGGCCGGCTGGAGAAGGAAGCGGGGAAGCTTCCCCTCCCTGAGGCTATGGTGGAACGTAGGCAAGGCTCACGTCCGCGTTTTCTGTCAGGAGTACGCGAGGGGTTCGACAAAGAGGCGGAAATCCAGGATCGGGGAGTTGGAGAGGGAGTTGCTCGACCTGCAGTCAAGCCTCGGTCAGCCCGACGCGGACCCGGCCCTGCGCGGGGTGTACGAAGAGAAGAAGGCCGCGCTCCGGGACCTGCAGCTCGTCGGGGCTCGGGGCGCGTACGTGAGGTCGCGGATCCAGCTCCTCCAGGACCTGGACCGCGGCTCCCCCTTCTTCTACTCGCTGGAAAAAAGGCGTGGCACCCGTCAGCAGCTCCTTGTGCTGCTGGCCGACGACGGGTCCCTCGTCTCGGATCCGGAGGGCGTCAGGGCCCACGTCCGAAACTATTACACAGCCCTGTTCTCTCCGGATCCGTCCAGCGAGGATGCTCGCAGAGTTCTGTGGGAGGACCTGCCGCAGCTCGGCCCGGAGGACGCCGGAAGGCTCGACGCTCCCGTCACTTTGGAGGAGCTGACCGGCGCCCTCGACCGGCTCTCGAGGGGCAAAACCCCGGGGCTGGACGGGCTGACTGCGGAGTTCTTCAGGGCGTTCTGGGACGTCCTGGGGAGCGACTACGCACAGGTCCTGGGGGAGTGTTTAAATGCCGGACAGCTGCCCCTTTCTTGGCGCAGGGCGGTCATCGTCCTGCTGCCAAAGAAGGGGGACCTTCGTTCCTTAAAGAACTGGCGTCCGGTCTCCCTCCTCGGCACGGATTACAAAATCTTCGCCAGGGTGTTGTCTTCTCGCCTGGCCTCCGTGCTGGCCCACATGATCCACCCGGACCAGTCCTACACGGTCCCGGGCCGGAGGATACACGATAACGTCCACCTGGTCCGGGACCTGATCCATTTCTGTCGACGGGCTGGTCTGCCGAGCGCCTTCCTGTCTCTCGACCAGGAGAAGGCGTTCGACAGGGTCGATCACGAGTACCTGCTCGGGACTCTGCGGGCATTCGGGTTCGGGGCGCAGTTCGTCGCCCGGATCCGACTTTTGTACGCCGCCGCAGAGTGTCTGGTTAAAGTTAACGGGTCCCTGACGGCGCCCCTTCGCTTCGGGAGAGGAGTGCGTCAAGGCTGCCCCCTGTCCGGCCAGCTGTATTCCCTGTGCGTGGAGCCTTTCCTGCGCCTCTTGCGGAGGAGGTTGTCGGGGCTGGTTCTGCGCGGCGCGGGCACGGGGGTGGTCCTCTCGGCCTACGCCGACGACGTGCTCCTCACTTTCACCGACCCGGCTGACCTGGGGAGGATGCGCGAGTGCCAGGCCGTGTACTCGGCGGCGTCTTCCGCCAGGATCAACTGGGCCAAATGTTCCGGACTACTGGTCGGCCCGTGGCGGGTGGACTCTCTGCCGGAGGAGTTACGGGGGTTCAGCTGGAGTACCACCCATCTCCTCTACCTGGGGGTCTACCTCAGCCCGGCTGAGGAATCCTGGCCGGCCAACTGGCAGGAGCTGGAGGCCAAAGTCTCGGCTCGCCTAGGCCGCTGGACAGGACTGCTCCGAGTGCTATCTTACAGGAGTCGAGTGCTGGTCATAAACCAGCTGGTGGCCGCCATGCTGTGGTACCGGCTGGTCACTTTGGTCCCTCCTCTTGGCTTTGTCGCTGGCATCCAGAGAACGTTGGTCGATTTCTTCTGGGACAAAAAGATGCACTGGGTCGCCGCGCAGGCTCTGAGTCTCCCTATTGAGGAGGGCGGTCAGTCGCTGGTGTGCGCCCGCACCCAGGTCGCGACGTTCCGCCTTCAGACCTTGCGGCGATACCTTTACGTCGAGCCTCCTCCTAGATGGTGCGCCCTGGCGACGTATTTTTTCCGCCAGGTGCGTAACCTCAACTACGACACGCAGCTCCTGTTCGTCGACCGTGACGGTTTGCAGGTCGCCCTCAAGACGCTGCCTGTCTTTTACCAGGACCTGATCACTGTCTGGAACATGGTCGAATCGCGTCGCGCCTACCCTCCGGCTGGAGTAGCGGCTGTCGTCAGGGAGCCGTTGCTCAGGAATCCGCACCTCCGTACTCGCGGGTTCGAGTGGCTGTCGGAGGAGAGGGCCGCGGCGGCGAGGGTGACCAGGGTCGGGGACGTGCTGGGTGCCGGGGGCCTGGGCTGGACGCTGCCGCAGGACATAGCAGGCAGGGCGGCGGTAGACGTCCAGTACGTGGCCACCGCCATCCGACGCCTCAAAACGGCGGTGCTCGGACCCGACGTAGTACACCAGTTGGAGGACGCTCAGGTGTGCGGTGGGATCCCGTCCGAGCTCACCCCAGCCCGGACGGAATTTCACATTGGCCCCAAGGTCCCGTACTTCCCGCGGGAGCCTGTGCCCCACAACCTGAGCCGCCTCCGAAATTTTAACTTTGTTTCGTTTAGGGAGGTGAACAGGAGAGCCCTGTACAGACTGCTGCTGCACACCGTCCACCTCTTCTCCCTCATCCACCGTCCGGACACGCCTTGGCGTGCCCATTTGCCACCGGGCGGTGGGGATCCCCAGTGGAGGGCTCTCTACGCGGGAGTCCTCCCCCTTTCTCTCGGGGATCTGGGGTGGAGGGTGCTGCACGCAGCAGTCCCCTGCAACCGCAGATTGCGGTGGTTCACGGACTCCCAGCCCAACTGCTTGTTCTGTGGCGCTGTGGAGTCCGTGGACCACGTGTATATTGGGTGTGGGCGTTTGCACTCCCTTTTTGATTTTCTGAAAAACCTTCTCCTCTGTTTTTGGCTGCACTTCAGTCCCACGCTCCTGATCTTTGGGCACCCGGTACGGAGGAAGGAGGGCAGGTCTGAAGACCTCCTCGTGGGTCTGCTCCTGGGCCTGGCCAAACTGGCCATCAACAGGTCCAGGCAGCGGGCCGTGGAGGGGGTCGTTAGGGCCGACTGCCTGCCCCTCTTCCGCGGTTACGTTAGAGCCCGGGTGTCCTTGGAGAAGGAGCACGCGGCGTCGACCAACACCCTGGAGTTGTTCAGGGAGAGGTGGGCGCCGCAGGGAGTGGAGTGCATCATTTCTCCCTCCAATTCTATTTTGATTTAGTCCCTACCCTCCCCTTCACCGTTTTGATCACACAGCACTGTCCTTTGATGTGAAGGGCAGTGTTTGTCACTGGCCACCCGGGTGTTTTCCTGTCTTCCTGGTGGTGGAAACTGAATAAAGATTCGTGCACTTTGTGTCTTTCACAGTGTCTTACACCTGCACACACACACCATGGGTGCTGGGGATAAAATAAGCACTACCGCAGTTAGGTGGTAGTGTAGGGTAAAGAGAAAAGAAGAAAAAAAAAAAAAATAAAAAAAAAAATAAAAATAAAAAAATAAATCCCCCCCGGTCTAAAAAAAAAGAAGAAAAAAAAAAAAAAAATAAATTTCCCCCCCTGCCTCTCTGGGGAAGAGGCACCAGCCCTTGGAGGGAGAGCCACTCCAGCAGTATGCCAGCAGTACTGCCCCTCTCCAAGGGCTGAGCCTACGGTGTCTCCTGCCTGTCCCACACCGTGGCCTGACCTGCCCAAACCCCCAGGGGCTACAGCAGGACCTCCTGCCATAATTCCACGGGGGAGGACTTAAAAACCACACGGGCAGTGGTGCAGGTGGCAACAGCGAACTGTCTGCTGGGTCATCAAGCGGTGGGGGGAGGAAGGTGTTATCCTCACTCCTCCCTCCCCGACTGTTTGGTTTTTTTTCCAGGGGCCTTGGCCCTAAAGGAGAACCTTTTCCCCGAGGAGCCGGTTGTCCTGGTCTTGGGAGAGGAGCGGGGCCCCAAGCCTCTGCCACCTGACAACCCAAACTCTGGGCATTCTGGGAAGGGGTGTGCCAAGGAAGGTACCGCTGGTGACCCTGGGGATGGGGTCCCCGGGGGTTTTGAGGCCAGTTGGCAGTGCCGGACCAGCCCCCATTCTCTCGGTGGGGGAAGGGTCGGTGACCGAAGGTGACCTCCCGGAGGAGGGTTCGGAATCAGTGGTGGACACTGGGGACGACGCAGAGTCTGTTGCCTGTGATAGTTTTGAGTCCCAGGTGCCCCCCACCGCTGTCCCCCTCGAAGAACTCCGGGAGCTTGTCAAGGAAACTGAGTCGCCGGGATAGAGCCCAATTGGCGCTCGACTGCTGGAGCTCCTTTGAGAGAGTTCAGTGGTCAGCCCACGCTGCCCGCCAGGCACTTGGGCTCAATGTGAACGAGCGAAAGCGAGTCAGGAACTTCCTGGGGGCACTCCTGGTGAGGGCAAGGGACTTTTGTGCCCCTCCCTCATCCTCCTAGTAAATGTATATAGTTTGTATCTGTACTGGTGGTGGTTGCACAACGCTTCTGCCATGAAGACAACTATAGCCAGCCTCAACATCAACGCTAGCAGGGAGTCAGTGCAGATTCCAGACCCTCTCGGTCCTTCGGGATGGGAGGTATGCGGTTTGCTTCCTGCAAGAAACCTACACTATCCCGGGAGACGAAGCCACCTGGCTCCTGGAGTGGCGAGGGGGGGTCTACATGAGTCACCTCACCTGCAGATCGGGCAGGGTGGCTATCTTGTTGGCCCCATATTTTCAGCCGGAGATCTTGGGGGTCAGGGACCTTGTGCCAGGGCGTTTGCTTCACCTGCCGGTTCGGCTGGGGGGGGTGGTGCTTCACGTGGTGAACATCTATGCTCCCCTGGCCGGGCTGAGGCAAGCAAGCTTCTCCGGCGAAGTGTGCGCTCATCTCGCCTCCATTGACGAGAGCCGGTGAGATTTTAACTGCGTCCTCGAGGACAGGGACCACGGCGGTGCCCCCACGGGTTGGGCGTTGGTGAGGAGGTTGGGGGACTTGTCCACCAGGTCAAAGGACTCCAGCCCGACTGCATCGCCTTCACCTTCGTGAGGCCTGGGGTCGGAGCGTCCAGAATCGACCGCCTGTACGTTTCACGGGCGTACGCCTCCTGTTTTCCGAAGGCCTCCACACGGCAGGTGTCATGCACAGACCATCACCTGGTGTGTGCGGAACTCCTTCCGTTCGGCGTCAGGCTCGGCTCCATGTACTGGCACTTTAACAACCTGCTGCTGGAGGACGAGCGGTTCCGGGACTCACTTCGTCATTTCTGGGCCGGCTGGAGAAGGAAGCGGGGAAGCTTCCCCTCCCTGAGGCTATGGTGGAACGTAGGCAAGGCTCACGTCCGCGTTTTCTGTCAGGAGTACGCGAGGGGTTCGACAAAGAGGCGGAAATCCAGGATCGGGGAGTTGGAGAGGGAGTTGCTCGACCTGCAGTCAAGCCTCGGTCAGCCCGACGCGGACCCGGCCCTGCGCGGGGTGTACGAAGAGAAGAAGGCCGCGCTCCGGGACCTGCAGCTCGTCGGGGCTCGGGGCGCGTACGTGAGGTCGCGGATCCAGCTCCTCCAGGACCTGGACCGCGGCTCCCCCTTCTTCTACTCGCTGGAAAAAAGGCGTGGCACCCGTCAGCAGCTCCTTGTGCTGCTGGCCGACGACGGGTCCCTCGTCTCGGATCCGGAGGGCGTCAGGGCCCACGTCCGAAACTATTACACAGCCCTGTTCTCTCCGGATCCGTCCAGCGAGGATGCTCGCAGAGTTCTGTGGGAGGACCTGCCGCAGCTCGGCCCGGAGGACGCCGGAAGGCTCGACGCTCCCGTCACTTTGGAGGAGCTGACCGGCGCCCTCGACCGGCTCTCGAGGGGCAAAACCCCGGGGCTGGACGGGCTGACTGCGGAGTTCTTCAGGGCGTTCTGGGACGTCCTGGGGAGCGACTACGCACAGGTCCTGGGGGAGTGTTTAAATGCCGGACAGCTGCCCCTTTCTTGGCGCAGGGCGGTCATCGTCCTGCTGCCAAAGAAGGGGGACCTTCGTTCCTTAAAGAACTGGCGTCCGGTCTCCCTCCTCGGCACGGATTACAAAATCTTCGCCAGGGTGTTGTCTTCTCGCCTGGCCTCCGTGCTGGCCCACATGATCCACCCGGACCAGTCCTACACGGTCCCGGGCCGGAGGATACACGATAACGTCCACCTGGTCCGGGACCTGATCCATTTCTGTCGACGGGCTGGTCTGCCGAGCGCCTTCCTGTCTCTCGACCAGGAGAAGGCGTTCGACAGGGTCGATCACGAGTACCTGCTCGGGACTCTGCGGGCATTCGGGTTCGGGGCGCAGTTCGTCGCCCGGATCCGACTTTTGTACGCCGCCGCAGAGTGTCTGGTTAAAGTTAACGGGTCCCTGACGGCGCCCCTTCGCTTCGGGAGAGGAGTGCGTCAAGGCTGCCCCCTGTCCGGCCAGCTGTATTCCCTGTGCGTGGAGCCTTTCCTGCGCCTCTTGCGGAGGAGGTTGTCGGGGCTGGTTCTGCGCGGCGCGGGCACGGGGGTGGTCCTCTCGGCCTACGCCGACGACGTGCTCCTCACTTTCACCGACCCGGCTGACCTGGGGAGGATGCGCGAGTGCCAGGCCGTGTACTCGGCGGCGTCTTCCGCCAGGATCAACTGGGCCAAATGTTCCGGACTACTGGTCGGCCCGTGGCGGGTGGACTCTCTGCCGGAGGAGTTACGGGGGTTCAGCTGGAGTACCACCCATCTCCTCTACCTGGGGGTCTACCTCAGCCCGGCTGAGGAATCCTGGCCGGCCAACTGGCAGGAGCTGGAGGCCAAAGTCTCGGCTCGCCTAGGCCGCTGGACAGGACTGCTCCGAGTGCTATCTTACAGGAGTCGAGTGCTGGTCATAAACCAGCTGGTGGCCGCCATGCTGTGGTACCGGCTGGTCACTTTGGTCCCTCCTCTTGGCTTTGTCGCTGGCATCCAGAGAACGTTGGTCGATTTCTTCTGGGACAAAAAGATGCACTGGGTCGCCGCGCAGGCTCTGAGTCTCCCTATTGAGGAGGGCGGTCAGTCGCTGGTGTGCGCCCGCACCCAGGTCGCGACGTTCCGCCTTCAGACCTTGCGGCGATACCTTTACGTCGAGCCTCCTCCTAGATGGTGCGCCCTGGCGACGTATTTTTTCCGCCAGGTGCGTAACCTCAACTACGACACGCAGCTCCTGTTCGTCGACCGTGACGGTTTGCAGGTCGCCCTCAAGACGCTGCCTGTCTTTTACCAGGACCTGATCACTGTCTGGAACATGGTCGAATCGCGTCGCGCCTACCCTCCGGCTGGAGTAGCGGCTGTCGTCAGGGAGCCGTTGCTCAGGAATCCGCACCTCCGTACTCGCGGGTTCGAGTGGCTGTCGGAGGAGAGGGCCGCGGCGGCGAGGGTGACCAGGGTCGGGGACGTGCTGGGTGCCGGGGGCCTGGGCTGGACGCTGCCGCAGGACATAGCAGGCAGGGCGGCGGTAGACGTCCAGTACGTGGCCACCGCCATCCGACGCCTCAAAACGGCGGTGCTCGGACCCGACGTAGTACACCAGTTGGAGGACGCTCAGGTGTGCGGTGGGATCCCGTCCGAGCTCACCCCAGCCCGGACGGAATTTCACATTGGCCCCAAGGTCCCGTACTTCCCGCGGGAGCCTGTGCCCCACAACCTGAGCCGCCTCCGAAATTTTAACTTTGTTTCGTTTAGGGAGGTGAACAGGAGAGCCCTGTACAGACTGCTGCTGCACACCGTCCACCTCTTCTCCCTCATCCACCGTCCGGACACGCCTTGGCGTGCCCATTTGCCACCGGGCGGTGGGGATCCCCAGTGGAGGGCTCTCTACGCGGGAGTCCTCCCCCTTTCTCTCGGGGATCTGGGGTGGAGGGTGCTGCACGCAGCAGTCCCCTGCAACCGCAGATTGCGGTGGTTCACGGACTCCCAGCCCAACTGCTTGTTCTGTGGCACTGTGGAGTCCGTGGACCACGTGTATATTGGGTGTGGGCGTTTGCACTCCCTTTTTGATTTTCTGAAAAACCTTCTCCTCTGTTTTTGGCTGCACTTCAGTCCCACGCTCCTGATCTTTGGGCACCCGGTACGGAGGAAGGAGGGCAGGTCTGAAGACCTCCTCGTGGGTCTGCTCCTGGGCCTGGCCAAACTGGCCATCAACAGGTCCAGGCAGCGGGCCGTGGAGGGGGTCGTTAGGGCCGACTGCCTGCCCCTCTTCCGCGGTTACGTTAGAGCCCGGGTGTCCTTGGAGAAGGAGCACGCGGCGTCGACCAACACCCTGGAGTTGTTCAGGGAGAGGTGGGCGCCGCAGGGAGTGGAGTGCATCATTTCTCCCTCCAATTCTATTTTGATTTAGTCCCTACCCTCCCCTTCACTGTTTTGATCACACAGCACTGTCCTTTGATGTGAAGGGCAGTGTTTGTCACTGGCCACCCGGGTGTTTTCCTGTCTTCCTGGTGGTGGAAACTGAATAAAGATTCGTGCACTTTGTGTCTTTCACAGTGTCTTACACCTGCACACACACACCATGGGTGCTGGGGATAAAATAAGCACTACCGCAGTTAGGTGGTAGTGTAGGGTAAAGAAAAGAAAAAAAAAAAAAAAAAAAAAATAAATTTCCCCCCCTGCCTCTCTGGGGAAGAGGCACCAGCCCTTGGAGGGAGAGCCACTCCAGCAGTATGCCAGCAGTACTGCCCCTCTCCAAGGGCTGAGCCTACGGTGTCTCCTGCCTGTCCCACACCGTGGCCTGACCTGCCCAAACCCCCAGGGGCTACAGCAGGACCTCCTGCCATAATTCCACGGGGGAGGACTTAAAAACCACACGGGCAGTGGTGCAGGTGGCAACAGCGAACTGTCTGCTGGGTCATCAAGCGGTGGGGGGAGGAAGGTGTTATCCTCACTCCTCCCTCCCCGACTGTTTGGTTTTTTTTCCAGGGGCCTTGGCCCTAAAGGAGAACCTTTTCCCCGAGGAGCCGGTTGTCCTGGTCTTGGGAGAGGAGCGGGGCCCCAAGCCTCTGCCACCTGACAACCCAAACTCTGGGCATTCTGGGAAGGGGTGTGCCAAGGAAGGTACCGCTGGTGACCCTGGGGATGGGGTCCCCGGGGGTTTTGAGGCCAGTTGGCAGTGCCGGACCAGCCCCCATTCTCTCGGTGGGGGAAGGGTCGGTGACCGAAGGTGACCTCCCGGAGGAGGGTTCGGAATCAGTGGTGGACACTGGGGACGACGCAGAGTCTGTTGCCTGTGATAGTTTTGAGTCCCAGGTGCCCCCCACCGCTGTCCCCCTCGAAGAACTCCGGGAGCTTGTCAAGGAAACTGAGTCGCCGGGATAGAGCCCAATTGGCGCTCGACTGCTGGAGCTCCTTTGAGAGAGTTCAGTGGTCAGCCCACGCTGCCCGCCAGGCACTTGGGCTCAATGTGAACGAGCGAAAGCGAGTCAGGAACTTCCTGGGGGCACTCCTGGTGAGGGCAAGGGACTTTTGTGCCCCTCCCTCATCCTCCTAGTAAATGTATATAGTTTGTATCTGTACTGGTGGTGGTTGCACAACGCTTCTGCCATGAAGACAACTATAGCCAGCCTCAACATCAACGCTAGCAGGGAGTCAGTGCAGATTCCAGACCCTCTCGGTCCTTCGGGATGGGAGGTATGCGGTTTGCTTCCTGCAAGAAACCTACACTATCCCGGGAGACGAAGCCACCTGGCTCCTGGAGTGGCGAGGGGGGGTCTACATGAGTCACCTCACCTGCAGATCGGGCAGGGTGGCTATCTTGTTGGCCCCATATTTTCAGCCGGAGATCTTGGGGGTCAGGGACCTTGTGCCAGGGCGTTTGCTTCACCTGCCGGTTCGGCTGGGGGGGGTGGTGCTTCACGTGGTGAACATCTATGCTCCCCTGGCCGGGCTGAGGCAAGCAAGCTTCTCCGGCGAAGTGTGCGCTCATCTCGCCTCCATTGACGAGAGCCGGTGAGATTTTAACTGCGTCCTCGAGGACAGGGACCACGGCGGTGCCCCCACGGGTTGGGCGTTGGTGAGGAGGTTGGGGGACTTGTCCACCAGGTCAAAGGACTCCAGCCCGACTGCATCGCCTTCACCTTCGTGAGGCCTGGGGTCGGAGCGTCCAGAATCGACCGCCTGTACGTTTCACGGGCGTACGCCTCCTGTTTTCCGAAGGCCTCCACACGGCAGGTGTCATGCACAGACCATCACCTGGTGTGTGCGGAACTCCTTCCGTTCGGCGTCAGGCTCGGCTCCATGTACTGGCACTTTAACAACCTGCTGCTGGAGGACGAGCGGTTCCGGGACTCACTTCGTCATTTCTGGGCCGGCTGGAGAAGGAAGCGGGGAAGCTTCCCCTCCCTGAGGCTATGGTGGAACGTAGGCAAGGCTCACGTCCGCGTTTTCTGTCAGGAGTACGCGAGGGGTTCGACAAAGAGGCGGAAATCCAGGATCGGGGAGTTGGAGAGGGAGTTGCTCGACCTGCAGTCAAGCCTCGGTCAGCCCGACGCGGACCCGGCCCTGCGCGGGGTGTACGAAGAGAAGAAGGCCGCGCTCCGGGACCTGCAGCTCGTCGGGGCTCGGGGCGCGTACGTGAGGTCGCGGATCCAGCTCCTCCAGGACCTGGACCGCGGCTCCCCCTTCTTCTACTCGCTGGAAAAAAGGCGTGGCACCCGTCAGCAGCTCCTTGTGCTGCTGGCCGACGACGGGTCCCTCGTCTCGGATCCGGAGGGCGTCAGGGCCCACGTCCGAAACTATTACACAGCCCTGTTCTCTCCGGATCCGTCCAGCGAGGATGCTCGCAGAGTTCTGTGGGAGGACCTGCCGCAGCTCGGCCCGGAGGACGCCGGAAGGCTCGACGCTCCCGTCACTTTGGAGGAGCTGACCGGCGCCCTCGACCGGCTCTCGAGGGGCAAAACCCCGGGGCTGGACGGGCTGACTGCGGAGTTCTTCAGGGCGTTCTGGGACGTCCTGGGGAGCGACTACGCACAGGTCCTGGGGGAGTGTTTAAATGCCGGACAGCTGCCCCTTTCTTGGCGCAGGGCGGTCATCGTCCTGCTGCCAAAGAAGGGGGACCTTCGTTCCTTAAAGAACTGGCGTCCGGTCTCCCTCCTCGGCACGGATTACAAAATCTTCGCCAGGGTGTTGTCTTCTCGCCTGGCCTCCGTGCTGGCCCACATGATCCACCCGGACCAGTCCTACACGGTCCCGGGCCGGAGGATACACGATAACGTCCACCTGGTCCGGGACCTGATCCATTTCTGTCGACGGGCTGGTCTGCCGAGCGCCTTCCTGTCTCTCGACCAGGAGAAGGCGTTCGACAGGGTCGATCACGAGTACCTGCTCGGGACTCTGCGGGCATTCGGGTTCGGGGCGCAGTTCGTCGCCCGGATCCGACTTTTGTACGCCGCCGCAGAGTGTCTGGTTAAAGTTAACGGGTCCCTGACGGCGCCCCTTCGCTTCGGGAGAGGAGTGCGTCAAGGCTGCCCCCTGTCCGGCCAGCTGTATTCCCTGTGCGTGGAGCCTTTCCTGCGCCTCTTGCGGAGGAGGTTGTCGGGGCTGGTTCTGCGCGGCGCGGGCACGGGGGTGGTCCTCTCGGCCTACGCCGACGACGTGCTCCTCACTTTCACCGACCCGGCTGACCTGGGGAGGATGCGCGAGTGCCAGGCCGTGTACTCGGCGGCGTCTTCCGCCAGGATCAACTGGGCCAAATGTTCCGGACTACTGGTCGGCCCGTGGCGGGTGGACTCTCTGCCGGAGGAGTTACGGGGGTTCAGCTGGAGTACCACCCATCTCCTCTACCTGGGGGTCTACCTCAGCCCGGCTGAGGAATCCTGGCCGGCCAACTGGCAGGAGCTGGAGGCCAAAGTCTCGGCTCGCCTAGGCCGCTGGACAGGACTGCTCCGAGTGCTATCTTACAGGAGTCGAGTGCTGGTCATAAACCAGCTGGTGGCCGCCATGCTGTGGTACCGGCTGGTCACTTTGGTCCCTCCTCTTGGCTTTGTCGCTGGCATCCAGAGAACGTTGGTCGATTTCTTCTGGGACAAAAAGATGCACTGGGTCGCCGCGCAGGCTCTGAGTCTCCCTATTGAGGAGGGCGGTCAGTCGCTGGTGTGCGCCCGCACCCAGGTCGCGACGTTCCGCCTTCAGACCTTGCGGCGATACCTTTACGTCGAGCCTCCTCCTAGATGGTGCGCCCTGGCGACGTATTTTTTCCGCCAGGTGCGTAACCTCAACTACGACACGCAGCTCCTGTTCGTCGACCGTGACGGTTTGCAGGTCGCCCTCAAGACGCTGCCTGTCTTTTACCAGGACCTGATCACTGTCTGGAACATGGTCGAATCGCGTCGCGCCTACCCTCCGGCTGGAGTAGCGGCTGTCGTCAGGGAGCCGTTGCTCAGGAATCCGCACCTCCGTACTCGCGGGTTCGAGTGGCTGTCGGAGGAGAGGGCCGCGGCGGCGAGGGTGACCAGGGTCGGGGACGTGCTGGGTGCCGGGGGCCTGGGCTGGACGCTGCCGCAGGACATAGCAGGCAGGGCGGCGGTAGACGTCCAGTACGTGGCCACCGCCATCCGACGCCTCAAAACGGCGGTGCTCGGACCCGACGTAGTACACCAGTTGGAGGACGCTCAGGTGTGCGGTGGGATCCCGTCCGAGCTCACCCCAGCCCGGACGGAATTTCACATTGGCCCCAAGGTCCCGTACTTCCCGCGGGAGCCTGTGCCCCACAACCTGAGCCGCCTCCGAAATTTTAACTTTGTTTCGTTTAGGGAGGTGAACAGGAGAGCCCTGTACAGACTGCTGCTGCACACCGTCCACCTCTTCTCCCTCATCCACCGTCCGGACACGCCTTGGCGTGCCCATTTGCCACCGGGCGGTGGGGATCCCCAGTGGAGGGCTCTCTACGCGGGAGTCCTCCCCCTTTCTCTCGGGGATCTGGGGTGGAGGGTGCTGCACGCAGCAGTCCCCTGCAACCGCAGATTGCGGTGGTTCACGGACTCCCAGCCCAACTGCTTGTTCTGTGGCGCTGTGGAGTCCGTGGACCACGTGTATATTGGGTGTGGGCGTTTGCACTCCCTTTTTGATTTTCTGAAAAACCTTCTCCTCTGTTTTTGGCTGCACTTCAGTCCCACGCTCCTGATCTTTGGGCACCCGGTGCGGAGGAAGGAGGGCAGGTCTGAAGACCTCCTCGTGGGTCTGCTCCTGGGCCTGGCCAAACTGGCCATCAACAGGTCCAGGCAGCGGGCCGTGGAGGGGGTCGTTAGGGCCGACTGCCTGCCCCTCTTCCGCGGTTACGTTAGAGCCCGGGTGTCCTTGGAGAAGGAGCACGCGGCGTCGACCAACACCCTGGAGTTGTTCAGGGAGAGGTGGGCGCCGCAGGGAGTGGAGTGCATCATTTCTCCCTCCAATTCTATTTTGATTTAGTCCCTACCCTCCCCTTCACTGTTTTGATCACACAGCACTGTCCTTTGATGTGAAGGGCAGTGTTTGTCACTGGCCACCCGGGTGTTTTCCTGTCTTCCTGGTGGTGGAAACTGAATAAAGATTCGTGCACTTTGTGTCTTTCACAGTGTCTTACACCTGCACACACACACCATGGGTGCTGGGGATAAAATAAGCACTACCGCAGTTAGGTGGTAGTGTAGGGTAAAGAAAAGAAAAAAAAAAAAAAAAAAAAAAAAAAATAAATTTCCCCCCCTGCCTCTCTGGGGAAGAGGCACCAGCCCTTGGAGGGAGAGCCACTCCAGCAGTATGCCAGCAGTACTGCCCCTCTCCAAGGGCTGAGCCTACGGTGTCTCCTGCCTGTCCCACACCGTGGCCTGACCTGCCCAAACCCCCAGGGGCTACAGCAGGACCTCCTGCCATAATTCCACGGGGGAGGACTTAAAAACCACACGGGCAGTGGTGCAGGTGGCAACAGCGAACTGTCTGCTGGGTCATCAAGCGGTGGGGGGAGGAAGGTGTTATCCTCACTCCTCCCTCCCCGACTGTTTGGTTTTTTTTCCAGGGGCCTTGGCCCTAAAGGAGAACCTTTTCCCCGAGGAGCCGGTTGTCCTGGTCTTGGGAGAGGAGCGGGGCCCCAAGCCTCTGCCACCTGACAACCCAAACTCTGGGCATTCTGGGAAGGGGTGTGCCAAGGAAGGTACCGCTGGTGACCCTGGGGATGGGGTCCCCGGGGGTTTTGAGGCCAGTTGGCAGTGCCGGACCAGCCCCCATTCTCTCGGTGGGGGAAGGGTCGGTGACCGAAGGTGACCTCCCGGAGGAGGGTTCGGAATCAGTGGTGGACACTGGGGACGACGCAGAGTCTGTTGCCTGTGATAGTTTTGAGTCCCAGGTGCCCCCCACCGCTGTCCCCCTCGAAGAACTCCGGGAGCTTGTCAAGGAAACTGAGTCGCCGGGATAGAGCCCAATTGGCGCTCGACTGCTGGAGCTCCTTTGAGAGAGTTCAGTGGTCAGCCCACGCTGCCCGCCAGGCACTTGGGCTCAATGTGAACGAGCGAAAGCGAGTCAGGAACTTCCTGGGGGCACTCCTGGTGAGGGCAAGGGACTTTTGTGCCCCTCCCTCATCCTCCTAGTAAATGTATATAGTTTGTATCTGTACTGGTGGTGGTTGCACAACGCTTCTGCCATGAAGACAACTATAGCCAGCCTCAACATCAACGCTAGCAGGGAGTCAGTGCAGATTCCAGACCCTCTCGGTCCTTCGGGATGGGAGGTATGCGGTTTGCTTCCTGCAAGAAACCTACACTATCCCGGGAGACGAAGCCACCTGGCTCCTGGAGTGGCGAGGGGGGGTCTACATGAGTCACCTCACCTGCAGATCGGGCAGGGTGGCTATCTTGTTGGCCCCATATTTTCAGCCGGAGATCTTGGGGGTCAGGGACCTTGTGCCAGGGCGTTTGCTTCACCTGCCGGTTCGGCTGGGGGGGGTGGTGCTTCACGTGGTGAACATCTATGCTCCCCTGGCCGGGCTGAGGCAAGCAAGCTTCTCCGGCGAAGTGTGCGCTCATCTCGCCTCCATTGACGAGAGCCGGTGAGATTTTAACTGCGTCCTCGAGGACAGGGACCACGGCGGTGCCCCCACGGGTTGGGCGTTGGTGAGGAGGTTGGGGGACTTGTCCACCAGGTCAAAGGACTCCAGCCCGACTGCATCGCCTTCACCTTCGTGAGGCCTGGGGTCGGAGCGTCCAGAATCGACCGCCTGTACGTTTCACGGGCGTACGCCTCCTGTTTTCCGAAGGCCTCCACACGGCAGGTGTCATGCACAGACCATCACCTGGTGTGTGCGGAACTCCTTCCGTTCGGCGTCAGGCTCGGCTCCATGTACTGGCACTTTAACAACCTGCTGCTGGAGGACGAGCGGTTCCGGGACTCACTTCGTCATTTCTGGGCCGGCTGGAGAAGGAAGCGGGGAAGCTTCCCCTCCCTGAGGCTATGGTGGAACGTAGGCAAGGCTCACGTCCGCGTTTTCTGTCAGGAGTACGCGAGGGGTTCGACAAAGAGGCGGAAATCCAGGATCGGGGAGTTGGAGAGGGAGATGCTCGACCTGCAGTCAAGCCTCGGTCAGCCCACCACGGACCCGGCCCTGCGCGGGGTGTACGAAGAGAAGAAGGCTGCGCTCCGGGACCTGCAGCTCGTCGGGGCACTGGGCACGTACGTGAGGTCGCGGATCCAGCTCCTCCAGGACCTGGACCGCGGCTCCCCCTTCTTCTACTTGCTGGAAAAAAGGTGTGGCACCCGTCAGCAGCTCCTTGTACTGCTGGCCGACGACGGGTCCCTCGTCTCGGATCCGGAGGGTATCAGGGCCCACATCCGAAACTATTATACGGCTCTGTTCTCTCCGGATCCGTCCAGCGAGGATGCTCAAAGTTCTGTGCGAGGACCTGCCGCAGCTTGGCCCGGAGGATGTCGGAAGGCTCGACGCTCCCGTCAGCTTAGAGGAGCTGACCAGCGCCCTCAACCGGCTCTCGAGGGGCAAGTCCCCGGGGCTGGACGGGCTGCCTGTGGAGTTCTTCAGTGTGTTCTGGGATGTCCTGGGGAGCGTCTATGCACAGATCCTTGGGGGGGGTGTCTAAATGCCAGAGAGCTGCCCCTTTTCTTGGCGCAGGGCGGTCATCGTCCTGCTGCCAAAGAAGGAGGACCTTCGTTCTTTAAACAACTGGCATCCGGTCTCACTCCTCAGCACGGACTTTGCCAGGGTGTTGTCTTCTCGCCTGGCTTCCGTGCTGGCCCACACGATTCACCCGGACCAGTCCTACATGGTCCTGGGCCGGAGGATACACAACAATATCCACGTGGTCCGGGACCTCATCCATTTCTGTTGACAGGCTGGTCTGCCGAGCGCCTTTCTGTGTC
Source organism: Chiloscyllium plagiosum (assembly GCF_037043375.1). Taxonomy (NCBI): domain Eukaryota; kingdom Metazoa; phylum Chordata; class Chondrichthyes; order Orectolobiformes; family Hemiscylliidae; genus Chiloscyllium; species Chiloscyllium plagiosum. Next base: position 23,546,513 of record NW_028270159.1, read on the forward strand.
TCGACCAGGAGAAGGTGTTCGACACCATCGATCACGAGTACCTGCTCGGGACTCTGCGGGCATTCGGGTTCGGGACGCAGTTCGTCGCCCGGATCCGACTTTTGTACGCCTCCGCAGAGTGTCTGGTTAAAGTTAACGGGTCCCTGACGGCGCCCCTTCACTTCGGGAGAGGAGTACGTCAAGGCTGCCCCCTGTCCGGCCAGCTGTATTCCCTGTGCGTGGAGCCTTTCCTGCGCCTCTTGTGGAGGAGGTTGTCGGGGCTGGTTCTGCGCGGCGTGGGCATGGGGGTGGTCCTCTCGGCCTACGCCGACGACGTGCTCCTCACTTTCACTGACCCGGCTGACCTGGGGAGGATGCGCGAGTGCCAGGCTGTGTACTCGGCAGCGTCTTCTGCCAGGATCAACTGGGCCAAATGTTCCGGACTACTGGTCAGTCCGTGGCGGGTGGACTCTCTGCCGGAGGAGTTACGGGGGTTCACCCATCTCCTCTACTGGGGGGTCTACCTCAGCCCGGCTGAGGAATCCTGGCCGGCCAACTGGCAGGAGCTGGAGGCCAAAGTCTCGGCTCGCCTAGGCCGCTGGACAGGTCTGCTCCCGGTGCTATCTTACAGGAGTCGAGTGCTGGTCATAAACCAGCTGGTGGCCGCCATGCTGTGGTACCGGCTGGTCACTTTGGGTCCCTCCTCCTGGCTTTGTCGCTGACATCCAGAGAATGTTGGTCGACTTCTTCTGGGACAAAAAGATGCACTGAGTCGTTGCGCAGGTTCTGAGTCTCCCTATTGAGGAGGGCGGTCAGTCGCTGGTGTGCGTCTGCACCCAGGTCGCGACATTCCACCTTCAGACCTTGCAGCGATACCTTTACGTCGAGCCTCCTCCGAGGTGGTGCGTCCTGGCGACGTATTTTTTCTGCCTGGTGCATAACCTCAACTACGACACGCAGCTCCTGTTCGTCGACTGTGACGGTTTAGAGGTCGCCCTCAAGACGCTGCCTGTCTTTTACCAGGACCTAATCACTGTCTGGAAGATGGTCGAATCGCGTCGCGCCTACCTTCCGGCAGGAATAGCGGCTGTCGTCAGGGAGCCGTTGCTCAGGACTCCGCACCTCCGTACTTGCGGGTTCGAGTGGCTGTCGGAGGGGAGGGCCATGGCAGCGAGGGTGACCAGGGTCGGGGGCGTGCTGGTTGCTGGGGGCCTGGGCTGGACGCTGCTGCAGGACATAGCGAGCAGGGCAGAGGTAGATGTCCGGTACGTGGCCACCGCCATCCGACGCCTTAAAACGGCGGTGCTCGGACCTGACGTAGTGCACCAGTTGGAGGATGCTCAGGTGTGCGGTGGGATCCCATCCACGCTCACCCCAGCCTGCTCGGAATTTCACGTTGGCCCCAGGGTCCCGTACTTCCCGTGGGAGCCTGTGCCCCACAACCTGAGCCGCCTCCGGAATTTTAATTTTGTCCCTTTTTAGGGGACGTAAAAAGGCGGGCCCTGTATCGACTGCTGCTGCACACCGTCCACCTCTTCTCCCTCATCCACCGTCCGGACACTCCTTGGCGTGCCCATTTGCCACCGGGCGGTGGGGATCCCCAGTGGAGGGCGCTCTATGCGGAAGTCCTCCTCCTTTCTCTCGGGGATCTGGGGCGGAAGGTGCTGCACGCAGCAGTCCCCTGCAACTGCAGATTGCGGTGGTTCACGGACTCCCAGCCCAATTACTTGTGGTCCATGGACTCCACAGCGCCACAGAACGTGTATATTGGGTGTGGGCGATTACACTCCCTTTTTGATTTTCTTAAAAACCTTCTTCTCTGTTTTTGGTTGCACTTCAGTCCCACGCTCCTGATCTTCGGGCACCCGGTACACAGGCAGGAGGGCAGGTCTGAAGGCCTCCGCCTGGGTCTGCTCCAGGGCCTGGCCAAACTGGCCGTAAACAAGTCCAGGCAGCGGGCCGTGGAAGGGGTCATTAAGGCCGGCAGCCTGCCCCTCTTCCACAGTTACGTTAGAGCCCGGGTGTCCTTGGAGAAGGAGCAGGCGGTCTCCATCAACACCCTGGAGTTGTTCAGGGAGAGGTGGGCACCGCAGGGAGTGGATTGCATTATTTCCCCCTCCAACTCTATTTTGATTTAATCCCTGCCCTCCCCTTCACTGTTTGATCACACAGCATTGCCCTTTGAGTGAAGGGCACTGCTTGTCACTGGCCACTCGGGTATTTCCTTTCTTCCTCGTGGTGGAAAGCAAATAAAGATTTGTACCCCTTGTGTTTTTCACTGTGTCTCACACCTGCACACACACAACATGGGTGCTGGGGAAAAAAATAAGCACTACCGCAGTTAGGCGGTAGTGTTGGGTAATAAAAAGAAGAGAAAAAAAAGAAAAAAACTAGGATTTTTCACTGTGTCTCACACCTGCACGCACACACACACACAACATGGGTGCTGGGGAAAAAATAAGCACTACTGCAGTTAGGTGGTAGTGTTGTGGGGGTTTAAAAAAAGGAGAAAAATAAATAGATAGAAAAAAAAACAGGAGTGTCAGATATCTTGTTCACTCTGAGAGCTGGCTCTGAGGGAGCTGGACCAGTGTGTGTGCACATGTACTGCAAGGACTCTCCTCCTTGACTGTAAAAAAAAAGAAAAAATAAACTAGGATTTTTCACTGTGTCTCACACCTGCACACACACAACATGGGTGCTGAGGAAAAAATAAGCTCTACCGCAGTTAGGCGGTAATGTGGGGGGTAAAAAAAATAATAAACAGGGATGTTAGAAGTTCTGTAAAAAAATGAAAGAAAAAAATAAACTAGGATTTTTCACTGTCTCACATCTGCAAACACACAACATTGGTGCTGGGGAAAAAAAAGCACAAAGAAAAAACGAAACAAAAGAGAAAAAAGAGAGAAAAAAAACTAGGATTCTTGTTTCCTTTCTTCCTGGTGGTGGAAATTTGAATAAAGATTCGTGCACCTTGTGTCTTTCACTATGTCTCACACCTGCACACACACCATGGGTGCTGGGGAAAAAATAAGCTCTACCGCAGTTAGGCGGTAGTGTGGGGGGTAAAAATGGGAAAAAAAAGGAGTGTCAGAAAAAAAACAGGAGTGTCAGGGGTTCTATTCACTCTGAGAACTGGCTCTGAGACAGCTGGATTACTGTTGAGGACTTTCCACATGTAAATAAAGGGTGACTTGATAGTGGGATACCTGTTTCTGTAAAAGAAAAAAAATATAAACCAGGATTCTTGTTTCCTTTCTTCCTGGTGGTAGAAATTTGAATAAAGATTTGTGCAAGCCATTTGGATACAGAACTGGCTCAAAGGTAGAAAGTGGTGAAGGGTTGTGGAGACCCTTCGGTCCAACCCGTCCATGCCGACCAGATATCCCAACCCAATCTAGTCCCACCTGCCAGCACTCAGCCCATATCCCTCCAAACCCTTCCTATTCATACACCCATCCAAATACCTCTTTTTATGTTGCAATTGTACCAGCCTCCACCACTTCCTCTGGCAGCTCATTCCATACACGCACCACCCTCTGTGTGAAAACGTTGCCCCTTAGGACTCTTTTATATCTTTCCCCTCTCACCCTAAACCTATGCCCTCTAGTTCTGGACTCCCTGACCCCAGGAAAAAGACTTTGCCTATTTATCCTATCCATGCCCCTCATAATTTTGTAAATCTCTATAAGGTCACCCCTCAGCTTCCGACGCTCCAGGGAAAACAGCCCCAGCCTGTTCAGCCTCTCCCTATAGCTCAAATCCTCCAACCCTGGCAACACCCTTGTAAATCTTTTCTGAACCCTTTCAAGTTTCACAACATCTTTCCGATAGGAAGGAGACCAAAATTGCACGCAATATTCCAACAGTGCCCTAACCAATGTCCTGTTCAGCTGCAACATGACCTCCCACCTCCTGTACTCAATACTCTGACCAATAAAGGAAAGCATACCAAATGCTTTCTTCACTATCCTATCTACCTGCGACTCCACTTTCAAGGAGCTATGAACCTGCACTCCAAGGTCTCTTTGTTCAGCAACACTCCCTAAGACTTTACCATTAAGGTATAAGTCCTGCTAAGATTTGCTTTCCCAAAAAACAGCACCTTGCATTTATCTGAATTAACTCCATCTGCCACTTCTCAGCTCATTGGCCCATCTGGTTCAGATCCTGTTGTAATCTGAGGTAATCCTCTTCGCTGTCCACTACACCTCCAATTTTGGTATCATCTGCAAACTTACTAACTGTACCTCTTATGCTCGCATCCAAATCATTCAAGAAAAGATGTAAAGCCAGCTCTAGCAATTGCAGGTCAGCTAGTTTAACATCAGTCACCGGTAAGGTTTTGAAATCCATAATCAGGAAAATGAACAGACAATTGGAGAGGTTTGTGTTAATTAATAAGCCTGATTTGTAAAAGGCAGATTGGGCTTGACTAATTGAACTGAATTGTTGATAACATAGAGAAAAAGTTGATAGTGGATATTGTTTATATGAAGCGAAGTTGTTGATTTTACCAAACTTGGAAGATCAGCAGTATGGATCAGAGAAATCTTCTGTGACAAGATGTAAACAGTTGAGCAGAATGTCACACTCTCTATAGCTCTTCAGATAATGGGATCTTCTGTTTTAAAAAAATCTAGCCTGGTGTTGCCAGTTGCAAAGTTTGTTGAAAGATCCTGGGTTGTAAAAGCTCTGATTCTTGCCCTTCTTGTCAACAGACTCCGAATTTATATGTCAAGGGGCTAAACAGCAATTGTGTGTACCCACTTTGGTTGCTTAAAATCAGCCCCCATAAATGTAACTGTGGCTTCAAAATCTCCATCAACTGAGCACAAAAGTGTGAAGTATAAAATAATATACTTCACACTTATTCCACACTCAGAGACTGAGCACAACATATACCGATTTCTACTGTCTGAATTTCAGCTGTCACGGACCCAGTAAAATGGCAAACATTGATTTTCCCTCATTGTTGTTGTGTTGTGTTTGCTCATATTATGTTAGTTTTGACACTACAGCCTTAGTGTTTGCAGCAAAATGCTAACAATTTTTTCGCATATGTATGATTTCACTACAAGTATTGCAGAGAGAAAGTATTTCACCCCTGCCCTCCAACTCCACTCCCCCCCCACCCTCCGGGTTTACACCGTACGGGGTACTGTACCAGTGATCAGAAGCTCACTTATTGATCAGAACAACCTGGTGTTGATGGCAGTCATGAAGAATCATACTATCTATAGGACAACAGTACAGAGGGAGAATTTCAATGGAAAATGATAAGAATAAATCACTGAACCTTTCCTTTGAATCTCTGTGTTCCCTTCAGTGAATGTGACTATGATATGAATTCTGCTGCAGCCATTCTTTAAGCAGATCCAGTTTGCTTAAATTAAAAAAGCGTGAAAAGCATGGAGAAGTCAACAGCTTCAGAAATACTGTCATAAATTATTTTGTAGAAAATATATCAGCACAATGACTTCCTGTTTTTTATCAATACTGAACAATCTGCACAAATTACGATTTTATGGCATTGTTCCCTTTACTTAGGCGACATGTCATCAACTTGCCATTTACCACCATTCTTATAAAACATTAATATCATTTAAGCAAAAATGCTGTGACCTGATGATACTAATGAAATTGGAATAATTTGAGAACTGGAGACCTTCGAGCTTTAAGGTAAACAGCTTTCAAATCAACGAGACAAAATCGATAGTAGAAATATTCCAAGATTAATTTTATCACTGCATTCCAGCCAGCGTATTTTAAACAGCATCTTGTGCTCCCTACCTTAAACACTGGTGTTTTTTGTTACGTATTTTAAAGTAAGTTTACCCCTATTGGCAGAATGCATTGTAGCATCATTAAAATGGACTAATTAACCCTCTAAGGATTAAGCTTATCTTGCAATGTTTAGGTGCTGATTTGACACACATTGAAATTTCCCACTTTAATTTAAATATGTGAGAAGGATTTATGCACTTCAAAGAAAACGGAATGAAGAAAACATAGTGCTTCTCTATCCCAATTACCCTGTAACCATGAACATGAAGGATATTTCTACCTAGCTATCTGTGGTAAAAATCTTACACTATTTAAATAGTGGAGAGAGAACAATCAAAGTTTAAAAAGATTGTCTCCAAATTTTATTCTGTCTTTTAGTGCAAACAGCCCATTGACCAGGATAATGGGCACTGCGATCAGTAAAATAGCTTCTACAGAAGCAAGCTCACAGTTGGATTTGTACACATCCAGTATTAAGATTCTTTCTTGCTCTGAAGAGCTTAGGCTTCAGCCTTTCCTAACACTGCCTGATAATTGTTAGCCTCTGCTCCCAAGGGAAAACAGGGCAGAGTGAGGAAGGATAGCGAACAATAATTAGATTGGCGTAAAATTCAGACAGTCCATTGTACCATGTGATCCTTTCACCTGATGTTTAACCCATGAAGTCAGGGAGTATTTTCACCAGCAGACAATTAGGAGAGGGGGAGCCCTGTAATGGTTTTTCACATTATGTATATGGACTACCACCCAGGCTGCCTGTTTGAATCTCTTTCCCATTATAATTACACAGCAGCTTAACCTCCGATACCCTCACCAAACAAAAAAGAACACTGTTTTATCTGGGCCTGAGTGATGGGATGCTCTTTTGTTCAACAACTACAAAAAAAATGAAAACTAGTTAAAGCAGATGCAAGATGTATCGTTGTCACAGTGAAAGGAGCCATCCCAATGAATTCAAGGTCGCTGGTCATTAAGGTTACTGATGTGTCAGCAAAGACTGCCTGCCATTTCACTGGCAGAGAGCATCATGATGTTTTACTGAGATCTATTAAAAACCACAGAAGAAAACAGCAGTTAATCTTGGTTGCAGTAGACTGCAGTAAATTCCATTGGCATTCTTCAATTCTTCTGTTGACCGGTAGTTGATGCCAGGCCCCCTGATGCATCAACTCTGCTGACAGCTCCTTTCCATTAGATATTGTGCATATTTACAAACCTCCTCATTTTAGGTGTGTGCTGAAAACCAGGGAGGTTAATATCACAGAGATCAACCACTGCAATGAACCATGTAATTTTTGATGTAATAGATACCAATGCTCTGCACCTCTGTAAATATTAACAGATGCCCATCCCAGGCAAGTGCCTGTTTGAAGAATCAGAATTTATCTTTTGACATGGTTTCTTCAGCATTCCAAACATAATTTGTGGATTATCCTGTGATGCATTACACAGGACATTGGGTGATCAGCAGCACAGCAGACTGCAGAGAGTGACTGATTCTTTAAATGACCCCAACATTCCACCAGTCAGTCCAAGGTGGATGTCTGTCTTGCCAAGCTGAAGCTCAGAGGTTGCTTTATTGACATAAGTGCCCACCCTGCTGGTGCTTAGGAGTGATGGAACTTTGACAGAGTGCTCTCAAGGACAATTGCCCTCCTCCAAGGTGGCTTCTGTCAAATGTTGTTTGATAATATTTCTCCAAGCTACCTTGGAATGTTTTACTGCATGAACAGTACCATATGAATGTAATTTGGTCTTGGTGCATGGCATTTGTTTGAATTTCCACCAAAGCTACAAAGGCCTTCCTATTTTTAGCCACAGTGCTGCAAGTCTATGGCAGGGTCTTCCAATAGCTGGAAGAAATGCTTGCCCAGAATCCCCTTATTACAGCCCAGTGCATCTGAGTTCTCTCCCTATGTTGCCCAATACTGAATGCTGCTCACATCCGATGAATGCTTCACCACATGTAGACCTGTGTATCTCATCATTTAACCCACGCTATGATACTGCTAGCAGAAACAGAGCATGCGTTAATACATGCTCACCCAGGACAGTTTCGCTCCAATGTTGCCTTAGAACATAGAACAATACAGCGCAGAACAGGCCCTTCAGCCCTCGATGTTGCGTTGACCTGTGAACTATTCTCAGCTCGTCCCCCTACACTATCCCAAAATTATCCATGTGCTTATCTAAGGATTGTTTAAATCTCCCTAATGTGGCTGAGTTGACTACATCAGCAGGTAGGGCATTCCACACCCTTACCACTCTCTGCATAAAGAACTTTCCTCTGACATCTGTCTTAAATCTATCACCCCTCAATTTGTAGCTATGCCCTCTCGTACAAGCTGATGTCATCACCGTAGTCTTTCACCGACTACCCTATCTAATCCTCTGATCATCTTGTATGTCTCTATCAAATCCCCTTTTAGCCTTCTTCTTACCAATGAGAACAGACCCAAGTCTCTCAGCCTTTCCTCATAAGACCTTCCCTCGGACCAGGCAACATCCTGGTAAATCTCCTCTGCACCTTTTCCAATGCTTCCACATCCTTCCTGTAATGGGGTGACCAGAACTGTATACAATATTCCAAGTGTGGCCGCACCAGTGTTTTGTATAGTTGCAACATGATATTGCGGCTCCGGAACTCAATCCCTCTACCAGTGAAACCTAACATACCGTATGCCTTCTTAACAGCACTATTCACCTGGGTGGCAGCTTTCAGGGATCTATGCACATGGATTCCAAGATCCCTCTGCACATCCACACTACCAAGAATCTTCCCATTGACCCAGTACTCTGCCTTCTTGTTATTCTTCCCAAAGTGAATCACCTCACATTTAGCTGCATTGAACTCCATTTGCCACCTCTCAGCCCAATTCTGCAGTTTATCCAAGTCCCCCTGCAACCTGTAACATTCTTCCACACTGTCCACTACTCCACCAACTTTAGTGTCGTCTGCAAATTTACTAATCCAGCCACCTGTGCCTGCGTCTAAGTCATTTGTAAAAATGACAAACAGCAGTGGTCCCAAAACATATCCTTGTGGCACACCACTAGTAACCGGACTCCATGCTGAATATTTTCCATCAACCACCACTCGCTGCCTTCTTTCAGAAAGCCAGTTTCTAATCCAAACTGCTAAATCACCCTCAATTCCATGCCTCCGCATTTTCTCCGTCAGCCTACCATGTGGAAACTTATCAAATGCTTTACTGAAGTCCATGTATACCACGTCAACTGCCCTATCCTCATCTACATACTTGGTCACCTTCTCAAAAAACTCAATGAGGTTTGTGAGACACAATCTGCCCTTGACGAAACCAAGTTGACTATCTGAAATCAAATTGTTACTTGCTAGTTGATTATAAATCTTATCTCTTATAATCCTTTCCTACAACAGATGTAAGGCTCGCTGGTCTCTAATTACCTGGGTCATCTCTACTGCCCTTCTTGAACAAGGGCACAACATTTGCAATCCTCCAGTCCTCTGGTACTAAACCTGTAGACAATGACGACTCAAATATCAAAGCCAAAGGCTGTGCTATCTCCTCCCTAGCTTCCCAGAGAATCCTCGGATAAATCCCATCCAGCCCAGGGGACTTGTCTACTTTCACTCCTTCTAGAATTGATAACACCTGTGCGTAACTAACCTTGATCCTTTCTAGTCTAATATCTCGTATCTCATTCCTCTCCTCTACAATATTCTCCTTTTCCTGAGTGAACACCGATGAGAAATGTTCATTTAGCACCTCTCTGATCTCTACAAGGTCCACACTCAATTTCCCATTTCTGTCTTTGACTGGCCCTAATCATCCTTTTATTCCTCACATACCTATAGAAAGCTTTAGGGTTCTCCTTTATTCTATTTGCTAAAGACTGCTCGTGTCCTCTGTTTGCTTTTCTTAACTCTCTTTAAATCCTTCCTGGCTGATCTGTAACTCTCCATCGCCTCATCGGTACCATCTTGCCTCATCAACACATAAGCTTCCTTCTTCTGCTTAACAAGAGATGCAATTTCTGTAGTAAACCACGGTTCCCTTACCTTATCACCTTCCTCCCTGCCTGACAGGGACATACCTATCAAGGACACGCAATATCTGTTCCTTAAACCAGCTCCACATTTCTTCAGCAGCTTCCTGGTGCCAAGAAAGACTTGGAGAGAAGAAATGAGTTGGGGCTTTACTGGGAGACTTGTTGAATGAATGCCATGATGAAAGACAGGTTACAAGTAATATGTAAGCACATTGCCAGCATCCGCTGCCAGCTTTGCCTGCAGGGTTTCCTGTTCTATCTGGGTGAGGGTTATTCGACAAGGTTCTCCTCACAAAAATCTTGCACTTCTCCCTGACATTGTGTGCTGTCTTGGCCTGCGGAAAGAAAGAGAGTGGGCAAGAACAACTGAATGGTTCCAGTAAAGGTAAGTGGAAACGTGTTGGGCTTTCGCATGTGGTGCAGTTGCTGAAAGCTGGAGAAGAAACAAGGCGGAACATTGATGAGAAGTTGATAAATGTGAAGACAGATGAATAGAATATGAAATGAAGAAGGTCTTGTGGATAGAGCTGGGGGTTTGGGGGATAGGAGAAGAGAGTATTGTTAGTGAAATTGAGCAAAGGAAGTTGAAAGTGTGCTTGGAATTATCCAAAAAGGTTCACCTAGTGATTGTATTATGAAGATGGAGGGGGTGGAAATTGTTGAAATTAGTGAGGAAGGAATTTAACAAGTGTTGGCAGGCATTGTCAGAGTGCTGAAGAATTGTATTCACCTTGTTACTCTCGTGCGGTCACTAAATCTTTTCCTCGACTGAAGCCAGGTCCTGGGGTAATACTATTAGTATTGACTCTGACCAGCTGAACGTTGATCTGAAAGATACTCTTGTGTGTTGCGGGGAAACTATTTGCCTCGTTCGTCTAACCTTCTCCACAAAGTTCTGCAGTTCCACTCTGACACCTAAATCAGATTTGATGAAACCTTTGAAGAAAAGATAATATTTTCTGCCAGTTATAAAACTTACTCAACATAACAATAAATTCCCAATATAAACAGCTTGAATTAGAATGAGTTTTGCCAGTCAAGTAACAGGAAGAATTCACCTGATTCCTGTCAATGGTGGTCTGCAAAGATCCAAAATCAAACACATCTCGAAATAATGTTCGGCATTAACACAGCTACAAAGGCCCACACTAACAAACACTTTACAATAGTGCAAAAAAAAAGCAAAATTCCAGAAGTATCTTACTGGTGCTCACAGTGCTATTATTGCTTGTTATATATCAGGTCTCCCACTAGATAAATATTTAATTATATTCAGCATGGAAGTACTTATTTTCAAAATATTCAGAATTTTGTAGTTTGTTTAGATATTATGCTAAATGCCAATGTTCTGCCAACAGAGGGTGGTGATTGGTGATTTTAAAATTACAGGCATTTAAGGGAACAAAAATTCCTTAGGTGATGAGACTAAAGCAAAGGAATGGGACTGGACAAGTCTTCCCCCATTGAGCCAGCATTAATTTGATGGGTCAGATAGCCACCTTCTGTGCTATTATGAATATTTGACACCATGTTTGAGAAATGTAGGGAATAGGAGAAGAAGTGGCCTGGTTTACCATTCAGAATGATCATGGCTGATCCTCCAACTCAGTTCCCTGATCCTGTTTTCTCTCCATAACCTTTGATTCCTTTGTTCAATGTTTTGGGCTCAATCACTTTGCATGGCAGTGAATTCCACAGCTCATCACGCTCTGGGTGAAGTAATTTCTCTTTAGCTCAGTCCTAAATTCGCTACACCATATCTTTAGACTGTAACCCCTGGTTATGGACTCCTTTCATTTAGGAATCTTTCCTTCCTTTACCTTGTCCAATCCCATTAAATTTTTATAAATTTCTATGAGATTCCCCTCATTCTTCTGAACATCAGTCAGTTATATGTTAATTGCTTTTCAATATTATAGCATAATTTTCACTTACAGACTCTTCCTATGCAGATCAGTATCTAGAATAATTAAATAACATAGAGATAAACTTAAACCTTATTTGCCCTGGGCAGATTTTTGACACTTCAAACAAACATTTGTTATTTGATTTTCGATTGGCACATTTCTCAATTTCTAAATCATCATCTTCAGTTTTCTTCCTTATATTCTCAACTGAGCAGGTGTCCAAATAACATATTCCCACATCTAGATTGATGTGCTTTTCAATATTATTATTTTCCTTTGTATAAGCTTGGAACATCCCCATCAGCAGAAGGAAGCTCCGAACTCTGGTCCTTTGTGGCATAGGATATCACCACATGAATGTACTGTACTAGCACATTAATGGTTAAATAATCCAGTTCTGTTTATTCTTACATGCTATGATTCTTTTTGCTTATTTCAGCATTTTGAAGATATTTTGTTGAAACCTGTGATGTTTCAAAGATTAAACAATCTCAGAGAAGGTGCAAAATGAAAGAAACATCAAAATCTGAAAATAATACTAACAGGAATCCTGGATTGAGGTGGTTAATGCCTGTGTTTTCTCCATAATGTATGTGTTATTTCCAGAATGACTTAATTGTTCGTGTCAACAGCCACACCAGACCCAGGATTCCCATCAACACCTAGAGTGCAGGAAATTATACTGGATGACACCTTATTGCATGCAACTCTGAACCCTTTAAAACCTTGGGAAGCTCAAATGAGCTGAAGTAATGACCTGGAAATATTCCTCTGGGCTGGCTGCAGTAATGATGTGGCTGGCTGTATTTTTAATACAGTAAAGAGATTAACAGACGTAACCGCCTCTGCCACTTGTATGTTATTATTGAGAAGAAGTGACCATTAAGGAATGATGACAGAGGCTCTGCTCATTTGAGGCTAGCAAACATCGCTTGTGTCTCTGTGACTCACTTGCCCAGGGGCTGTGTGATAAACTCTCCAGCCTATCATTTTTGGTTTAAATGGAGTAAGAAAAGAATGCAGTCGATCAATAAATTCTGCCATCAAACATTTTGAAGGCATTTTAATGAAGAAAATAGCAGTGAAATTCCACAAACTCCAGGAAAAATTGTGAAACTGGGAAAACAAGAAGACTGCTTTCTGTTGCAAGGAATGCTGAAGGGGTTCGGATTACTTCATCAACTACAAGGCTCAGGTCTCAGTGGCTTATTACTGTCACCTTCTTCCAGATTGTGTCATCATCTACACACAGAAACATAGAAGTGAGGATTACTCTGCAAAGGGTTGTAAATGTGTTTGTGAACACTTACAGTCTGTCATTTCCAGAGGAACATTCAAGAAAAATTAAGATCACAATTTTGCTGGAAATGCTAAACAGAAAATCTTGATAATGTCACTCCCGACTCTGTTTTACCCCGAGCAACAAAGGCCAATTTCTACATCCGAGAAAAAGGACAAATGGTCAGATATATTGGGCCGGTAACTGTGGGTTGGTGGGGGTGGGAGGACAGGGAACAGGGAGGGAGAGGGAATATCACAACCTTGCTGTATTTCATGGACATTGTGCAAATATTATCAATAATCATAATTGCTCACTGTCACTTTCACCCCCTTTTAAGCTTGTCACACAAACAGCAGTGAACCTGCAGAGTGAGATAAGTGAAAGAAATCGACTGTCTATGATAAGATTCAGCCAACAGTATTACACAGTACATATATGCAAATGTAAGTTATGTACTTCAATTGGAGTAGACAGTAATGAGTCCTTCCTCTTGGAGATATTATCACTAGCTAAACCATAAACGGTAGCAGAGTAGCACACTTGATAAAATTCAAATGTAATCTTGATAATAAAATATATGCATTTTTTTTAAAACAGCAAATATTCTCCTTACATGAATCCTCCCTTTTCTTTCTCTCTCTCTCTCTTATAATGGCAAATGCTCCGGTTCCATTTGAGACAATTAGAAAGTACACACACAGGAAGGTAGGATATTAAACAGAATGCACGTCTTTTATTGTAGAAATAGGTGTCAGGAAGAAAACTGACATAGAAACCAAGGAAATAGGAATAGGAGTAGGCCATTTGGCCCTTTAAGCCTGCTCTGCTATTCAATATGATCATGGCTGGTCATCGAGCTCAGTATCATGTTTCCATTTTCCCCTGATACCCTTTGATCCTTTTAGCTCTGAGAACCAATTCTTCCTTGGAAACATTCAATGTTTTGACCTCAACTGCTTTCTGTGGCAGAGAATTCCACAGGCTCAGCAGTCTCTGGGCGAAGACATTTTTCACCATCTCAGTCCTAAATGGCCTACCCTGTATCCTTAGATGTGCACAGCAATGAGACAGGAGGGTTAAAATCTCACAACAGTGGATGAAGAAACATAGAACATTACCCAAGTAAAGTAGAACGTAATAAATCAATAAAATGATGGTCTGCTCCACATCATCCTAGTGTAAATGTGATATCACCATGGAAAACATTTTTGAGCAATGTGCCTGTTTTTCGCCAATATCCTGGACCGAAGTGTATTGTCCTGTGGGAAATGCTGGGCAGACTCATGGGCTTTATCCTGCCTGTCATTGTCATGTGCTCATATCATATCATACTTGGTCAAGGTTGCAGAGCAGCCTATGAGAGCTGGAGTTCTGGATGGATAAAGCAGCATCTGGATGTTATTTAGCCACTAGCTACAACTAGGAATGAAGCAAATTGTTTTCCTAATGTCAAATCTTTCAAAAGAACTTTGGTTTTCTCTGCCTATGCTGCTTTAACTCTTTGGCTGCCCTACCCCAAGAGATTATCGCACAAAGCTGTGTGTGTTTATAAAGGTTACCCAGTAAATGTACAACAGCAACAAATCTGCATGCACGACTTTCAGTTTCTAACTCAGCAGTGGAATGTGAACACTTCACATTAAAATAAATCAATAAAGAAATTCAGTACAATGAATGCCTGCTGGCCTCCTGGTTTCACACAGCAATGAGATGCCAATATGCCACAGAGTGACAGGCTATATTTGAGCCTGTAGTTCTCAGATTTGTTCAAGAGCTCCCCTGACAACCAAACAATTTGGAAAGTAACTTTCTTCAGGTAATCAATATTCCACGACATTCTGAGGAAACTGAACTCAGTTTTATATTCCATGTCAAACATCAAAACCATCCACAGCATTTTAACACAGACACATTGGATCTGTATCATTGGATGACACAGCAACTGGGTAATTAAAGGCAGGCATTGTAGTTGAGAGGAGAGTGATATAGAGGGGATTGTTAGAGAGAGCAGGGGGTTTTATAGAGAGAGGAGTATGTTATCGAGGGAGGAGTATTATCAAAAGGGTAATGTTAGAGGAGAGCTTATTGAGGAAGCACTGTCAAGGCATTGCAGGCATGGTAAGGAAGGGTTTTATAGATATTGGTGCATTATAGAGAGGGGAATATTGTTGAGAGAGGGGTCTTATAGAGACAGGGGTTTTAAACAGAAGGGTATGTTAAAGCAAGATGTTTTATAGCATTAGCAAGCAGAGAATGCGGTGAAGTGGAGAGTATTTCAGAAAGACAGCATTATAAAGATGACAACGTTGTAAAGAAGAGAGCGTTACAGAAAGAACAGCCTCTGGACAGCATCCCATTCAAACCCACCCTTTCAATGCCCTTCCCCCCTTCCTCCAACCTACCCTATCCCCTCAACCGTGCATTTCCCATGGCGAACCTGCCTAACCTGCACATCTTTAGACTGTGGGAGGAAACCGGAGCAGACACCGGGAGAATGTGCAAATTCCACACAGACAGTCACACAAGGGTGGAATTGAACCTGGGTCCATGACGCTGTGAGGCAGCAGTGCTTGCCATTGTGCTGCCCTATAAGCTAGAGAATGTTATAGACATGGGAGTGTTATTCAGAAGACAACATTATTGAGAGGAGAGTGTTATAGAATGAAGAGCATTTTAGACAAGAGAGCATTACTGAAGGGACAGTGTTATCAAGGAGAGTGTTATAGACAGAAAAATGTTATGAAGATGTCAGTTTTATGGAGGGCGGATGTTATACAGAGAGTGTTATAGTGAGGAATATGTTGTCGACAGGGTGTGCTGTGTTGAGAAGTCACTCCTTCTGTTACATCAACCAGCACTAAAGGGATAAAATAGTTCCTTGTTTTCCAAATGGCATCCTTTCCGTCCTCTGACTTCCCTAAATTAAGAAATTATAAATAATATTTTTATGAATATGCTCCAATTGAATGTTTACAGCAGTATGTGAGCTATATTACTGCTATCCTGATGGTTGTTAGTATTGGAAGAGTTAAACGCAGAGAGAGATCTTTCATTTCCATTAAACATCACAAATTCATATATTTCCCCACAGCTACATAAAAGGTGGAGGTTTCACTGTGTGGAAGCATTCATAGCTTGAGGTGGAATATTTACAAAATCAAAACCAAACTGGGTGACATTCTGTCACAAGAATACAAGCCACTGACCCACAAGGTTATGTGTATTGACCATAAATATCAGCCACAGCAAATCCTTCACACAAACAAAGGATTACTTCTTCATGCTTGTGTGCTTCCAGAATCTTGGGGGATTTGTTTCAGCTAGTTTATACAGGATTCCTTGTCCAATACTGTCCAGCACAAAAGGATTGTTGCACACTTGTGAATCTGCAATGACTAGTTCAAGATCACTAGCTGCTACGCAATTATAGCTGTTAACAGTGTCACAATAAAAGGCCATTAGAGCTGTGCTGAGTGATTATTTCAGTGATCAAATATTCCTTTGATTACTGAAATGATCAATCAAATATCGGAATAAATTAAAGTCCCATGAAAGTAGTATGATTTGCTGGTTAAACTTATGTCCAACATCTTGCAAAGTAATCTATTAACATCACCATAAATTAACTTTAGATGTGATACATCTCTTTTTTTCAGTCGATCCACATATCAGGTCAAATGCCTAGCAGATATCTAAACACCACAACAACAGGAGAGCCATTTGTTGTAGAATTTGAAAACGCCAATGAAAGTAATTGAATTGAATTGAATTTATTTATTGTCACATGTACCGAGGCACAGTGAAAAGCTTTGTCTTGCAAGCAATACAGGCAGATCACAGAGTTAAATAGCATAGATAAGTAAATAATAGGTAAACAGCGGCAAAACCAAAATCACAGGTACAGGCAAATGTTAAGAGTTTGTGAGTCCATTCAGTATTCTAACAACAGTAGGGTAGAAACTGTTTCGAAACCAGCTGTGCGTGTGCTCAGGCTTCTGTACCTTCTCCCCAATGGTAGAGGTTATAAAAAAAATTGCCAAGGTGGGTTGGACTTTGAGAATGCTGGTGGCCTTTCCTTGACAGCGGGCCTGGTAGATGTATTCTATAGATGCGAGGTTGGCCTTTGTGATTGTCTGGGCCAAGTTCACCACTCTCTGTAACCGTCTCCGATCTTGAATGGTACAGTTGCCATACCAGGTAGTGATACATCCAGACAGAATGCTCTCGATGGCACACCTATAAAAGTTGGCAAGGATATTCACCGTCATGCCAAATTTCCTCAGATGCCTGAGAAAGAAGAGACGTTGTTGGGCCTTTGTAACCCAAGCTTGTTGTTGATGACCACTCCCAGGAGCTTGACACTCTCCACTCATTCCACAAATAGATGCTACAGTAGTTTCATCAATCCAGTATTATGTTTAAGACTGTAATCAATTCATGGGTCACATAACGAAGTATATTCCATTGGCTCCACACTGTAAATAAACCCATAGTTTGTTGGTGAATTAACTGTTGTCAGTTATGTCAGAATATCACAGGACTATTTGCTAATGAAAACTTGTTACAAAATAAAACCGATGAGTCCTTTCTTAAAAAAAAAACTTATGGTTTCCCCACATTCTCTCTCAATGGATTAAGTAAATGATTAAGGGTGGCACGGTGGCTAGCACTGCCGTCCCACAGCGCCAGGGACCCAAGTTCAATTCCAGCCTCGGGCGACTGTCTGTGCAGAGTTTGCACATTCTCCCCGTGTCTGCGTGGATTTCCTCCATGTGCTCCGGTTTCCTCCCACAGTCCAAAGATGTGCAGGTTAGGTGAATTGGCCATGCTAAATTGCCCCATAATGTTCAGGGATGTGTAGATTAGCTGCATTAGTTAGGGGTAAATGTAGAGCAATAGCGTAGGGAAATGGGTCTGGGTGAGGTTGCTCTTCAAAGGGTTGATGTGGACTTGTTGGGCCAAATGGCCTGTTTCCACACTGTAGGAATTCTATGAGAAATAGGAAAGAGGGGGTGAAATCTGCTGAAGAAAGTGAAAAGTATGTTTTTCAAGGTGGTAATTGGCAATGGTTGCATATTCTGGTGAGTAAAATGGAGAATCAGCTACTCTGAAATTTAAATGAGTATAACTAGTTAATGTTACGACCTCAATCACTATCACTTGTACTTGTATCTAGTACTAAAACTTGTATATATCAGAAAGCTTCAGTTTCATTTCCCAATCTGTGCTCAGTTAGTTGCTTTCAGTCAGGACAGCAGCAACTTACAACTGGCCTTGGTGTCTTTGTCCCTGACAGATGAATGAGGAATGCTGGGGTGGCATGATATCTCAGTGGTTAGCACTGCTGCCTCACAGCGCCAGGGACCCGGGTTTGATTCCAGCCTTGGGCAACTGTCTGTGTGGAGTTTGCACATTGTCTGCGTGGGTTTCCTCCTGGTGCTCTGGTTTCCTCCCACAATCCAAAGATGTGCAGGTTAGGTGAATTGGCCATGCTAAATTACCCACAGTGTTCAGGGAAGTGTAGGCTAGGTGCATTAATCAGGGGTAAATATAGGACAATAGGGTAGGGTAATGGGTCTGGATGGGATACTCTTTGGAGGGTTGGTGTGCACTTGTTGGCCCAAGGGGCCTGTTTCCACACTGTAGGGATTCTATAGCACTGAATAAAAGATTCCAGTCAGTTAAATCTGAATGGAGGGAGGGAGGGTGAAAAAAAACATGGACATCCCAATACCTGCAGCCAATTTAGTACTTTTGAGGCGTAGAAAATGTATATGCGTGCTTTTTCACAGTACACTGTAAATCCTGATTCCAATCTGCCCAGAATTGTACCAGGAATTGTTGTGTATGCACACTTGGTGCATGCTGTGCAGAACTTGGATTCTGCATTTCCTATTCTACAACAATTGATATACTTTCTTTTAAAAGGTACCCCTTTGACCATAAAGCATTCTTTGACACCTAGTTTTCATGCAAAGTTACTGTACAAATGCAATTCTTTATTAGTGTATCGCACACACATACGTGTACATATATGTAATAAAGACGTGTGTGTAAGCATTTTAGTTGCATTACTCACTTAGAAACAGCTAAAAATGATCACCTGCCAACCAGTTTGTGCAACGTAAGTGGAGATGAAAATGGTGGTAGCCATCAGCGACAGTAATGCTTTAGCCAATTTTGTCCATTTATTGTCAAATTTACAGTTGTTAAAAAAGCAGCCAGGAAACAAAACTCATAATTCTGGATCAGTCTCATCACTAATGGGCACAATATTTGTTTTTTTCTGTTCTGACCTCTTATCTTATGCTTTCCAGATACAACTCAGCATTCACTTTGTCTTCAGGATAACTGCTTTAACAAATCCAGTGCTTTCAGAGAAGTAACATTTCCAAATAGTAATAGTGGTAGAACAACCATGAGGGGCTGATTAGTCTAAACCTGAAGTGACTGGACAATGTATCCCACACTAGCACTTCAAGGAGTTTTAGTATAACTTAGTCAGTGCAACAAAAATCTTTCATGAATTTACTTTCAAAAATCCATTTAATTGGGACAAAGCCTCCCAGATGTATTTGGGGGGGGGGGGTGTGCATTGCCTATCTTCAAAATTAAAGAAGCCAGTTTAAAAGTAGGACTCTTTTATGGTTTAGATATTTTCTAATCAGGCTACTCTGGGATGTTATTATATACTGCTGGAGCAGGTGGGACTTGAACCAAGGTCACCTTCTCAGGGATGCTACCACAGACTCGTTCATGTTTTACTGACTTGCTTTAAATTAGATTAGATTCCCCACAGTGTGGAAACAGGCCCTTCGGCCAAACCAGTCCACACTGACCTGCTGAAGAGTAACCCACCTAGACTCATTTCCCTCTGACCAATGTACCTAGCACTATGGGCAATTTAGCACGGCCAATTTACCTGACCTGCACATCTTTGGGCTATGGGAGGAAACTGGAGCACGTGGAGGAAACCCTGCAGACACGGGGAGAATGTGCAAACTCCACACAGGCAGTCGTCCGAGGCTGGAAACGAACCTGGGACCCTGGTGTTGTGAGGCCGCAGTGCTAACCACTAAGCCACCGTGCCACTTAGTAACAGGAATAGACTAATCAGCCCCTCACAGTTGTTCCATCACCCAGTCAGATCGATCGAGATCTGTGCATCCACTCCACTTACCCTGATTTAAATACTTTCATCCTCCTGCTGCATTTGTGTCTTTTTTCTCATTACTCGTTTATCACTCATTTCATTGTGACCAAGTTGCAACTAACTACAAGATATGGTTTGGTTTGGCAGCTTCTTATCAGATCAGTGGCTGCTGCATGAGGTTCGATTTTTGCTCATTTTGAACTTACTTTGCTTCTATGTGACAAAAGCCAAGAGTCGCAACCTTTCTAAAGGTTTGAGTTTGTTGCCTTTATAAAGTGAGAATCAAGTTGAATTGCAGTGCAGTGAGGCAAATAAACTGTCTGACTTCAAACAGGACCCTTTTCAGGAAAATGGGGAGTTTGTTGTCCAAAGAGACCCAATGGGTAGGATTACCAGGCTGGATTTTCCATGTGCTGATTGGTTATGATGTTGTTTTGGTGCAAAGGAATTTCATGTGCACAAAATCCCACAGTCTCATCGCCTATCTAGAATAAAATTCTTCTGTGTTATCCCCTTTACCCACTGATCGAGCTAAAATAGCTCTATCCATATAATTCCTTCCTCTTAGTTGTGGTATTTCCCCTTTAAGGAGGAAAGATATTCATTAAAGGGTTTGAGTTTAGCTCTGATTGCAACTTGCTCTATTGTTCTCATGTGAATATTTCATTTAAGATCACAGCCACACTCTGATCAGTTTTGGTAGCTTTTCTTTATTCCTTTTCAAATTAACCACCTGCTTTTCCATCTTCCTTCATCCATTAACATAAGTTATAAAACATTTAAGCAAATTCAACATACATCTGGACAATTTGTTAGCACATGCCAGCTGCAAATGAACAACAAAGACTTCACAGCTAAATTAATACACAATTACATTAATTCAACACTACAGCTGTCAATCACACAGAAGACTTCAGAACAACATCAATTCTCAGGGAATATCCTGCACTTAACAATTGATCCAGCCTCTTTTTATTTGTTCTTTGACAACATTTCCACTGGCTACCCCAGTTTTAATTTTGAATGAACTGTCAAAATTTTCCTAATTCTAACCCCCCCACCCCTTCCCCTATGTAGATCTACTTGAGTGATAACAAAGCAAGTTCACCAACTGGAGCACCAACAGGTGTCATCTATAGGTAATGGATTTGCCTTAAGATTCTAGTTCAAATTCCACTCCAGAGAATGGTTTAGGTTGTCATTGTGGCCATTGGAACCAGCTCAGGTGTGTTGCCTGATGCACTGCCACCAATCCTTCTAGAAGCACAGGCATTTTTGAGCAGGAGTAGGCCATTCAATCCATGGCGCCTGCTCTGGCATTTGCGATTATGTCAGATTATCTACTTTTTATGCCAAGTTATTATGCTATCCCACATCCCTTTATGTCATTTGGATCAAGAAATCTATTGATCTATCTCTCGTGAATTTAATGATTTAGCTTTCACTGCTGTTTGGGTTGAGAATTCCAAAGATTCACCATTGTCTGAGTGAAGAAGTTCCTTTTTCAGTTCAGAGCCACAATTTTGGAAACCACAGCCAAGAGGAACATCCTTCCTGCACCTCCTCTGTCAATCCCTTAAAGGATTTTCTATGAGATGATTCTCATTCTTCTAAATCCAAGAGAATATAGGCACAATATACTCAATGTCTCTTCTTTTGACAATGATTGGCAGGATGGTGGCAGTCCTGTGAACCTCTACTGCTCTCGCTCTATGGTAAATATATCCTTCATTAGGCATTGGGACCAGAACAGCATACAATACTCCAGGTGCAGTCAATATAAATGAAGCAGAACCTTCTTTCTCCAATTCCCAAATCATTCTTATTGGTATTAGTCTAAGTTACTGATACCAAGTGGAGAAAGGCACATCACAATGTCCTTGGCAGAAGAGGGGCTTGGTCTTGTTGAATAGAATATGATTATTACATTGTACTTAATGGCTAGTTACAGGGGGTTGAATTTGATCAGAAATTGAGAGTCAACATCGGTGAGTTCCATGGTACCTTGTCCGGTTGGTACAAGGTTCTTGGCCCAGGTATGGACAAGGGCACAGACTGCAAGTAAGAGGAATGAACCAACCACAATGCTGTGGTACACATTGCCACTCAGGTGCATGGAGAAAAGAGAAATATAGTATTAATAGGGTATACAATTGAGGAATAAATATTGTTCTCTGCAACAAAGACAGGGAGCCCTGAAGAGCATGTTGCCTACCTGTAGCCAAGGTTCAGGGCTGAACAAGAATTTGGACTGAGAATGGAAGGATCCAGTGCCATGGTGCATGTTAATACCAATGATATAGGTAGGAACACAAAAGTGGTTCTGCTGAGGGATTACAAGCAGACCGGGGCAAAATTAAAAAGCAGAACTACACTCTCCAGATTACATCCTGAGCCAAGTACAAGTTGGAGGTGGATAAATAAGATTAGAGAGATAAACAAGTAGTGCAAAGATTGCTGTCAGAGAAAAGGGTTCCAATTCATAGGGCACTGGCATGGGACTGGGGAAAAAGAGACTTGTTCCATTGGGATAGACTTCATTTTAACCTTGCTGAAACCTGTGGCCTGGCAAATTGTAAAACTAGGTTTGTAGATAGAGTTTAAACTAATTGGTGGAGAGGGACAGGCATGGAAGGAAGGTTCAACTCATGGAAAATTTTTATGAAATCAAAAATAAGGGATCAGAGATATTAGATAGTGAAAAGGCTGACCATAATCAAAGTCACAAGAAGGAGCAGAGGTGTGCAGCAGAAATTAGAACCAGAGTAAGTCATAATGTTAAAAAAAATCAAAGCTTACATCTCTTTATCTGAATGCAAGATAGATGTAACAAGATTGTAACCAGATAGATGGCACAAACAGACTTGTAACCAGATAGATGGCACAAATAGAAACAAATAAATATGACTTGATTGTTACCACAGCGACATTGTTGCAGGATGACCAGGATTGGAAACTAAATAGTCAAGGGCATTTGACATGTAAGAAAAAAATAGATACAATGGTAAAAGAGGTGGCATGACATTGAACAAAGAAAGCAATCAGCACAGTGGTCAGCGGTAATATGGATATGACAGATCGTGATGTGGAATTAGTTTGGGTGGAGATAAGAAATAGCAAATGAAAGAAGTGATGAGTCGGACTTGTCTATAGACCTTAAAAAGTTGCCTCTCTGTAGAACTAATGTAAATCAGGAAATAATAGAGACATATAGGAAGAGCACGACAATTATCAGGGGTGGTTTAAATCTGCATATTGACTGGACAAATCAGATGGAGAAGAATAAGATGAAAGACAAATTTATGGAGTGCACCAGGGATTGTTTCCGACAGCAAAATATTGTAAAGTTAAAGTCACCTAGTCCAAAGAGACTATGGGACTGCTCTCAAATAAGAGGGAGAGAGAAATGATTGGTGGTAGTTTAACCCGAGGGACACCACACCTCAGTCAAGAAGAGAATTCTTTATAAAATTGGCTCAAATAAGTATATTAGCTTTACCAAATAGATTTATCACTAATCTCCTGTTGAAGGGCTTATGCCTGAAACGTCTACTCTCCTGCTCGAATGATGCTGCCTAACCTGATGTGCTTTTCCAGCTCTCGACTCTTATTTCCAGCATCTGCAGTCCTCACTTTCTCCTACCAGATTTATCACTAACCCCAGTTCCCTTCCCTAAATTTCTGGCTTTATAAATTCAAACCAGAGGTCAGACTATCCTTGCTGATCATATATGTGTTGAACATGGAAGTTCAGCTTTTTGATCATCTGACAATGGATGACTTGGTAGTTTGTCTCATGATTGAAAATGATTATGGCTAGTTAGGTTCTTTGTGTCATTTATTAAGTTAATCCCATTTAATCAGTGATGGGTTGTCAATCAATAGTGAGTCAAGGTATCTATGATTTCCAAGCACTGTGCCTCCTTACGTGTTAATGCGCAATGACTACTGTCATTTTGGTACATGTTGTATGTCAGACCCATTCCTGTTGATATCCTTGATCCATACTGTCTGATTGTGGCCAGATGTGTCAAAGGTTTTGGTATGAAACCATCCGCTGTAATTCGTCATTTTTTTGCTAACGGAATTTCTGCTCTTTGTGATAGCGATTTTTAAATCTTTGAGACTCACTTATGGAGGCAACCCATTTGGAAGGATTGGGGGCTGAGTTTTTAGTTTCTTTCCTCATTTGTAGTTCCACTGATGACAAGCCACATTGAAGTGCAGTGGAGCGGGCAAGAAGTTGACATTCTCTTTTAAGTCTGTTTGGATTCTATGTTCAGCTTTTCCATTCAATAGAGGGCATCTTGGTGAGTGTGCTGGGACTCTGAAAAGATTGCAAATTTCTAAAAAGGTCTCACTGGCAAATGGTGGTCCAATATCAGATATCACCAGTTTACAAGTGGTAACAGTTTTATGTAGGGCAAATACAACTGTGGTAATAGTATACAATTCTTTTACTTCTATCCATTGAGAGAAATAGTCACCCACTTCAGTGGTCCAGTGGTCAGCATCCTTCAGACATAAACACAGCAGTCTCTATACTTTCCTATAGTCTGATGGGAAAGGTAGTAGGAATAAGTGCTTCCTTTCTTTTGTGGCTATGTCTGTCAGTTAATTATGCAAACACCTGACTGTTTAGTCATCCTTGGCCACCACACTGAAACTCAAGCTCCGGGGTTAAATTTTGTGATGTCCAGTTCTCCTTGACGTACCTTGCCAAAGATTTTAGTTCTTAGTGAAGAAGGGATAAGGAGTCTGTCGTCAAAATTCAATAAAGTCATCAACAAGAGTGAAGTGTTTTCTATGTTCAAAAGAAGTTTCCATAACTAAGCAATCTAGTGTCATTTCTGACCAACCATCTATACAGCATTGGGGCTCTGTTTACTTGAAGTTAAGCTTTGTTTTTGCTGTAGGCCATAATGTTTTTGATGCTTGAGTGTATGGATTGAGTTTGCCAGCAAATCCTTTATCAGCTAATGCAAGGTTGTCAACATCGCTCTGGAGAGAGAATCTTCTGACATCTGCAATTTTCCCTTGCAAACCTTTGGTCTCGTATGGAACTCTCATGAGTAAACAGTGAAAACATTGTATCTGTGGTGACATTTTTGCCAATTCTTTTTTGTCCAGTAGCAAAAACAATGGCTTATGATTGGTCACCATAAGAAGTGTGAGACCCAGTATGCAAGCTGAAAATCAGTATGCTATCTATCCCAAACATATGCAAGTTTCCTGATATGGACACTCCATACAAAATACTGGAAGACCATTGCTCCAATATCCACGGCTAAGGCAGCCACGATAATAATAGTCAGGAACGATAGATTGTAGTGAGCCAAGGCATCTTTGGAAGTCTTTGACCTGCTGAAAGGCCTCTTCCTGATGTACATCCCAACACCATGCCTGAGATGTTTTGAGTAAGTACCTCACAGGCTTTGTGATGATTACCAAGTGGAGTAAAAATTTGCTGAATTGTTTTACCATTCTCAGGAATCTCATGTACTGGCCTTGGAGGACACACTTTTTACTGCCCTTGTTTTCTGGGGGCTTTGTTTTAGGCCAACCTTTTCAATTGTATGTCCCAGAAGTTAAACAGAATTCATATTGAGTGTAGACCTTGCTAGCTGCAGTCATTTCAAGACTGTTATATACTAATTGGCCACAAATTACCATTACTTCTGTATGAATCAGGATATTATCCATAAGATGTATAATGCACGACAACATTTGTAGAATGTTAGACATAGTATGTTGAAATATAGAATCATGGAATCCCTACAGTATGAAATCAGGCCATACGGCCAATCGAGTCCACACCAACTCTCTGAACAGCATCCCACCCAGATCCACTCCCGCTACCACCTCTGTAACCCTACATTGCTCATGGCTAACCCACCTAGCCTGCATATCCACAGGCACAATGAGCAATTTACTATGGCCAATCCATCTACCCTGCACATCTTTGAACTGTGGGAGGAAACGCAGGCAGACATGGGGAGAATGTGCAAACTCCACACTGAGAGTCACCTGAGGGGAGAATCGCACCCGGGTCCCTGGTTCTGTGAGGCAGTAGTGCTAACCACTGAGCCACCATGCTGCCCATTTCTGGAGCTGAGGTGATTCCAAAGGACAATCTATTGAAATAATATCTTTCAAATGGAGAGATGAATGTGATAAATAGTCCCAACTTCTCATCTCATGGAACCTGCCAGAAACAACTGTCAACCTGTGAAATGTCACCTATGTTGGTCATCCCTACAATTGGTTTTTCGCTTGCTCCATTAAAAAAGTGTGGAATCTTCCAAGGTATATACAGATACAATGTTCTGAAACCATGGGCTAAAATTCCATCATGGCTGATGGTGAGGTTTAAGTTCAATAAAATGTGGATTGGCAATCATGTAACCACTGTTGACTGTTGCAAAAACTGACTTAGTTGACTTATATAGAAGGAAATCTGCTGGCCTACATATGAACCCAGAACCATTGTAATACAATTGACACTTTGCTGCCCACTGGACAATTAAGGATGGGTAATAAATGCTGGTCTAGCCAGTGAAACCTAAGTTCCATGAACATTTTTTTAAAATGGCAGGACAGGCTCAGGGGATGGTAATTAACCTATTTTTTCCCTATTCTTCTAATCAATCTGTTCAGAGATGTTATTACACACCTCTGGAGTAGGTGGGACTTGAAACCCAGGCCTCCCTGTCCAGGATAGGGACACTACCACTGCGCCACAAGAGCCCTATTCCTGATTCTTATTGATCTCCAAAATCAGTTGATTTCCAGGCTCTGCACAGCTGATCAGATTTTATTTTCTCATCTACTGACTTCAAGGAATGATTTTGTCAGTTCTGTGCTAGAAGAGCAGACTTCAAGGTAATGTAAGCATTTGTCTTATTTCTGATTACTGTCTTCCCAGATCATGTAGAAACTAGGTAGGTCACTCAGTGGCTGTCTTCTACAAAACTTGACAATTGCTGGATGCATTTTTGACAAAATGTTTGTGAAAGCATTCATGTTTAAAAAAAAATCAGTAAATTATAGGCTGCTACCTCTCCTCTTTTTATCTTCTCATTTTCATCTCTGCTCAATATCAAAGAATTCAGGTCCCCTAGTGTGAAACCCCTGTAATATATTTCACTGCAGTATTAACCAGGTGATTATCGCTCATTTCTATTGTGAAGCATTTCAAGATCACTCCCAGCTGGTTACAATACACAGGAGTAGGTATACATCCCACACTAGTACTGTACTATAAGACGAGGTTATAAATGTGACAGACAGCTAACCCAGAAAATGATCCATTACACCATATGATATCAGTGGCAGTTTTTATCAAACCTTATGAACTGAGATGGATACAATAGCAGCTGTACACAAGCGGCATATTGTCAGTTGTCAATATAGCCTGCTCTCTGATGTGAAGCTATGCCTTATAGAAATCTCCAATTTCAGGAATTATTCATTGTATTTTCTTTCCATTTTTCAAATGTCTTTTTATGGAGGGTGCAAATGCTGTTCAGTTTTACAGCTGTCCTCAGCAGACTTCAAGCATTTTTTTTTATCCGTTGTTCAATATGCCTTTTAAACCAGAAACTAGGCCAGTTTTCTGAAATAGGATTTACTTATCTTTCCTATATACACATTACATTAAAATCAGTTACAGTAATGCCAGTGCCGAATACATAAAAGTGGGGTCAATAGAATTTTCTACTATTAAAAGCAGTCATACTGAATTCCCTTCATGAAAACACAGCTCCCTTTCCCTGCTTTTAATTTACCCCATCTCCAATTCCTTTTATTCAATTCATCAGTGCTCTTGTGTTCACTAACCTACACATTCAACTGAATAAATATGGGAATGGATTTCATTAGCCTGAAATATGAAGTAGAATGACATGCATAATAGGACATGTCATTCTAACCGTAGTGTTGTACCAAATGACTGCATAAACAATTATCAGTACAACTGAAGCCTCTTAAAAGGAACATTATTAACAGGAAAACCAGCTCACAGGATACAAACTCCACTAACTAAAGGAGCTTATACCTTACCACTGTGTAGTACCAATAATCTTGGGGCACTCTATTTGTCAACTGTAATGACTTCTCCAATATTCTTGGAACAAATGGTATCATAGATCCACAAAGATATCAGAGACTCATATGCACAAGGTAGTCTCTTCATGCAAAGGTAACATGTGAATGCTTCTCATTTATCCTCTGCAGCCCATTGTGTCTCCAATTTACAGTGTTCAGTAGTATTACCTAGACCATTGCCCAGTTAAAACATGAGAGATAACAAAGCACAGAATAAAAGAAAGCACCTTTGGATGCCCTCGTCCAGATCATTGTCTTAACATCTCTGAGCTTAGGTATGGGTGGCAGAATTGCTCCAAGCTCTGATCACTATGCAAGTTACCTGGTATGTGTGTATGCATCAGGGAAAGCAAAGATTGATCCTGCAGCAACACTCCAGCAGGTGAATAACATCATGGATCACACATGAAAGAAATGACACTCTCAATGTGGTCTGATCTGATGGAACTGGAACCCATGTGGGCCAGCATATTGGAGAAAGGAAGGAAGAAAAGGGTTGGCATGTTTGCCTTCTGCAATAATTTTAAGTTGTCTGACAAAAATAACGTAGGTAAAGGACACCAAAACAAAACAAGAAATTTCTGGAAAACCTGAGCAGGTCTAGCAGCATTAGTGGAGAGAAATCTGAGTTAACTTTTAGGATCCAGTGACCCTTCTTCAGAACTGGGTTGAATTTTCATTTCAACAGCTGCCATCAGGAGTTGGGCCATTTCCCGGTCCTGAACTTACCCATGGGGAACATTCATGACCTAAAGGTGCCCCTCCAGGGGCATTAAGGCAGGTTCCAATTGAGGGCAGTAAGCAGTTTCTCAAACTTGAGACCATTCAGAGGCCTTCCAACAGGATAGTAGCAGTCAGCGACTGTACCAGGGAAGTAATGGAAAGGGTGTCTTGAGATGAAGTTCCTTCTCACCAAATTTTCCATGGCAAATCACTTGTTGCATATCCAAGCACAATTGAATAACACAGGGCCCCGTATCACAGACATCACCTTTACTGCACTCCTGTCCTCTGGCATCAATATTTTCATAAGACAAGATGTGGAGCTGCCAGTGTTGGACTGGGGTGGACAAAGTTAAAAATCACACAACACCAGGCTATGGGCCAACAGGTTTATTTGGAAGTACAAGCTTTTGGAGTGCTGCTCCTTCGTCAGGAAACTAGCTTTCAAGTAAACCTGTTGGACTACAGCCTGGTGTCGTGTGATTTTGGAGATCTGTAAAAAACACAAAGTGCTGGAGAAACTCAACAGGTTGGGCAACAACTGTGAAGACAGAAACGAAGTTAAGGTTTTGAGTCCAGTGACTCTTCGTCAAAACTGAGACCATGGTTGTATTTCTGCTGATGACGACAAGTA
This sequence comes from Chiloscyllium plagiosum, assembly GCF_037043375.1. NCBI lineage: Eukaryota > Metazoa > Chordata > Chondrichthyes > Orectolobiformes > Hemiscylliidae > Chiloscyllium > Chiloscyllium plagiosum. Next base: position 23,576,116 of record NW_028270159.1, read on the forward strand.
GTAGCAGATGGTTGGCGAATAGCTGGTGATGGTGGCTAGAAAGAGAAGATATTTCCATGTCATGGATATCAATAATTGGGTTTTGAAAAAACTAACTGAGCCTACATTTCTGGGCTTAAAATACTCACCAGCTCCACTGTCTAACTGCCAGTTCAGATCCAAGGGATTTCAACCTCTGGACTTCCAATAACATGCTACTGTCCTTCGCCACACTGCAACTTCATACAGATTGCTGCACAAACGGTAAAACTTGTTTTAGCACATTTCCCTGAGCCAGCCCAATGGTGTTTCATTTACAAGGGGCATCTTTCAGGTGCATACAGCATCGGTGGTACAGCCAAACATGGAAGCCCTTTTGCACACAGCATGTTTCTGTACCCAGCAGTGACATGAGGCCAATCTGTATGCAATGGTGTTGAACATGAGAACCTGCTGCTGTTTGTTGAAAATTTCAAAAAATTACCATCCAATCTGCAACAATGGATTGTGCTTTGTGATATAATCAGTGTGTTACAGCACAGAAAGAGGCCCTTTGGCCCATTGAGTCCTCTTCTACACCACACCTGAAGGAAAATCAGTGACAATGCAGCAATTCCTTAGTACCTCACTGAAATGTCAGATCAAATTATGAATTGATTTCTCAGTTTAAAACAGATTTGAAATCAGTAGCAGCTGAGATTAGCTGACAGAGTCTGGAGGAGTCTTCAGTTTACACTCTGCTAAGCTCCTCTGTATGTAACCAGGGTTTTGCCTCTTTCATCATTGCCAGACTCTGGTGCTTCTCCAAGCTTCCAGCATTGCTTTGCTCAATGCTACCAAACCACCAAATCTCTCCAGATAATGTTTCCATGTCGCCTGCTGTCCACTCCTCACTTCTGAACCCTTGGAAACAATGCAATCCAGAAGCAAAACCATCCCTCTGCTCCAAGAACCCATGGTTTAAACACCCCGAGCCTCTCTGTTAAGCTTAGATCGTAACAGTTTAATGCCAGCACCCCAAACCCTTTATCATTAATCACTCTCTATCTGGGGATCCTCCATTCTGCCAGATGCAAGTACTTGCCCCTAAATGTAAGGCCAGTGTCAGGCCCCATTCCACAATAATAAACACAGCAATTGTTTACCTCAACCTGATCCTATCTATGATGCTCACAGACTCTCATGACATGACTATCTTAACTCCACTCTTGAATTTCTGCTACAGCCACCTGCACTTTTGCTACAACTGCTGAGTATTCACGTTCTAATCAACAAAAAACTGCTTCTGAAAGCTGCCAGCCCCCTGTAGCATTCTGATATTCCAGCATATCTCACAATACAATCTTACTACAGACCCACCCCCACCTCCCACCAACCAAACTCCAGGATCTTCCCCTTTCGCCTTAACTTCTGGAAACAACCCCCTCGACCCAACCCACAAAATGAAAGCAAGGCCCTACCCCCCTACTACTGCTTTGCCATTCAATGGATGATATATAGCATGGAGATCACCCACATTTTCCAATGCTGTTCTCTGTTGAGCTTCAGTGCCAGGGGATGCCACTCATGTAGCTGACTCATCTGTATCTTCTAATGGAATGTACTTTTTACTTTCACTTTGTTGACAATGATTCAAGGGCACTTGAAGGGCCATGGCTTCCTGAGTCATGTTGAATACGCTGAGCCAAGAGGTCAGACTTGCGCTGAGGCACAGATCTGCTGTTAGCCCATGGCATCTCATGAGAACACACAGCTTTGAGCTGCGACATCTATTCCTAATCCACTCCACTTCAGCACAGGGGCAGTGGAACACCACACAATGGGATGGTGCCTGGGTAACATCATCGCCCCTTATCGCAGCTTTTATTAGATTTGAACATCATCAAACAGTGGATAAACTGAAAAAAGAATGTCCAGTGAACACTCCATTTCACAAACCAAAGTTGCATTAGAGTTCTAGCACAAACTGTGCTATTGAGGAACTTAAAGACTTTGAAATGTTTTAATTGATTTTTAATTTGAATAAGAGACAAAATAAGTTAAGTTCTCTGACCTCATGAAATTGGCTGTCTTTACTCCTGTTTCTGTTCAATAGAATTTTGTAATAAACCTGATTCATTGTTTATAGCCCAAGAGAAATGATTTGTCAGCATGTTATTTGTCTTGCTTATTAGAGGCATCCAGAGAGTATGAGATGTCTCTTGCTATAGTGAGTGAGCTTATCAAGAGCAAAAGGTTTATTGTTCACCCAGGGCATACTATGTTACCTGAAGCTTGGCACATAAAAATCACACTACAGCTCACAGGGAGTTAGTGCTCTTCTTTGAGGCTGTTGCTGGATGAAAAGTGGAAAAGCACTACCTGAAGATCTCCCAAAACAGAAGGGGGCAAAGAGACAAAACTTCAAGTAAATCTACCCGAAACCTAGTCCTAGCAGCACGTTTGTCTGCATTACTCTAGAACACAGATTCTAGGTAATTTTTAGATGGTATTGAGAGCTTACAAAAAGCAAGTCAGGGCAGAGAGTTTCTACTCAGACAACTCGTCTGTATTGTTTATATATGGGAGTCATAAAGCAGCCTACTTTCATATCTGGACAAGACCCATAGCTTATATTTAACAAGAAATTAAAATGCAAAAGCTGAGCCTTCTGTAATGGTCTAAATTATGAAGTGAAATAAATTAAAACAAAGATGATAATGGATTCTGCAGTGAATGGTTCATATAAAATCTTACTCTCTGGTCATTAATCTACCACGAATTTCGCTTTATTAACTGCAAAGATAAAACTACAGTCAATGTGACTTGTTTATCCAAAATGAAAATTGTGACGGTCAGTGGCTAGAGAGACAGGGGTTGGGAGGGTCACATATCTCAGTATGAGGGACTCCTATTACTCTGACATTCACACATTTCCTGCTTGCCCTAATAACAGACCATTGACCTCACCTAGTTCATTGTGTACAGCATCTAATGAAGTTCTGGGACCTCACCAATGGAAAAGAAGGAGCTGCCAAAAATGACTGTTGCCACTAGCTTCCTATAAATTGGCACTGAGGGGAGTTATGGTCTATGTTCAGCACCTAACTTCTCTGTCAGGGTATGCAATAGCAAGCTTGGAACAATAGCCAGGGAAAGTAATCATATTAATGGAAGTGATGACTACAAACTAACTCTCCCTTTAGGGAAGACTATAAAAAGTGACACTTTTAAAATTAAAGAATTTAAGGCCATGTGGTGCTTCGTATAGCCACTGCTCACAAGGTATTCTGCATAGCACTCATCACTGTATGTAACCAATACAATTACAGCTTTTCATATAAATCCTGAATTTTTTCGACGCTAATACAAGCGTTAAAGTACCAAGAATTAAGCATGATTTGCAAACACACCCATAGGAGAGAATGGCTGAGCAAAATTGTACAAAGCAGACAATATTTCTCATACACGAGAAAGAGCAGTGAATAAATCAGCTCCAATTCACGGTCGGAGCTCTTGAGATGATGCGGTGTCTCAGCAGTGACAGCCTTGCCAGAGGGTGGCACTGTTCCAGCAATCCTTCACCACGCTGCTTCTCACTGAGAGAAGGTAAAGAGGGGCTCACAGAGTCTCCGCAAAATACTGCTCGCTGCACAAAACTCACGCCTGACCTTTCAGAGGAGGGCATTGACCTGACCTGCAAAGCCCACATGCTGCTGCTGAGTTGCTGAATAGCACCACTTAATCACACTGGCTCACAAAAATCTGCATCTTGGATATCAATTCACAAAGAATCGTTCTGAATTTTCTTAAATATTACAACCAGATAGAAAACGAATGCCGGAAATATCACTAATTTTGACACTTTTCCAAATATAAACGTGTGTGTGTGTGTGTATGTGTGACTTCCATGTCAAAGCTTTTGAGTTTTCACAGGCTGAGCTGTGAGCCTTTTGTTAGTCATCGAGTAGCATTTATATGGACAGTTAAATACTTAACAAGGAGATAACAGAATTATCCGCGATTACATACAACATTGTCTCAAAATAAACGAATTAAATATAAAGTGATATATAAGGAGTATTGAAAAGAACACGGTCACAGCCAAGAAATAATTACAGCCTCTGAGTCTCTCCATAAAGTAAGTTCTAAAGTGATCAAAAATCTCACATCCTGCTCAATTAGCCACTCAGCAGACTTGATATACAGTATTACAGCGGTGGAAAGGACGATGGATGAGGACTTGCCATCTGAGGTAGTTTGGGCTGAGGTTAGGAATAGGAAAGGTGAGGTCACCCTGTTGGGAGTCTTTTACAGGCCTCCTAATAGTCCTAGAATCATTGAAGAAAGGATTGGGAAGGTGATTCAGGAGATGAGTGACAGTAATAGGGTGGTTGTTATGGGGGACTTTAACTTTCCTGATATTGATTGGGAAAGCTATAGCTCAAGTTCGTTAGATGGGTCAGTGTTTGTTCAATGTGTGCAGGAGAGTTTCCTGACACAATATGTAGACAGGCCAACAAGAGGTGAGGCCATACTGGATTTGGTTCTGGGTAACGAACCAGGCCAGGTGTTAGAATTAGAGGTAGGTGAGCACTTTGGGGATAGTGACCATAATTCGGTGATTTTTACACTCGTGATGGAGAGGGATAAGTGTGTACTACAGGGCAAGAATTATAGCTGGGGTAAGGGAAATTATGATGCGGTGAGGCATGACTTAGGATGTGTGGCTTGGAAAAGTAGACTCCAAGGCAAGAGTGTAAATGATATGTGGAACTTGTTCAAGGGGCAACTATTGAGTGTCCTTGATAATTATGTACCTGTCAGGCAGGTAGGAAAGGGTCGTGCGAGGGAGCCGTGGTTTAATAAGGAATTGGAATCCCTTGTTAAATGGAAGAGGGCAGCCTATCTCAAGATGAGACGTGAAGGTTCAATTGGGGCGATTGAGAGTTATAGGGTAGCCAGGAAGGACCTGAAGAGAGAGCTAAAAGCAGCAAGGAGGGGACACGAAAGGTCCTTAGTAGATAGGATTAGGGAAAACCCTAAGGCTTTCTATAGGTATGTTAGGAATAAAAGAATGACTAGGGTAGGAATAGGTCCAGTCAAGGATAGTAGGGGGAAGTTGCGTGTGGAGGCGGAAGAGATTGGGGAGACACTGAATGAATACTTTTCTTCAGTATTCACTCAGGAACAGGGCATTGTTGTCGATGAGAATACTGAGGCACAAATAAGTAGAATGGATGGCTTTGAGGTATGTAGAGAAGAGGTGTTGGAAATCCTGGAAAAGGTGAAAATAGATAAGTCCCCTGGGCCTGATGGCATTTATCCTAGGATTCTCTGGGAAGCAAGGGAGGAGATTGCAGAGCCATTGGCCTTGATTTTTATGTCCTCTTTGTCTACAGGAGTAGTCCCAGAAGACTGGAGGATAGCAAATGTGGTTCCCTTGTTCAAAAAGGGGAGTAGGGATAGCCCTAGTAACTATAGGCCGGTGAGTCTCACTTCTGTTGTGGGCAAAGTCTTAGAGAGAATTGTAAGGGATAGGATTTATGCACATCTAGATAGGAATAATGTGATCAAGGATAGTCAGCATGGTTTTGTGAAGGGCAAGTCGTGCCTCACAAACCTTATTGAATTCTTTGAAAAGGTGACGAAGGAGGTTGATGAGGGGAAAGCGGTAGATGTGGTATATATGGATTTTAGTAAGGCGTTCGATAAGGTTCCCCATGGTAGGCTACTGCAGAAAATACGGAGATATGGCATTGAGGGTGAGTTGGAGGTTTGGATTAGGAATTGGCTGGATGGAAGAAGACAGAGGGTAGTAGTTGATGGCAAAGTTTCTTCATGGAGTGCCGTCACTAGCGGTGTTCCGCAAGGATCTGTTTTGGGACCATTGCTGTTTGTCATTTTTATAAATGACCTGGAAGAGGGGTTAGAAGGTTGGGTGAGCAAGTTTGCGGATGACACGAAAGTCGGAGGAGTTGTTGACAGTGAGGAAGCATGTGGCAGGTTACAGCAGGATATAGAGAAGCTGCAGAGCTGGGCAGAAAGGTGGCAGATGGAATTCAATGTAGCTAAGTGCGAGGTGATTCACTTTGGGAAGAATAACAAAAAGATGGGGTACTGGGCTAATGGTCGGATACTTGGTAGTGTGGATGAGCAGAGGGATCTTGGTGTCCATGTACACAGATCTCTGAAAGTTGCCACCCAGGTAAATAGTGCGGTGAGGAAGGCATATGGCGTACTGGCTTTTATTGGTAGAGGAATTGAGTTCCGGAGTCCTGAGGTCATGATGCAGTTGTATAAGACTCTGGTACGGCCGCATCTGGAATATTGTGTGCAGTTTTGGTCGCCATACTATAGGAAGGATGTGGAGGCATTGGAACGGGTGCAGAGGAGGTTTACCAGGATGTTGCCTGGTATGAAAGGAAAATCGTATGAGGAAAGACTGAGGCACTTGGGGCTGTTTTCACTAGAGAAAAGAAGGTTTAGGGGTGACTTGATTGAGGTGTACAAGATGATTAGGGGGTTAGATAGGGTCGACAGTATGAACCTTTTCCCGCGTATTGAGTCGGGTATTACAAGGGGGCATAGCTTTAAATTAAGGGGGGGTAGATATAGGACTGATGTTAGGGGTAGGTTCTTCACTCAGCGAGTCGTTAGTTCATGGAATGCCCTGCCAGTAACAGTGGTGGACTCTCCCTCTTTATGGGCATTTAAGAGGGCATTGGATAGGTATATGGAGGATAGTGGGTTAGTGTAGTTTAGGTGGGCTTGGATCGGCGCAACATCGAGGGCCCAAGGGCCTGTACTGCGCTGTATTCTTCTATGTTCTATGTTCTATGTTCTATATACAAATACACCCTCTCTAATATATGCTGTGCTGCACTCTAATATACCCTTACCCAGAGGTAGGGGCACTACCACAGCATCACTTACAAATACTTTTAATCAACGTGTTCGGAGATGTTATTACACAGCTACTGGAACAGGTGGGACTTGAACCCAAGCCACCTGGCCTAGAGGTAGGGATACCACCATTACACCACAAGGTTGAAGCAGTAGGTCTCAAACTTGCAATCTTCTGACAGCACCCCGATTTACATCAACATCAGACACCTTATCCTTTAGACCAAAGGAGGGAGGAGAGACATACAAAAAAGGGTCCAGAGAGGCAATTGTTTCCTCATAGCGTGTGAGGTGTGTCTGAAAAGGGCTGCCAGAAATAGTAGTGAATGCAATTTTGTCATTTACGATACATTTGTAGAGATGCATGGATGGGATAGGTATGGAGGAATATGGACCAAACATAAGCAATTGGGACTAGATTAATTGTGAAAACTGGGCTGAAGGGCCTGTTTCTATGTTATAAGTCTCTATGATGATTTATGACCACCATACACCAGCCCCAAAGACATAACTAATATTTTCAGTCACATGCAGGTTATAAGACAATGAAGGGACATTTCAGGTCTGTTGTGACAAGGAAGTCGTTTGTGGTGCAATGGTAGTGTCCCTACCTCAGAGCCAGGAGCCCTCAGTTCAAGACTCACCTGCTCCAGAGATGTGTAATAATATTGCTGAACAGGTTTACTAGAAAGTATCAAAAAATGTAATGTGCACCCAGCTGCAAAGATTTGGTGACTATCTCTGGCCACTAATCCTACACACATAGAGATATTTATACATGGAAGTGCTTTAAAATTCCTCACTGACTCATTGTTCTCTTCTAGCTTCTCCGATTCAACACAAAATAGCAGATGGAAAAACAAAAAAATGTAGTTCATATTCCACTAATATTTCTGTGACTTGCCCTCAGACATTCAAGCATTCTCTTTATTATTTTCTGCATAACACACAATATTATGAACTAGTATGAGCTGTAACTTTCTGTTTGTTTTACTTTGAGCCCAATAGCTGCATTAACCCTAGTAGCCCAGTGCAAGCAAAGCATGTTAAAGTTACCCAGATCTTCCCAGGAATCACCTGAAGATTATGTTCCGAGTTGAAAACTGCTTACCATGCTGGTGACAAGGAACATTGACCCGAAACCATCAGGGTCCATTTTCACATTACGCATGTAAGTTGGTGTACATTTTGATTGGATCTCTGGAGAAGGTGAATCATGTCCTGGGGGAAAACAGGAGAGAACCCCAAGAGGACCACATCAACTGGATTTATTTTACTTGCCTCATGGTGTCAGGAGGAGCAGCAGAGCCACACAGAGAGACCCTCCCCTTCCCATTGGATGACAGTGAGGAGGAACAGCGGGGTCTTGGGGTCCACGTCCATAGACCCACCAAAGTTGCCACCCAAGTTGATAGGGTTGTTAAGAAGGCATATGGTGTGTTGGCTTTCATTAGCAGGTGGATTGAGTTTAAGAGCCACAAGGTTATGCTGCAGCTCTGCAAAACCCTGGTTAGACCACGCTTGAAATATGGTGTTCAGTTCTGTCCGTCTCATTATAGGAAGCATGTTTAATTTTAAGGTGTTTGGAGGAAGGTTTAGGGGAGATGTCAGAGGTAAGTTCTTTACACAGAGAGTGGTGGGTGCATGGAATGCACTGCCAGCTAAATGACTCTTGAATAGGCATATGGATCTTAAAGCAGAATAAAAGGTCGGCACAACATCAAGGGCTGAAGGGCCTGTACTGTGCTGTTGCTCTTCTATGTTCTATTTCTTTTTAAAAAATTTATACCTCTGTCTCATTGCGAAGGAAGACAGCCCATAACAGGGCAGAAAGACAAGTGTGATATGGGCTGCCTGACATTCAGCTCGCACTCTTAATGTGGAAAGTATCTTGGCTCTGGTCAGACTTGAGTGGTTGGCTGACTATGTCTAGTATTGTCAAATGCCTTTGACTTACTGTGCCAGGATCCCCTGACTGAAGGCTGTCTCCCAGCACTTGACTGAGGCCTGCTTACAAACATGACAAGCTTCCTGGCTTTATGTCCACACTAAATGGCATGATAAGACAGAATTAATATTAACCTGATATCTCTGGTTGAGGGGGCAAGATATAAAAAGACAAGGCCAGGTCCACTCAGAGTGAGTGAGTGCTATGACAGTAAGTGAACAGCCCCAAGATAAGCCTGGCCTAGTCGATGACCTGGGTTCATGTCTCTGAGCACAGTGTCTTTGCCACAGCATTTAGATTAGATTAGATTACTTACAGTGTGGAAACAGGCCCTTCGGCCCAACAAGTCCACACCCCCCCCCCCCGCCGAAGCACAAACCACCCATACCCCTATATTTACCCCTTACCTAACACTACGGACAATTTAGCATGGCCAATTCACCTGACCTGCACATCTTTGGACTGTGGGAGGAAACCGGAGCACCCGGAGGAAACCCATGCAGACACGGGGAGAACGTGCAAACTCCACACAGTCAGTCGCCTGAGGCGGGAATTGAACCCGGGTCTCTGGTGCTGTGAGGCAGCAGTGCTAACCACTGTGCCACCGTGCCGCCCACAAGCTTTACAATGAGAATTGCTGGTGTAGCTAAAGATGCACCACTAAGGTACAGAAGCCAGTGGATCAGAGATGCACTGTGAGTGTTGCTAGAGGCTGACACATATTGGTTGCCAATGTCCATGGACACAGGGTGCGAGTGGCCAGTTGCCATGGGTGCAATCTGAGATGTTGGTGCCCATTGCCCAATATGGAGGTCTTTCAGAGTAAGTGATGAGCTGAAGTCACCAGGTACCCACTCTGATGCCCATGTTGCTTGGCACGTTTGGTGAAATAGGAAGCTGAACATTAATGACGTGAGCTAGGCCATTAACAAAGTTTTTAACAAGCAATAATCCCCCTAACCACTGCTGCCTAGCAACAAACCCGCCACACTGCTTCTGAAAAGCATAAAAGATTAAGTGGGGTGCTCCCTTTAGTGAGATAGGTCTTGCCAGACTTCTCATCCAATTTTGCCATAAATCTCACATTAGCCCACACACCATTCAGACCCCATAAGCTTCCCCCCTACAATTCTATCAAAATAAACTAATCCGCTTGTGCAAGCCTCAGTAACAAGGAACCCCCAAAAATGTATATCCATTACACTTGCATTCCTTTGGTCATAACTGCCAAGGGAAGAAAAAGCAAAACAAAACACATTCTATTCCATAAACAAGCATTGCTGGAGAAACTCAGCAGGTCTGAGGAGAGAAAGCAGGGTTAACCTTCCGAGCCCAGTGACTCTTCTTCAGCATCCTCAGTTCTTTGTTTTAAATTATTTTCCAGTAATGTTGAAATGCAAACTTTTCTTCAACTTTTCTTATCTTTGCAGCATAATCTGGAACTGGCAGGGATTTGTAACTAAAATTTCCATCACACGTTGAATCATGAAGATTTAGGGGAATTTGCTCAAGAACAGTAACAGGACAACCAAGTGTCCACTGCAGTTTTCTCATGGCTGCTGTTCAGAGTTTTCCTCCAGTATTTGTTTCCATGACATATATATCAGCTGTTAAAAACTAATAAAAGTTATCAAAAAGGAGTATGAAAGTGAAATGAAAATCGCCAGGGGTAACACAGTTCTGACATGACAACCAGTATCTTATATTTAGTCTACATGTCACCATCTTATGAAAGCGAATGGACAGTGGCAGGAGTCAGATCACTTCCCTGTGGTATTTTCGGACTGGAACTGATTGTAATCAAGAATGCTTACACAACACACCTCATTTTGGCCTGTTATATTACCTTCTCTAAGTTGCCATTAGATTAAATTCTATGGATTTCCATAGCTAATGTATTCCTGGTGATGGAATAGATAACCACTCATTGTATTTGTTGTAGGCTGCACAATCGATATTGTTAGCATCACAGTGCTCTCTGAAGCAGCAGTAAAGCAGTTGTACTGAGCAGGATTTTATTTTCTACATTCAGAATCTTGCACCAATATTAATTTCCACATTTATGTTTTAGGTTCTTTAATTATGAAACGTATCACACATGGGCCAGATGACATCATCTTGATAAAAAGCATTATTTAAATTTGCAACGAAAGATTCGATGTAAATCCCCTCTAAAAGGTTGCACAAATGTCCTGCCAGACGATACAATAAAACTTACATATTAAAATATGCACCACACAGAGAACTTCCCCATAATCAACAGCAGATTATTTCACTGTAATCCCACAGTAATAACATTGCAAGCACCTCTAATATCATTCCCTGAATGTCAGACTAGCCTGTTCTCAGCTGTCAGTTTACATCAGACAGCACCAAGGGATTAAACCAGCAAGACGAACATATTTAAAATAGTTTGCATGTTAAACGTTTTAGTGTTTTGTGGGATTTCAGGGAAATAAGTTGCACTGATAGGAGGCATTTTCTTTTAGAAAAATAAACACTGGTGTGTTTATCATGGCCCTGCTCACTTTTATTTAATCCTCCTCCAAGTCTTCCAAATTTCCCAAAGGTCATTGCCTGCATTGGCCATTGGTTCCATTAACCTCCACCATGCTCTGTAACCTCACTCATGACCTTTGTTGGGTGATGATTCTATTGACACTTGCAGGCATTCTGCCACCTCACCAAAGCAATCATTCTTTATATAAGAATTAAAAATCTTTAGGTTATCTTTAGGCAGGTCAAAACTCATTCTGATATCAACATGGGTACCTTCTTATAATAGAGACCAACAATAAACAGTGGGAACTCTGCAACAATAAAGAGGGGAACCCTGTTTGACCTTAAGTGTTCCCGAGTTCACGGACATCATTTCTAGCTTGACTGCCCCTTATCACTGCTGCCATTTGGATCAACTAACCTGAGACCTTTTCCATCTGTACAGTTCACGCCCACAGAGGAGCTGAATCCTTCATTTAAACAAATATTATTGAGGCCTGGCTTACTTTATCAATCAAATCCAGCTCCATAACTAACTGACAACTTGTAATATGCTCATCCATAACCCTATACAATAAGATCCGAAAACTCCAGGGCATTAACAAATGAAGAGGGCATTGAGTCAAGCGCATGTCTCTGTCATGCTGTGTTAATTTAACATTATTACAATAATGCAGTCTTCCTTAAGGCTTTTCCCCACCTGGTTGATGTTCTGTAACTACAAAGCTGCACTATGAATGAGGGAATGTTAAAGTCACACAGGATTCCCCTCTTCAATGTTGCAGAGTTCCCACAGTTTATTGTTTGATCTCTACTCTTAGAAGGTAACTACATAAAGTAATCCAAGTTTTCATACGGTCATACAGTCACACAGCATAGAAATAGACCTTTCAGTCCAACCACTCCCTGCTAACCATGTTCCCAAACTAAACCAGTCCTTCCTGCCCGCGCTTGATCCATATCCTTCCAAACATTTCTTGTTCATGTTATCCAGATGCCTTTTAAACTTTATAACTGAACCCATGTCCATACTTTCTCTGGAAGTTCATACCACACACAAACCACTCTGTGTAAAACAAAATTGCCCCTCATGTCTTTTTAAAATTTTTCTCTTCTCAACTAGTCTTGAAATCCCCCACCCGAGGGAAAAGACACCTGTCATTCAACTTATCATACACCTTATTATTTTATAAACCTCTATAAGGTCACCTCCCAACCTCCTATGCTCCAATGAAAAAAGTCCCAGCCTATAATATGATGTTCTGTAGCTACTAAGCTGAGAAAAGAACGCCTTCTTATTAAGAGTTTCCATCACATTGCTGTAGTTCAATCAATGCACATATTTAACAATCTGCTCTGTAAATTCTGCTCATAGTTTGATTGTTGTGACAAATTTCACCACACCAGCTGAGAAAATCCAAACATTCTAAAGCAATCAACAACAGTCTCAATAAAACAATTCATAATGTTGTTTAAATAAAGGATCACCCAGTGTTAAAGGCTCTTTCTAAATTTCACAATCCAGATTATTAAAAATTTATCAGGGTATCCTTGAGCTGTGCAGCAATTTAAATCCATGTATTAGATTTTGAGATATATTGCTTATAGACAAACATACTAAAGGGTGAAAATGTTATCTCCAACCTACAATAGCAGAGGCAAAAAGTACAAACATTGTAAATATGAACATTTAGGATAAACTCACTGCAAAGCTGGAATTTAGTCTTCCAGTTTGAATGCAAGCATAAACTACATAAGGTACTAGTAATGACTTGGACCCATGTCTCCAAATGTCCACGCGCTGCAATCTGGTACCATGCAATGTCCTACCCAAAGTCAGTGGTTTTCACACATACAAAAGAAGAAAATATCCAAATTCTAAGCCACCTTATTCACTTTAAAATGCCTCTTGGCAGCTGAACACAGCAGAATTGGGAGAGAATCAGGATAGAATCCACTTGAAAACTTTCAGGAAAAATAAGCATTAAATAAAATGGGGGCGACAGCATAAAATAGTAATATCAGCCAGTGATCCTATTTAAATATATTACATTTAGGATTCAATGTTTTTCAGACTGAACATTTTTCAAAGAGCCAAACAGAGTAATTTTTCACTGCATGCCAATAAGGCAAACCTAATCCCCAAAGTATATCTGTTAAACCACAGCTAACCCAAATCTCCCTTAATAAAGCCTGAACTTTCCAAATCAAGCTGAGTTTTGACTTCTCCTATTACCAACCCCATTGATACATTAGTCTGTGTGCAGAACTGACTGCTGAGCTAGCCCTTTAATCCTATCACACTGCTTATGCCACATTTTTACAAGTTTCCCACTCTCACGGTTTTTTCTTTGTCACTTTAATAAAAGCATCTGTCTCCTCTCATTCCTTTAGATTGCCTTTTGATTTCATTTTTTATTTCATGGCCATCTTCTTCAGCTCCGATGATAAGCTCACTATCACGGCCTGCTTAACGTCCAATTTGGCTAATCAGTTAGTGAGGATGATAAAGGACATCAGCAGGAATTTGAGATATGTGGCAAAAATTATCCTTTTACAAAGAAGCTGGGTTCCATTGTACTAAAACAATATGAGACGCATTCCTAAAACTGAGATTCCTTTTGAGAAAAATCTTTGGGAGTAATCAATAAGCTCACTTTTAATGATCTCCTTGTCAATTCCAAAATCAACTAGTGATCAGTGGACACTTGGATTGATTTAAAAGCAGAACTACAGACAGTAAATCATTTGGAATCAGAGCAAAAAGTCTCTTTTTATTTTATCAAACACTCAGCAGATGAAATGTGAAGTTTAGTGAGCCAGCCTGCCTTTACGAAGACCACACTTGGAATTGTTGACAGCAATTCACTGAATTTGTTTATCGAGTTCAGCAAGGTGCAGGTGAACAGAGCACTTTTTAAACACCCAGTGCCAACATTAAGTACTGCCAGATCGCATTCAATCTACCCTTTCTTTCCTCAGCATCAGACTATCCCCCTCATGCCCCTGTGTCTGATCCTTCCCTGTCAATTGCTCTTCTAGCCAGTCATGTTTAACACAACGAAGGACAGTTCTGTGCTATGTGCCTATGTCTGCCAAAAACAGGGTGAAGGCTGCCTCCAACTCACTCCCCATGGGATACTTCTAGCCACTGAGCTGATTTTCATCCCTTTTGTTTGGACGAGATTCAAAACCCAGAGAGGAATGGCAGTATGACAACCTATTATTCCACTCAGCACCTTGTTTAAATTCTTCACCCCAAGCAGAGCAATATTCCTGTAATTCCATCAGGGTAAATGTTTCACTTTGTGTAAACTGAGCAGAGCATTGCTGTATATTCTCCCTTAAATGCACCTCCTTTAAGAGAGAGACCGCAGTCTCACCTATGCATTGAGTACTCCAGCTACAGGGCTACAGAAGCAATTAAGTCAGAGAAAAATGTCAGATGTTTCCTTTATTCAGCCCTATTATAATGAAATATATCCTTCAATAGTTTAACATTTGGATGCAGTGTGATTAATGCAGGGCCATTTAGATCAGGAAGATTCCAGGTTTGAACACAGGTCTGATGAGATAGTGAAATTCAATGCTCTCAGTATACCCAAGTTGGATTGAATGATCCTAAGGGCATTTGAAGAGTTTAAGAGATGCCTTAAGGGCTTAGGTGAGAAGATGAGTTGAGAATTTTCCTGCACTGAAGGAAGAGTATAAAGAAAAAAGAAAATATATTTAAAAATAAGAGGACAAGTCCAATTAAATCATTTGTGCAAATCTTCATAAGCATTTCAAGTCTGTGTGGGGCTAAGGCATGGCTGTAACCTCAACAAAGGCAAAATTGGCGGTATAAGACAACAATGATAAGAGAGCAAGATTATTTTACCCTTATTTTGTGCTTTTTCTTTTAAATTAACTGAAAAATTCAAAGGTACAATTGTGAAAACTCAAAACTAATCAACTTAATTTTTGTCATTGCCCATAACTTAGATCAGAAAGACAAAAGTCAACAGTTGTAAGAAATTATGGAAAACACCTGATATTTGCCTTCCCAACCAAAGTCTCTATCTATAATGTCATCCTAGTTCAAGTAAATACACCACTCTGCAAATATGTAAAATCTGTGTGGAACTAGATGTCAGTAATATATTCCTGTTTGTTTAGATCATGCCCAAGGTTAGAAAAACAGCTATTTCTCTTTATGTCAGTTTTGTTTCTGGGAATGGCAGAGGTTGTTCTAAATAAGATCCCAGCTGAAACACTGCAGCACCACGAACAAGTGTGTAAAGAACTCAAGAGGTAAATTTATGCATCGCAAGCTAACACTATTTATTACAAAAATTCAAATAGGTTTTGCTGTCTGTCTTTCAAATTTAATGGAGAAGTGGTTTTAATTTACTCCCTGTAAGTGTTTCTAAGGAAACCAGAATCATCGTCAGCTTTTAAATTTTCATGAGAGGCTATGTTTTACTTTACATCTCTTTGCAACTACTGTAGCGGACAGAATCATTGGTCAGTAAGTCAAGCACTGTTGCTTCTGAGTCAGAAATACCGGAGGGAGTAGTGCACTGACGAAGGTACAATCATTCAGATGAGATCTTTAAAACTGAGGTCACATTCTGCCTACTGAGATAGAGTTCCCTTGGCACTACTTTGAAGAACCAGGGAGTTATTCCTGGCATTCTGACCAATATTTATCCCTCAATCAACAATAAAGGAAAACAGATTATTTAATCATAACCATATTGCTGTCTGTGGGAGCTTACTGGGTGCAAACTGGTTACCACATTTCTTACATTACACTTCAAAACACTATTTCTAAAACATGACATCCTGTGGTCATGAGAATTGCTAGAAAAATTAACATTTTGACCGCAAAAAAAACACAAGTTGGAAATTAATGAAAATATGAAATTGAAGAAAATATAGGTGAAATATACTTTATGGACTAGAGGCTGTCATGGATGAAATGAAGAAAAACAGATACAAGTTCAAAATAATGTGTTACCGAGGGTTTGGCACATTGTGAAATCTAGACACAATGAGCAGGTTGCTGGTGGAGAATTTGGCAGACTTCCTTCACATTCTGCTCAACTGTGCTTTGACTGCCAGGAATGGCATGAATATGCCAAACACTCCAAGAGAAACAGCTCAGTGGCTCAGCAGGGTATGTGTCTTGGAAAGTGTTGTGCAAGACAAAACCTCAACAAGGGGTCAACTCGAGTATATCCAAAATTGGACTCTCATGAAGAGTCTTCAACATTTAGAACAACAGTTCTCAACCATCTATGAACAAGAGCACAACATTCTTCACAACACAGGCACATGCAAATATAGAATCATAGAAACCCTCTGATGCGACACTCAAAAAATGCTGCCAGATTAAGTCACATTGTGTCTTTTACTTGAGTCTCTTGTCAACATTCCCATCTTTTACACAGAGGATGTAGAACAGTATAGCACAGGAACAGGCCCTTCGGCCCATCCTGTCTGTGCCAACCATAATACCATTCTAAACTAATCCCATCTGCCTGAACATCAATGGAGTAACATCAAAGCTGTTAAAAATAGAACATCTCATACTGTTAAGAATATTTAGGCTCATTTTTACAAAGGTCCTGAGCTTCATAACATCCATCAGAATCCTAAGTAGAGTGGGAAATTCAGATTAATCAGTCAATTTAGAAATAACCAAGCACAGGCATAACAACAGAAAGTCTCCTTAAGAATCCATGTGCCACATCTAGGGTTAAACTCATCTCCTGCTAGATAATGGGAGAGTTTTATTAGCTGTCAGCTCTGCCTCTGGATCAGAGGACTCCACTTCTCAAGAAGGAGCAATTACCTATCCTGGGGCAGACGAGGGCAGCAGTCCCTCTGTCCCTCACAGGTCATGTTGCTCCTGTCATTGGTAGCAGCCCTTGTCCATCTGCTCACCCTCCCAGCTGAACAAAGGATGAATGGTGACAAGAGAATATGAGGGAAGGTGTTGGGGGGGGAGGGGCAGAGAGAGCAACTAATGAATAAATCAGCTGTGCAAACACCAGGGACAGGTAACAAAATCTGTGCATCTCTCATTGTTGGAGATATAGGTTGCCTGCAGCAATGCATTACTACATAATTTTACACGCTAAAAATTTGACATATTTGCAATGCAGGACAAAGAAAACAAACACGCCATAATATTATACAGAACTGGACGATATTATATGACACATTTCTCTACGAAAGATATTTATTTGCAATGGTAACACAGGCCAGGGGAAGGGATGCAACTTCATAGTGATGGTCAGAAAGGCAACAAACGGCTGAAGATTTCAGACTCATCCTTAGCTGGCATGAGATCACTGCCTAATGCCCCTAATTCAAGATGTTTATCAGGCGTAAAGGCATGTAATCTTGGAAACATCACCTGTTCAAACAGCATGCGCCTGTAGTGATTGTGGAGAGCATAACCAGATTTTATTTCCACTGCCAGACAGCTACCTCTGGTTTCAGCCAGATTACTGGTTTTGAGCTGTTAGAGGTCAGGTGATCAATTTTTCAAACGGTTGAGTCACGTTTCATCATAATTGACATGACTAGACTCTAATTATTTTATAATCTGCATCAGAAATAAGTTGACTATACAGCTATGTTTAATAACTAGCACACCAATTGACTGCCAATAAAACAGATAGTCTTGTGTACAGCAGGTATGTCATAAACCGGCTGCAGCGTACAGCAGCTACAGTGTGCAGCGGGTGCAATGTGTGCAGTGTACAGCAGGTGCAGAGTGCAATGAGTGCAGTGTACAGCGGGTGCAGGGTGCAATGTATGCAGTGTACAGCGGGTGCAGGGTGCAATGAGTGCAGTGTACAGCGGGTGCAGGGTGCAATGAGTGCAGTGTACAGCGGGTGCAGAGTGCAATGTGTGCAGTGTACAGCAGGTGCAGAGTGCAATGTGTGCAGTGTACAGCGGGTGCAGGGTGCAATGAGTGCAGTGTACAGCGGGTGCAGGGTGCAATGAGTGCAGTGTACAGCGGGTGCAGAGTGCAATGTGTGCAGTGTACAGCGGGTGCAGGGTGCAATGAGTGCAGTGTACAGCGGGTGCAGAGTGCAATGTATGCAGTGTACAGCAGGTGCAGAGTGCAATGTATTCAGTGTACAGTGGGTGCAGGGTGCAATGAGTGCAATGTACAGCGGGTGCAGAGTGCAATGTATACAGTGTACAGCGGGTGCAGGGTGCAATGTGTGCAGCGTACAGCGGGTGCAAAGTGCAATGTGTGCAGTGTACAGTAGGTGCAGGGTGCAATGAGTGCAGTGTACAGCGGGTGCAGGGTGCAATGTGTGCAGTGTACAGCGGGTGCAGAGTGCAATGTGTGCAGTGTACAGCGGGTGCAGAGTGCAATGTGTGCAGTCTACAGTGGGTGCAGAGTGCAATGTGTGTAGTGTACTGCGGGTGCAGAGTGCAATGTATGCAGGGTACAGCGGGTGCAGAGTGCAAAGTGTACAGTGTATAGTGGGTGCAGAGTGCAATGTGTGCAGTGTACAGCGGGTGCAGAGTGTAATGTATGCAGGGTACAGTGGGTGCAGAGTGCAATGTGTGCTGTGTACAGCGGGTGCAGAGTGCAATGTGTGCAGTGTACAGCGGGTGCAGAGTGTAATGTATGCAGGGTACAGTGGGTGCAGAGTGCAATGTGTGCTGTGTACAGCGGGTGCAGAGTGCAATGTGTGCAGTGTACAGCGGGTGCAGAGTGCAATGAGTGCCGTGTACAGTGGGTACAGAGTGCAATGTTTGCAGGGTACAGTGGGTGCAGAGTGCAAAGTGTGCAGTGTACAGCGGGTGCAGAGTGCAATGTGTGCAGTGTACAGCGGGTGCAGAGTGCAATGTATGCAGTGTACAGTGGGTGCAGAGTGCAATGTGTGCAGTGTACAGCGGGTGCAGAGTGCAATGTGTGCAGTGTACAGTGGGTGCAGAGTGCAATGTGTGCAGGGTACAGTGGGTGCAGAGTGCAATGTGTGTAGTGTACTGCGGGTGCAGAGTGCAATGTGTGCAGTGTACAGTGGGTGCAGAGTGCAAAGTATGCAGTGTACAGTGGGTGCAGAGTGCAATGTGTGCAGTGTACAGCGGGTGCAGAGTGCAATGTGTGCAGTGTACAGTGGGTGCAGAGTGCAATGTGTGCAGGGTACAGTGGGTGCAGAGTGCAATGTATGCAGGGTACAGTGGGTGCAGAGTGCAATGAGTGCAGTGTACAGCGGGTGCAGAGTGCAATGAGTGCAGTGTACAGTGGGTGCAGAGTGCAATGTATGCAGGGTACAGTGGGTGCAGAGTGCAATGTGTGCAGCGTACAGCAGGTGCAGAGTGCAATGTATGCAGCGTACAGCAGGTGCAGAGTGCAATGAGTGCAGTGTACAGCGGGTGCAGAGTGCAATGAGTGCAGTGTACAGTGGGTGCAGAGTGCAAAGTATGCAGTGTACAGCGGGTGCAGAGTGCAATGTATGCAGGGTACAGCAGATACAGTGTATAGCGGGTGCAGTGTGTAGTCGGCACAGTGAGCAGTGGGTGCAGCATACACTGGGTACAGTGCAGTGTACAGCAGCTAGAGTGTACAGTGGGTGCAATATAAGAGGGTATAATGTTCAGTGGGTGCAGGGTACACTGGATACAGTGTGCAGTGGGTGCAATATACAATGGGTATAATGTGCAGTGAGTACAGCTTACATTGGGTACAGTGTGCAGTGGGTGCAGTGTACAGTAGGTACAGTGGATGCAATATACAGTGGGTATAATGTGCAGTGGGTGCAGTGACCAGTGGGTATGGCATGCAGTGAGTACAGTGTACAGTGGATACAGTGCATGCAGTATACAGTGGGTACAGAGTACAGTGGATGCAATATACAGTGGGTATAATGTGCAGTGGGTGAAGCATACACTGGGTACAGTGTGCAGTGTTTGCAGTATACAGCAAGTACAGTGTACAGTGGGTGCAATATACAGTTGGTGCAATGTGCAGTGGGTGCAGTGTGCAGTCGTTGCAGTGTGCAGTGGGTACAGTGTACAGTGGGTGCAATGTGCAGTGGGTGCAGTGTGCAGTGAGTGCAGCATACAGTGGATACAGCAAACAGCAGGTGCAATGTATGTAGCATAGAGTGGTTGCAGAGTGCAAGGAGTGCAGCGTAAAGTGGGTGCAGCATGCAGTGGGTGCAGCGTACAGTGGGTGCAGTGTGCAGTGGTTATAGCGTGCAGCATACAGTGGGTACAGCAAACAGCAGGTGCAATGTATGTAGCATAGAGCGTTTGCAGAGTGCAAGGAGTGCAGCGTACAGTGGGTGCAGTGTGCAGTGGGTGCAATGTACAATGGGTGCAGTGTGCAGTGGGTACAGCATAAAGCAGGTGCAGTGTGTAGTGCAGTGTACAGCAGATGCAGTGTGCAGTGGTTGCAACGTAGTGGGCGCAGCATGCAGCAGGTGCAGTGTACAGTGGGTACAGCATACAGTGGATATAGTGTGCAGTGGATGCAATGTTCCCAGTGTACAGTGGGTGCAGCGTGCAGAGGATACAGGTTACAGCGCGTGCAGTGTGCAGAGGGTACAGTGTACAGTGGGTGCAGTCTGCAGTGGGTGCAGTCTACAGTGGGTGCAGTGCACAGAGGGTACAGCATACAGTGCGTATAGTGTGCAATGGATGCAGAGTTCCCAGTGTACTGTGGGTGCAGAGTCCAATGGGTGCAGTATGCTGTCGGTGCAGTGTGCAGAGAGTACAGTGTGCATTGGGTGTGGTGTGCAGAGGGTAGAGTGTGCAGAGGGTAGAGTGTGCAGAGGGTACAGTGTGCAGAGGGTACAATGTGCAGTGGTACAGTGTAAAATGGGTACAGTGTGCAGCGGATACAGTCGGTGCAGTTGGTGCAGTGTGCAGAGGGTACAGTGCGTGCGAACCACGTCTCTGCGGCATGTATCTAGTAAATCAAAGTGACTTTCACTTTCCTCAAATGAAGCTGGGCCTGGCAACAATAGTGGAGGCTTAGAAGAACACTATCAGTCTTCCTACTTTGGGATCGTGCACTCAGTGAAAGCTCTGTGACCTCTGAATAATGTGGTGAAGACAGAGAGAGAGAGAGAGAGATGATCCTTCAAAACATCATCAGAGTCACCAGAATGGCATTTCTCTGACAAGTTATATTTCATTAGAATGTTGCACGATCTGGAGATCAGCACGGAGGCAGGTTGTCTGATCACATCCAGCTTATTGAAGTTTTTCTATTGCCCCAAAATAGTCTGAGTACTGAGGTCATTAAAACAGGGCTGACCCAGGGCTGACCCCCACCAGATTGAAGAAAGCATAAGATCCGAGTAGATCTGCCTCCCACCGAATTTGCCAACCAGAAAATTAACCACAAAATCTTGTCGTTCCAACTCAGATTAGGGAGAGGGCCTAATAATGCACAGGAAGAGATTTGCTTTTTAAACCTCTTGTAAACATTCACAACTATCAAAATAACTGATTACAAGATCAATTCCTTTCATTTGCATTCCCGCATTTCTGTGTGCGTTTGATATTTTGACATCAAAATCACATAATGGAGTTGATAAGGTTCTTGCAGAACATGTTAAGATGATTAATAGAAATTGCAATTGCATTTATACAGCATCCCTCACAAGCTCAGCATATATCTTTTCAGCATTTTTGAAGTATTTTAAAGCATTTTCACTGTTACAAAGTGGGAAAGCATGAACAGTTCAATTCCCTTATCAAGTTGATGATTTACTGACTACATCAGCACATTATGGAACCCATACTGAAACAGGGTGGGGGTAATGATGGGACTTGGTCTGGTAAGAGCTTCTGTGTTACCGCCAACATACACATGACGATAGGTCAGAAAAGTTGCTCCTGTTCTCCTTAAAAATGGGAAAGGTAGAATATTGAACAAAGGTGTTCAAAATCACAAGAGGTCTTGATGGACATGGTAGAGAGAGACTGTTTATGTTGGTGAAAGAGTCAAGAACCAAAGGACACCAATCTAAACTGAATGGCAAAAGAATCAAAGCTGACATCAGGAAAAACCTATTTACTCAGGAAGCAGTTAAGATTTGGGATGGAGTGCGAACCAATCATAGCTCTCAAATAAGAGAGTTCAATTATAGAGTCCTAGAGATGTACAGCATGGAAACAGACCCTTCAGTCCAACGTATCCATGCCGACCAGATATCCCAACCTAATCTAGTCCCATCTGCCAGCACCCGGCCCATATCCCTCCAAACCCTTCCTATTCATATACCCATTCAAATGCCTCTTAAATGTTGTAATTGTACCAGCCTCCACCACATCCTCTGGCAGCTCATTCCATACACGTACCACCCTCTGCGTGAAAAAGTTGCCCCTTAGGTCTCTTTTATATCTTTCTCTTCTCATCCTAAACCTATGCCCTCTAGTTGTGGACTCCCCGACCCCAGGGAAAAGACTTTGCCTATTTATCCTATCCATGCCCCTCATAATTTTGTAAACCTCTATAAGGTCACTCCTCAGCCTCTGACGCTCCAGGGAAAACAGCCCCAGCCTGTTCAGCCTCTTCCTGTAGCTCAAATCCTCCAACCCTGGCAACATCCTTGTAAATTGTTTAGATTTTCTGAGCTATACAGGGAACAGGAGTGGACAGGTGGGGGAAATGGGACCCACCTGAGTTGCTCTCGCAGAAAGCAGCCAAGGACAAGATGGGCTGAATAGCCTTCTTCAGAGTAATATCCACTCGCCAATTTTATTCTTGAAATCAAAATATACTGACACAGCAACATCAAGTGCTCCAGACTCTCAAATCCATGAGACAATTCACCACAGAACTAAGCTATCTGAGCTAAGCTCTGTATCAAACTATCATTCGATTTGGTTATGTGAAAAATACAGGATAGCTTATAACCTGGTAGTTTGTAGTTTTTAATTCTAACACAATACAGTAAACAAATGCTAACTACTGCAGCTGGTCAAGCATGGCTCCAGAAGCCTCTCCTCTGAGAAATCCACAAGAGTTAGAGTAAGGTGCATCCTCACACTACACGGTGTTTAAAGTGAGGATATTTCACCCACCGCACAGAAAAAGAACATACCTTCTTACAGCTAATAATAACATAATCAGCACAAGCAACTGATGGCAAAATGTGTGGTGATGTAAATGCTGATCAGCATGTGTGCTTTGGGAAAGGAAATAGGTCATATACATCTTATAATAGGACATCACAGGAGGAGGCCATTTGGCCCGTTCAATCTGTAACTGCTCTTTCACAAAGAGCAATTCAATTAGTCTTACCCGGTCTCTGAGCCTATTTCTTCGATCAATTCAATCATGGCTGACCTGTACCTTAACCCCATTTATTCACTTTTGTTTTATAGTTTTCGCTTACACAATCTATCATCCTAGTGTTGAAGTTCTCAATCGACCTGCAGCCCTAACTCCCAACCTTTCAGAGAGGACTGTTCCCAAATCTCACTCTTTTTTTGTGTGAGAAAATGTTCAGGACTTTGCTTTTGAACTGCTTAGCTCTATTTTTAAGGTTAGGCTGCCTTGGATCTCCCAACAAAGAAAACAGTTTGGTTGGATCAGATAGGTTAATAGATTCCACTATTACACAAATGCCATAACACATTGCCGAAATAGGTAACAACTGGCAGCGTAACTTGCAATCATCTGTACAGTTTGAGTCTCCTGAGAAATGAGGGATATATTCAGCCACTAAAGCTAGTGTAAAGAAGAACCAGGAGGCTGATACTGGATTTGGAACTATGAAGAAAAACTGAAGAGCCTTATGTTTTTCTACGCAGAAAATAGTTTGACTTGTCTCCGTACCTTTCTGCATGCAGACTGAGGTTCAAGAGTTGAAGACAGTCAGATATTCAGTGCTACAATGTTGGTAATAGTGGGCTTTCTGAAAAATGTTTCATCATTTAAGATTCCTCCCTACAGTCACAGCAAACAGCATTTGTTTGACTATTTCCCCACATTTGCATAATGGTTTTGCAATGGCTGACATCAGTTCAGAGGAGATTAAGACACAGTCAAGGTGTTTGTGTTCCCCTGGCTCCTGATGAATGAGATTGCTGTAGGTTATTTGGCAACTTGTGTGCATTTCTCTGTCAATGGGTTGACCAGTCAGCAAGGCAGCTCTGTGGCAGTTTCAGTGTGGATACTGCACAGTATGCAAGGAGCTGCCCTTGACTGTAGCTTTACTGCTTATTCTTTCTGGAAGAGAGGACAGTGAAGATCACTGGTCTACTTTGACCTGCCTCATTCTGGTAGGTGGAGAAATACCAGCAAGCAGAGCGAGACTGGCCAATTTTGGGAAACTTCCAGGCCGCCAATAATAAAATCAGGAAATTGCATTGAGGATAGGCTCCAACTTCTTGGCATGGGGAGAACTTTCCCAGACTGGGACATTGAAAATAGAAATCCTATAGGAAGGAGGAATTCGTATGAGACAGGTAAACGTGGAATATTACACAGTGGGAGTAGACCAAAGTGGCATAGACTCAAACCAGCAAAAGGGCTCTTTGGAATAGGGATTAAGAAGCAATTGAATGTTGCAATGACAGTGGTTCAGGAAGAGAGTACATCTGTTCTTGGAGGGTAGAATTAAAATGGACTGAATGGCCTTCTTATTCCTCAAATACCTTGTTATGTAAGGGGATACTGAACAACAACTTCCCAGGATTTTTCATAAATAGCTGTACATTTATAACATTACAATGAACAACTAGGATGGTGGGAGTTAAATGCAGCAGAACTATTTCAGAATTCAAGCTATCTGAACCCTCAGTAATGTTAATGCTTCGCTACTTCCTCCCAGCCAAACATTATTGTATCCTTAATTTACTATCCGGCTGATTAACACAGTTAAAAGCTATATTGTGTTCCATTGGTTTCAGGTAAACCCTATTCA
Organism: Chiloscyllium plagiosum; assembly: GCF_037043375.1. Classification (NCBI taxonomy): domain Eukaryota; kingdom Metazoa; phylum Chordata; class Chondrichthyes; order Orectolobiformes; family Hemiscylliidae; genus Chiloscyllium; species Chiloscyllium plagiosum. The sequence goes on from NW_028270159.1 coordinate 23,601,331, forward strand.
CAGAATGTCAGGCAAACATGAAATATTACCAATTGTACAAAAGAAGATAATAATTCACAGTAATAGGAAGCTTTCACCAAGTATTTAAATATAGCTTTGTTCCAATAAAAGGGTTAATTTGCAAGCATAATGGAACTTGAAACTGCATACTATGCAGTCAACAAATAAGATTTCAATTTTTAAATCTTTAGCAGCTTTTTTTTTGAATAGCACAGTTACATTGAATAGGTTATCAGTGCATTATGGACTTGAATTTACCTCATGTATATCACAGTAGCCTGTGCTCCCAGGGTCCAATTAGCCCATATTTGGTCAATAAGCCATTAGCATACAGCAGTGGATGCTGATTATGGTTTCATGAAAAAGTCTTGATAATTTATGAGATCACCGACTGGCTAGTGAGTCGAATAAATATTTCCCACTGCAAGATTTATCCCACAATGTTATGATGTGAGGAAAGCAGAATGACAGTGAAGAGGGAAGGGATCACTGTAAAAAAGATGAAGAGGGCCAGGCCTGTGCTGGTGGAGCTTCATTTAAACTAATAAAAATTTACTTCAAATCCTATAGCTAATAAATCTCAAGGGCATATAACAGACCCCAGTAAAATCTGACTTAACATTATGTTAGTGCTATTAACAATATTTATATAGACACCTCATGGCAGGAAATGGAAGGCACTTAAAATATGGCAAAGCCATGGTCCAGTTTGTCATGACTTTGGAACCTTTAATAGTGTGCGCAATAACGTGGGGTCAGCGATTAAACAGGAATAGTCTCAATCTCAGGTGAACCATTTGCAAATAGATTAGAACAAACTGACTTAAATCATGTTTTCTTTCAATTACAACATTTTTCCATGGTTTGGTTCCTTTTTCAGACCTCCCTCCCTGCCTCCCACAATAACACCACCATTAGACGCTCTGACTCTATCCTCACAGTTCTCTTTTAGAATCGCACCCTTATCAGGGAATGCGGAACTTCTGAACTTCAACAGAAATGCACAAACATTCTAGCAAAATCAACAATCTCTGTGCAAACTTGCCCTGGTGATCCTCCAAACCCTACTTTCAAAAGCAGCAATTTGCTGCTGGTTTCATAGGCCCCCTAGCTTGGTTGAGAGCATCCATACCTCTGAATCTCAATATTCTGGGTCCAAAGGCCTACATATAAAAATCAAAGTTGATTCTTCAGTGCAGTGTTGAGGGAGTGCAACACCATTGAAGGTGTTACTTTTTGGATGAGACATTAAAACGATAGCCCTTCTGCCTGCCTTGTGAATGTAAATACCCCACGGGCACTATTTGGCAGAAATTACCCCCTAAAGACTGTTTGATATTTATCCCTCAATTAACGCAATAAAGAGAGATAATCAGGTCACCACCATATTGCTGTTTATGGGAGCGTGCTGTTTGCTTATTGGCTGCCATGTTATTTACTTCTCAATGGTGACTCTGCTTTGAAAGACCATCCCATTGGATGTAAAGTGTTTCGAGATGCTGGTTATCATGAAAAGCACAATATAAATTTAAGTCTTTTTTTTAGAGGGCCAAGTATATTGGTTCATCAATAGAGTCAGAGGGTGCACAGAGTACAATAGCCAGAATTTTCAGTCTCCATAGGATTTCAGGGAGAATATTACTGCAACAGAGGCTGGAGGAGGAGGGAGAGGAATCCAATAAATAAAAAAGGCCAATTGGACACTGACAGTGACACGGGCTAAAAACAGCACGTGTCACTCTGAGCAAGTGGAACATTCAGCAGCACGTGGAGATAAACTCTTAACCCTTCAAGAACTGTTACATCATTTCATACTTTTGAAGTCAGTCACAGGGTGTGGATATCAGTGGCAGGGCCAGCATTTATTATCCATCTCTATTTGCTTCTGAGAAGGTGATGAGAGTCACTTTCTTGAATTGCTGCACTAAGTGTCACAGGATACACTCACAGTGCTATAAGGGAGACCCAAACATTTTGACACAGTACTAATGAACAGATATATTTCCAACTCTCAATTGTGTATAACTTGGAGGGAAGTTCATTTTTGGGAACACCACCACCTGCAGGTTACCCTCCAAGCCACTCACCATCCTGACTTGGAAATATATCACTATTCCTTCAGTGTCACTGGTTCAAAGTCCTGGAATACCATACCTAATGACATTATGGGTCTACCTACAGAACGTGGAATGCAATGATTCAAGAAGGCAGCTCACATCACCTTGTGAAGGGCAACTGGGGATGGACGATAAATGCTGAACCAGCTGGCAATGTCCGTGGCCCAGAAATAAATATTAAGGAAAAGGTTCCAGCTCCAGAATTAACAAAGATAAGCCACATTGCAATATTTATTCAAATAGCTCTATGAGCTAAGGCGTAAATTTTAATTCTGTGCATCGGTGTAAATTAGTTGCCAGCAAATGAGCAGCTCGTTCTACATCTCTTCCATCTTTTTAAGTTACATTGAAGTAAATGGAAATAAAAATAGGGAGAGGTATAAATTTGCTGATTTTTCTTAGTTTTGGTCTATCACAGAGTCAAAATTTATGTTGAGTTGAATGATTCCTCTTTATATTTCTTTGTCGTTTTAGGAAGTAAAATTAGTCTGACACTAATGTTTGTAAGCATCAGATGAGAGGGGAATCCCAAATAAATTCACTGTTGAAAGTGTAAAGATACAAGATGAGAACCTTGTCATCACCCAGGGTTGAAGTCCAACAGAGCGTTTCTATCATTTGGAAATAAAAGGTATGACCTATTCAAAAGCTTTCATTTTTAAAGGGAGAAGTGGAAAGAATATTCCTAAAACTAGGATTCAGTTTTGTTAATAAAAGTGGATGGGGCAGAAGATGGAGAGAATGTTTGAGTGAGAGAAGAAAAACTCTGATCTGGAATGCATTGTCTAAAGCATATATACTTGAGAGAAAATAATTGCAAGTCAGTTATGAAGTGTGATTAAATAGTCACTCTCTTACAGAGCTACCAGAGGTACAATGGGTGGAGTGGCCTCCTTCCTTGGAATCAGCTGGTTCTAAGTCGAAAACAGCTATGAAGTAGCATTTTTGGCATGTTTCTGATTTTGTGCTGAATTTTATTCAGCATTTTGATTAAGCAGCGAGTGCCGATGATGCAATCAATGGTAAGGATGATTGAGCCAGCTCACACTCAGCAGCTGAATTAAGTGCACAGTTCAATTTTAAACACTTGTGAAGCATCCTGGGTTAATGATTGTGTCTGTTGCTGTTAATCCAGCTCCCTCTCTGTGTCAGGTTCAGTAACCTCCTCCAGAGCAGTCGATGATGTCATTGCTGATTTAAGCAAATGAGGCAATCAACAATTAAAACATTTCAAGAATTGGTCATAATTCACTTCACTCTGAAGGAGTGGTAAAAGCCTTTCTTCATCACTGTCAGCAGTTAATTAATTATTTTGTTAAGATTTTTGGAATTTGGCAGTTAACAAGTTACTGACAATAGCCAATAAGATGGATAAAATGCAGTTGATATTGAACTTGTACACAACATGTATCCATGATCTTGGTCTTTTATCCTTTGTGTCCATTCAACCCAAATCAGGTTTCTACTCCAGGCATTCACTTGAGATGGAGACCAAAACCTTCAAGTAGTGGAAATCCACCCTGAAATTAACAGGAAATACTGGGAACAGTTACTGAGCAGTAGAATCTACAGGCACAATCTACCAGTTAATCTTTAGTATGGTGGGGGGAGATCCTAGTCTACCTGGCACAGTAACCTGAGTGTTCACTGCTTGGTGTTCCAGTAAAGCTCAATGTTAAGCAGGATGAACAGCGCCTCGTGGAGTCACACAGCACAGATACAGACCCTTTGGTTCCAACTAGTCCATGTGGAGCCTAATCCCAAACAAAACTAGTCCCTCCTGCCTGCTCCTGGCCCATGTCCCTCCAAACCTTTCCTATTCATGTACTTATCAAAGTGTCTTTTAAATGTTTAACTGTGCCGACTTCCATCGCTTCCTTAGGAAGTTCATTCTATATGCAAACCACCCTCTGTGTAAAACTTTTGCCTCTCATGTATTTTTAAAATCTCTTTTCTCGCTGTTGTGGAGTTGAAGGTGTACTGTACCTTTAAGAGAGAGTGAAAGTTGAAAAGTTGGCAAGCACCTGTCATGTGACTGAGTGCAGGTACAGAGTGTACTGGACAATTTGAAGATGTAACATTTGAGCTGTAACTCAGATAATGAATTGTTTTCACAACCATTCAAATTCAACCAGTTTAAATTATGCCCCAAGATACTAAAACCCATTTGAATTTGAATTTTACTGTTTTGACAACATCAAACCATTAAGACGATCCGATATTGTTGAGAATAAAACGTTGGCATTTTGAACAGGTAGCTGGCGACAAATAGCACCTACTGCCACCGATAGTCTGCCGAAGACCCTCCCTCTAAAGGTACCTTTTTCCTATTAAACATCTTTGCAGCAGAAGACTGAAGACTATACAGGCTAAATCTATAAACAGAGGAAGTTCCACACATGAAGACGACAACTGGTTTTGAAAATTGATTTGCGTTAAGTTTTATAGGGGCTTTATCGGATCAGCATATTGTTATTGAGTGGGAGGTAGAATAGTTAAGACAAAGAAAGCTTACAGTTGTTAATAGCTGTTGTTTAATGTTCTCTTTTGGAGTTAAAGAATAAATTGTTAATTTTTCTTTTAATAGTGGAATTTGGGTAGTTCTCTGTCACTCATATTTTAACAGATTACAAGGTGAAGAGAGCTTTTCTGTGTGTTTAGTTTAAATTAGCAGAAAGGTTTACCCCATGTTGTAAACTTGCACATTAAAAATATGCCCCTCTTGTCTTGATATCCCCATCCTAGGGAAAAGACACCTACCATTAACCTTATCCATATCTCCCATGATTTTATAAACCAATATACAGTCACCTCTCAAACTCCTATGCTCTAGTGAAAAACATTCCATCTTTTGAACGAGTACTTTGCAACCTTCTGGACTTGACGTTGAGTTCAATAATTTCAAACCATTATCCTGATGTCTCTTTTGTTTCTATTTCTTTGCATATTTCCATTTAACTCTTATTTTTGCTTTCAGCCAGCAACACACCTTCACCAGGCTCAGAAAAAGCAAAGTACTACAGATATTGGAAACCAGAAATGAAACAAAGTGCTGGAGAAACTCAGCAAGTCTGGCAGCATCTCTGGAGAGAGAGAAACACAATGAATGCTTCCAGTCCATATGATTTTCCTCCTGTCACATCTTTTGTTCCTTTTCTTGTCCCATTTCTATGATGACTGATGTTCTGGCAGCCAGTCATTGCTGTCTTTCACCAAATCACTGACCTTCCTTTGACTTGACCCACACACCCTTGCTCAAAACACATCACATTTTTAATCACCCTTTTCCTAGTTCTGTTGAAGGGTTACAGATCTCCTGAAAACTCAACACTGTGTCTCTCCAAAAATGCCACTGTAGCAGACAGCTGGAACTGACAACTGGAAGCAGCAGATACAAATCACTATAAATGCCGGAGGAAACATCACAGAAGCGCTTCACAGGAGGCTCCCAAGCACTGAGGATGTCACCTAGACAGGGGACGAAACGTCTGCAACACAAATTCCCAGCTCGGCAAACAGAACCACAACAACGAGTACCCGAGCTACAAATCTTCTCCCAGTCATAATCAGTCTTTTTCTGGGAGAAGATTTGTAGCTCGGGTACTCGTTGTTGTGGTTCTGTTTGCCGAGCTGGGAATTTGTGTTGCAGACGTTTCGTCCCCTGTCTAGGTGACATCCTCAGTGCTTGGGAGCCTCCTGTGAAGTGCTTCTGTGATGTTTCCTCCGGCATTTATAGTGATTTGTATCTGCTGCTTCCAGTTGTCAGTTCCAGCTGTCTGCTACAATGGCCAGTATATTGGGTCCAGGTCGATGTGCTTGTTGATAGAATCAGTGGATAAGTGCCATGCCTCTAGGAATTCCCTGGCTGTTCTCTGATTGGCTTGTCCTATAATAGTAGTGTTGTCCCAGTCGAAGTCATGTCTCTTGTCATCTGAGTGTGTGGCTACTAAGGATCGCTGGTCATGTCGTTTCATGGCTAGTTAGTGTTCATGGATGTGGATCATTAGCTGTCTTCCTGTTTATCCTATGTAGTGTTTTGTGCAGTCCTTGCATGGGATTTTGTACACTACATTGGTTTTGCTCATGCTGGGTATCGGGTCCCTTGTCCTGGTGAGTTGTTGGCTGAGAGTGGCTGTTGGTTTGTGTGCTGTTATGAGTCCTAATGGTCGCAGTAGTCTGGCTGTCAGTTCAGAAATGTTTTTGATGTATGGTAGTGTGGCTAGTCCTTTGGATTGTGGCATGTCCTCATTCCATTGTCTTTCCCATAGGCATCTGTTGATGAAATTGTGGGGGTATCCGTTTTTGGCGAATACATTGTATCGGTGTTCTTCTTCCTCTTTTTGCAGTTCTGGTGTGCTGCAGTGTGTTGTGGCCCTTTTGAACAGTGTCTTTATGCAACTTCTTTTGTGTATGTTGGGGTGGTTGCTTTCGTAGTTTAGGACTTGGTCTGTGTGTGTGTGGCTTTCCTGTATACCTTTGTAATGAATTCTCCATTCGGTGTTCTCTGTACCATCACGTCTAGGAATGGGAGTTGGTTGTCCTTTTCTTCCTCTCTAGTGAATCGGATTCCTGTGAGTGTGGCGTTGATGATCCGGTGTGTGTTCTCTATTTCTGTGTTTTTAATGATTACAAAGGTATCATTTACATATCTGACTCAGAGTTTGGGTTGAATTTGCGGTAAGACTGTTCATTCTAACCTTTGCATTACCGCTTCTGCTATGAGTGCAGAGATGGGTGAACCCATAGATGTGCGGTTGATTTGTTCATATATTTGGTTGTTGAATGTGAAGTGTGTTGTGAGGCACAGGTCCAGTAGTTTGAGTATGCAGTCTTTGTTGATAGGTTCCCGGTCTTGTTGTCTGTTCTGTGTGTCCAGCAGGTTGGTTATTGTTTCTCTGGCTAGGGTTTTGTCGATAGAGGTGAACAGTGCTGTTACATCGAATGAGACCATGGTTTCTTCCTTGTCTATGTGTATATTTCTGATGATGTCCAAGAATTCCTGTGTTGACTGTATAGACTGGATCCGCTGATCCAGGTGTTTCAGTTTCTGCTGTAGTTCTTTAGCCAGTTTGTGTGATGGTGTCCCTGGTAGTGATACTATGGGTCTGAGTGGGATGTCTGGTTTGTGCACTTCTGGTATTTCATAGAATCTGGGGGTGTTGTTGCTTTCAGGTTTCATTCTCAATTTCATCAACAGATGCCTAAGGGAAAGACAACAGAATGAGGACATGCCACAATCCAAAGGACTAGCCACATGACCATACATCAAAAACATTTCTGAACTGACAAACAGACTACTGTGACCACTAGGACTCATAACAGCACACAAACCAACAGCCACTCTCAGACAACAGCTCACCAGGACAAAGGACCCAATACCCAGCATGAGCCAAACCAACGTAGTGTACAAATTCCCATGCAAGGACTGCACAAAACACTACATAGGACAAACAGGATGACAGCTAATGATCCACATCCATGAACACCAACTAGCCACGAAACGACATGACCAGCGATCCTTAGTAGCCACACACTCAGATGACAAGAAACATGAGTTCGACTGGGACAACACTACTATTATAGGACCAATCGCATTTCCAACGCCCCTCCCCCAAGTCCCTCCTCCCTACCTTTTACCTTAGCCTGCTTGGCACACTTTCCTTATTCCTGAAGAAGGGCTCATGCCTGAAATGTTGATTCTCCTGCTCCTTGGATGCTGCCTGACCTGCTGCGCTTTTCCAGCAACATATTTTCAGCTATTATAGGACAAGCCAAACAGAGAACAGCCAGGGAATTCCTAGAGGCATGGCACTCATCCACTGATTCTATCAACAAGCACATCGACCTGGACCCATTATACCGGCCACTGTAGCGGACAGCTGGAACTGACAACCGGAAGCAGCAGATACAAATCACTATAAATGCCGGAGGAAACATCACAGAAGCGCTTCACAGGAGGCTCCCAAGCACTGAGGATGTCACCTAGACAGGGGATGAAACGTCTGCAACACAAATTCCCAGCCTGGCGAACAGAACCACAACAGTCTTTTTCTGGTTTCTAGTATCCTTCCATATTCTGCTTTTTGATTTATGATAACCTGACTGTTGACTCTCAGCTGCTAATTGGAATAAAAATGGTGGGTTGCGCACAGTAAGCCAAAAAAATCTTCCAGGCATTGTCTGTACTTTCATTGTCAGTCAATCGACTTCACGTTGCTCTCAATTGGAAGTGAGGGTGGGGGGATGGTGAGAGGGGGTAGAGAAGAAAGAAATTTTCTACTCTCAGATCTTTTCCATGAACTATTTTCTTGTTTATGTTTTGCTCTGCAGCTGCTTTCTGGTTAAGTGTGAGGTATAGGTTAAAAGAGAGTCCTCACTCTTTGAGGTCTGCCCGTACTGTTTGGGCTGCAATATTTCTTGATGGGGTCTATCAGATTGAAACAACGGCCACAATGCTCAGAAAGAAAAGGGTTGGGTGATATAAAATCCACATCCGTTTTCAATCACCAGCACAAACACCTCATTGGAATTTGCTTTATTTCATATAAGGAAAGAAAACTTTTTTTTAATAATGGCATTCCATAAATAGGCTGAAAATGCCAAACATTGAATATGATGTTTCCAATAGAGGCTTAAAAAATCGAGAATTTGAGGAGCCACAATATTAAAATTTTTCTCTCTGTTTGTCATCTGGAGTTTTAATATTCTTTAATATAAAATTTTAGAGTTTTGAGATCCCAAGTCAATGTACAAATGTTTACTACACCACAACAGCATGCAAATTGCAATGTACAATAGTGTTATAAAAACTGGACTGTCTCCTGAGCGATTTCCAACTGACTTTAATATCCACACTCGCTTTAATATCAGCATGCTATCTGAGCACCAGGGTATTTAATCATTCACTTTCCATGCATCCTGTGGAATGATCCACTCATCAATTGCACCCAAGCCCAAAGCATTTTAATGCAAGTCAGTGGAATAATATTATGTCTGTATTTGCAAAAATGATATCTAAAATATAGAATAGCAGGAGGGGGAGGATTCTGTCTTCTATCAGTCCTCTGTGACATTATTTATGAACCTTTCGGCAGCCAAAGTTCTTAACAACACCATTTTACAAACAGCAGGTTAAAATTAATCAGTTGTCTTAGGACATGTGCAGAGTATTGAATCTTTGAATTGATGTCATTGTTTTGGTGGAATTGAGTTTCTGGTGATGAGTATTCTTGTGGCTTGTACATCATTATGGCTGCACAGTGAACTGGAATGGGTGACGGTGCATCAGTTATCACCAGGAAATACTGCCAGAACATGCAATCAGCCTGACGAGTGAAAATTAAAAAGACAGTGCCATTCTGCGAGGTGATGAATATCCCATTTATAATCATCCCACTGCGACATGCAGTGAAGTAATATTAAGCATCACTGACGTTTAAAATCACTAGGGTGAAATCATGAGCTCTTGTTCCCTGTTGTGATCAGTGATACCCATCACTGGCGTGGTGTCAGTGGGAAAGGCCTGATTGCAGCCTTTTCTCAGGGCGTTTCATTCCCTGTTCAGAGTAGTCCATAGTACCTAGAGTAAGCAAACGATTCAAAAAAATTACGAAACCCAGCCTGATAGTTGTGTAATTAATAGACAGGGAGAGATAGTGGGTGGAGGTGCAGGCAAGTAAAACATGATCAGGATCCTGTAAATCATGGTGCATTCATCTCTGGACAAAGATGGTTAGTGCCTGTTAAAGGGTCAAGTGTTAAAAGTGGTTTGAGAATGGAGCAATTTGCCTTGAAGGAATGAAGAGTTTTGCCTATATACCAGGACTATGTAATGAATTCTTTGCCTGACACTTACAGAGCATGCCAGAAGGTCTCGTTACCATACTTAGATTGGAAAGCATAAATGCTGCACCAGTAAACCTTCAGTCTGTTTTTAATAATAGCAAAATACTGTGGATGCTATAAATCTGAAAGAAACAAAAAATGCTGGTGAAATGCAACAGGTCTAGCAGCACCTGTGGCGAGAGAAATAGGTTTAACACTTTGAGTTCCACTATGTGAAAAGGGTTGGAAAATGGTGGCGTTGATTCTTTTGACAGAGGTAGAAGAGTATTGGGGAACAGATGGTGTCGAGGATCAGTGCAAAAGATAAAAGGGTCACAAATCAGGGTGAAAGTGAAATAGAGATGTAGAATTGGTGTAAATTAAGGTGCAGAAGGGTGAAAATGGGTGCTCTCAGCTGAGAGATTTGTAAAGAGCCTGGAGGGCAGCTGTCACAGGGGTCAGGATCTGAAGTTGTGGAACTCAACATTGAGTGCTAGAGGTTAAAGTGCCTTATCACAAAATAAGGCATAGTTTTTTGAGCTTGTGTTATGCTTTGTTGGAACATTGCAGCAGGCACTGGACAAAAATATTAGTATCAGAGCAAGGCAGTTTATTGAAATGATGAAGAACCTAGGAGGCCAGGGCCATGCCTACAGACAAAGTGAAGATATTCCACAAAGTAGTCACCTTGTCTGCACTTAGTCTTGCCAATATAAACCAGACCACAATGTGATTTGCGAATGCAGTAGGCTAGATTGAAAGATGTACAAGTAAAACGCTGTTTCACAAGATGGTGTATTTGGGGCCTCTGACAGTACAGAGGGAGGAAGTGAATAAGCAATCCTACAATCCTCTTCCTAAAGGCATGGGTCAACCCACAGCAGGGAGGACAGCAGAGGTTCAAGAAGGCAGCTCACCACAAAGGCAACTAGAGACAGGCAAGAATGCTGGTCAGCCAGTGCTGCCCAGATCCCACAAATGAATAATACAAAACGCATTCTGCGATTGAATCAGAAGGTGCCATAAGGGATGGAAGACATGTTAGGAGTGATGGAGGAGTAGACCAAGATGTCACAGAGGGAATGGTCCTTGAGGAGTGCTAACAGTGGAGGGAAGGGGAAGATCTGTTCCATGGTTGTATCCTGTGGGAGGTGGTGAAAATGGCAGAGGGACTCCTTCCAGTTCTGAAGAAGAGTCTTATCGTACTCAAAACACCATTAACTTTGTTTCTCTCTCCATCGATGCTGCCACACTTGCTGAGTTTCTTCAGCATTTTCTGTCTTTATATCCATCTGTCTCTGTACACCATCAAATGATCAATCTACACTTACGTATGTAAACACTGAGAAGAGAAAAGGTTCCTGATAAAGGAATCTGAACAAATGTGGAGCAAACGTTTGCAAGAGAATTTTAAGCCATTGCTCTGTGCCCATCTGCCACACTGGCAGTTTAAGGTAAAAGGAAAAACTTTCCCCCAGGTATACCCTACTCTCAGCCTGGCTTACCCAGCAATAACTAGCCTCACAATAAAGCCTGACACTTGTTTATCCCACCAGCCAGACAGGAAGGTTTGAAGTTTTTAAAGAAATTCAGAATTGCAGGTTCAATAGGAAACGGGTGTCAGTGATATGGAGATAAATTTCAAAACTCCTTGGCAGTTACAGATGTTTGTTCTGTTTACAAGATCTTTCTGATTTATTCTTCACTTCACCTTACAGCTGCATCCATTTTGTTGCTGTTGGTATCTTCAGAGTGGGGGGTGGGGAATAGAGGAGCAAGTCCCTATTGATTTCCCATCATTCCCACTGTGGACATTTTATGGTCTATTATGCAGCAGTCATTGCTTATTCCCATCACAGTTGTAAAGAAAAAATATGGGTAGTCTGACCTTGGCAATATGTAGATATTGAAATATTATTAATGGCTTGAGTTGAAGGATTTTGAACTGGCCTTTGAATGAAGTGCCAGCCTGTGGTACAATAAGAATTTCCTAAAAGTTACAGAAATTAAGCATTATTCCTAACTCAACTTTTTTCTTAAAAACAACTCAAACACAGGGAAACACATCCACCTCCTTGCTTCTATTTATTAACATATTAAATGGCATTTTAAGAATTAATTTTATTTGTGAGAAAATGAATGAAAGACAACCACTAGAAAGATATTAAAGAATATCAAAAGTCTTTAGGAATTGCTTTCATGCAACCATTTACCTATGAACACTTGATCATGTTGTATTCCCCTATCTCCAGCCCATTTCCCACTTCTAAATGGTGCAGTATAAGGTGATACAGATCAGGTCTCAGCTTCCATTCCCAATCAATGACAAATTAATTGATTTTAATCCAATCTCTACAATTGACAACAGTATTCTTAAATGAAATAGTTTTAATAAAACTGCATAGATTCCATTTACTAGTGAGCAGCCTGGTCAGTTTGCAAAACAAGCAAAGGGTTAGGTGCAACAAATGAGTTCCATTGTCAAACTGCCAGCCCAGTCATTGTGCACTGAATAAACACTTGGGCAAACTATCAGAGGTGGACAGTACCCATGGACCTGCCCCACAGAAAGAAATAGCCTCTATCAGAAGCAAAAATACAAAAGGAGAAATATTGGCAATCCATTGTTTGCTCAACCATAAAAACTCGATGACCTTCCCCCCATCGTAAGATCTGAAGTGGGGGATATTTGCTGATCATTGTAAAATGTTCAGCGTCATTTGTGACTCCTTACTTCAACAGTCCATTTTTGATGAATAGGTTGTTCATGGCACTACCCAAGGTCCATTATGTATGCGTACATTTAAATACATGTGAGATTGTAACAGAGTGGAGAGAGAAAAATCAGGCACTTCCTCCATAGAATCCACCAATGGCTAAAGGGTGTGATGTTTTTGTGACAGTTGACATAGAAAAATGTCACTCATTGTGTGACTAAATATTGTGATGGAACTTGTGACAGTAAGTGTGCTCACTGTATAGGTTTTTTGTAAAAGATTTGTACATTCCTTGATCCCCCATTAAACCCATGTCAAAGGCATCCAGAAGAACAGAATTATTTTCAAACTAGCAACAGCAGAGTAAATCATAACAAGCTTGCATTTAGAAAAAGTGATGGTTTTGCCTGAAATATCTTATCTATTTTCTGAGTATTATGAATTAAGTGAAAAGTGACACTTCTTTTAGTTACTCATGGGATGTTGGCGTTTCTGGCTGGTCAGCAGCTTTTGCCCATCCCTATTTATCCTTAAGATGGTGGTGAGCTGCTTTCTTGAATTGCTGCAGTCCATTTAGTGTATTGATCTTGCAGCATTTGGTCATGGACTGTTTAAGGAAGGAGTCACAAATGACCCTGAACATTATACGTTGATCAGCGAATATCTCCAACTTCTGATCTGATAATGGAGGGAAGGTCATTGATGAAGGGACCCAGGCTCAATTCCACCCTCGAGTGACTGTCTGTAGGGAGTTTGTACATTTTCCCCGTGTCTGCTTGGGTTTCCACTGAGAGTTTCCTCCCACAATCCAAAGATGTGCAGATTAGGGGAATTGGCCATGCTAAATTACCCTTCAGTGCCCAGGGAAATGTCAACTAGATGGCTTAGCCATAGGAAATGCAAGGACTGAGAGGGCTGGGAGTTGGGTCTGTGTGAGATGCTCCTCAGAAGGTCAGAACACATTAGATGGGCTGAATAGCCACTTTCTGCACAGTAGGGATTCTATGGTTCTAATTAACTGAAGATATCTAGTGCTATAATATCCCAGAAATCTCTGAGAAAATAATGGTGCATTAAAGGCACAGGGCATTACCAATGTGTTAACCAGCGATTCATGGGGCTTGGGAGCCAGTGGATGTGTGTGGCATTGCAAACTGCCAGTTTGCTGATTGATTTACTTTACCTCACCATCTGCCTCTCATAGATCAAAGCTCATCCTTAACCTTACCATGAGTTTCATGTATTTGTTGCTTTGCATTCCTAAAACAAATGAAACTCTCTGCAGATTGGAGGGCTGATATTTAATCACGAGGAGCCTTTCTGTGATGTTGCTGCAATTCCACTCTTTTGTTCAGAGGAACAACTGAAACAATGGAGACTCATTCCTGCAAATAATAATTGGTTCTGGAGCTTCAAAAAATTTTAACATGCAATAACTTTTCTTAAGTTTCCTTTCAACCTCTTTTTTCTTTCCTTTTAGTCAAATCATACTTGCCCTATTTTCCCCCTTTCTCTATATAGCTGATTGATAATTATAGAAGCTAAAATGTTTTAAAATATCAATCAAAAATCCAGTGACTGAAAGGAACACCATAAGATTTCAAGTTACGAGATTTCTATAACAATGTAATGCATGATTTAAAATCAACATTGACTAAACATTATTTCAGTAGGCAAATTATACTCTAAACTGTAGAAAATGTTCCCACTAATTTTTAAAATGATTGAATATCACCATCTACGATTGCATTTATTATCCCTTCAGTAGACACTTCATTCACCAAGAACCAACCCAAGAAGATTCTTTGCTCCTGAGAACCTGCTTCCTTTCTCAGCTGGTCAACACCTAATTCCAGCACTGACATATATGGTGAGGGACATGTTAAAGATTCTTCCCTGTAGGCAAAATCAGCCTCAATTAAATCTACATAAACTCAATCCCTCCAATCTGAGAATGAGCTCTCACCAACATTGTATGCGGTGACCACATGAGCTAGGATTTTCTTGACTTAAGGTGCAGAATTAATCTCTTGCATCTTTATCAATTTCTTCTCCCTCAGATTCTTGCAGATTACTTTCTAAATCCCCAGCTTCATTCCATCTTTTGTGTCAAGTGACAGTTTGAGGTATAATCATTTACAAATGTGACATTACCAGTGACTTATTACAACTCCAACCTTCTTCTCAGTAAGATAACCTGGGGCCTTTTTCACTTTTAACAACAAAGCATCCAATTTCGTGGTCAGATAGCATTCAGACCTGGTCACATTACCCCCTTCATTTACTTGAAATTAAAAAGATAGTTCCAAAACATGACTATCTTGCAAACTTCATGTTTGTAACGAATTCAATTTGTTCACTTTAATTCATCTTCTTCCTCAGTCTTTGTGCGTATTTCTCAATCTCTAAATCTAACTGGTTAAAAGGTTACTGTATTGGTTACTCTGTTTACTACTGGCTCCAGGTGACCCAGTGTATCATCACTACATCAAACATTTAGGAACTTCGCAGGCAATAGTTTTTGAGTTAAAAAATATTGGGGTGAGTCCAATACTCAGGATTTTGCAGGATGAAAAATTTGAGCAGAAGTGTGAAGAATAGTATTTAACCCCCAGGGCTCACTGCAAGTTGTCTAATCCTGAAAATTGCATCTTATTGTTGTCTCTGGATTCTCAGGAAGCTTTTGACCAAGTCTTACATGGAAGACAGCTTACAAAAAAGGGACTGGAGTAGAACACAAGGCAGAATGGTTGGATTATATATGGAAGAGGTATAGATAGTAGTGTTGAAAGAATCAAGACTTGGTTTGTTTTCAATCTATGATTGACCCAAGTATCAACATTAAATTTCAAGATGGAAAACTTGCTGACAGCACTGAACCAGGGAGATTGGTAGAAGCAGAGAATGTAACAAAAAGATTTAAATTAGTTGAGCAATTGGTAAGACAAATAGCATTATTAAATTTAACATTGATAAATGCAAAGCATGACGCATCAATCAAAAATATGATTCATAAATAAAGAATGAATTGAATTGGCAGATGGAGACTTTGAAAAAGGCTCCAGAGTGATGTTACTGTTTTCATATTCAATATCTGGTTAATGTGGTGGGGCACTTAAAAAAAACAAATAGCTTGCTGGCCTGGTTCTAGGTTCCAGCAAAGAAGATATCTCTTTAACAATGCAATCGCTATATTCCAGTTGAGTTTTTCAGTTTTTTCAGTTCAGATTACTGAGATAAGGTACCATATTCAAATATTAATCAAAATGCTGAGAAGAACAGAGAAAATCTAAAACTGAAACATTGGCCATGACTTTTCCCAACTTAACATAAAAGAGAGATTCCCAGCACTCTTGTAACTGCTGTCATGAAGAGTTATTTTATGCCTAAATAATGGCTTTTAATTTACCAGTTAGAAACTTGAATTAAACTTTTATTAACAGACTTTAAAACACATAGACTAAATGGGACTGCTCCACATTGACTGTAATCAGAGTGCCACCACTTCTGGTCATTCTGCTAGAGTAAAGGACTTAACCAGTAATGGTGAATGAGGTCTGGGATGTTCACTGTAATGCAGGATGTTATGAGTATGGCTATGTCAGACTAGTGCTTCAATAGTCTGTGGGACGGCTCTCCCAGTTTTGGCACAAGCCTCTAGCTGTCAGTGAGGAGGCCTTTTAACTCGATCTCTGGGTTGTCATTCAACTACCATAACACAACTTTGCCTCTTGCTTGAAGCAAAATTAGCATTACTTCAACATACATCACTCAATAATACCATGCAGTTTCTGATAGAGAAGTATGAACGTTTAATGATGAGTATAAATAGCACGATTTTACCACCCTTGGTACTGCACAATGTGAGAAAGCTGAGTGCATGGTGAGTGCTACAAAAGTAATTACGGAACCAGTCTCACGCCTTAATAATCCCATTTTATTAAAAGAGCAGAATTATAATTTGTGAAAACACTGAATATTTCAGCAGCATGCCATCAAATGCTCTTTTCTCAGTTTCATCAAATCAATCTAAAACTCGGAGGCACAATTAAAGAGTCAGCAGACGTTAACATACATCTTCAAGATAGACACTCTGAAAAGCCCTACAACATTTTGATTGCTTTGGTCACCTATATTTCCATTGGAAAATTCATTTCAATGGATTTTCCACCAACTGGTACAGCACCCCAGTCTTAAAACAAAATTCAACATTGGGCGTAAACTGGATATAACAATAACCATTTTAACAAGACAGAGACTCCAGTCCTGATCTAAACAGGAATTTGAGTTCATTACTGAACTCAGATTCTAACCCCCCCCCCCCCCCCCCCCCCACATTGAAGTACCAGTAACTTAAAGAGACTCCAGCCAATGATTTCTGACTTAAATTCCAATCCATTTACCTATTGGACCTTACAGTGGTCCAAGCTGTGATGAGTACTTTGGTTCATGTTGCTCAGAGATCACTGGAGAACACTCAAAACAGGCCCCAGGAAACTGGCCCGAGTTTGTGGAGATGGAAGAAGCAAGCGTCTTCCCATTGATAGTTTACAAGCACTAGCCACTAGTCGGCCATGCTTGCTTCTCCTGTCTGACCACTTCCTGCATTTAAATGTCAGTCTCACAGAGGGTGGAAATTTATGATGGCTTCAACAGATGAACTGCACATGATTGCTCCCTGCTACTAGCTTGATTTATTCTCAAAATCCAAGGACAAATTTATTTCAGTCTTGGCATCTCTGTTCCAATAAATAAGCATCAAACACAGAGACTGATCATTCCGGCGTGGCACTGCTACGATCGAACCCATTTTACGGTGCGAAGGAATTGCATTCTCAAGCTCTGAGTAGTCTTTGAGCCCTGAATCTAATGCATCAGAGTGTTAAGTCATGACTGACACCAGGGTTACATTTAGGCCCCAAATGACTTCATTTCACTGTTATATCTCTAGAGAAGTTTCCTCACAGATGCTGTCTTTCAAGTAAACAACAATAATCATGGGCGGCACGGTGGCACAGTGCTGCCTCACACCGCCAGAGACCCGGGTTCGATTCCCGCCTCAGGCAACTGTCTGTCTGGAGTTTGCAAGTCTCCCCGTGTCTGCTTGGGTTTCCTCTGGGTGCTCTGGTTTCCTCCCACAGTCCAAAAATGTACAGGTTAGGTAAATTGGCCATGCTAAACTGCCCGAAGTGTTAGAGGTATGGGTCTGGGTGGGTTGCTCTTCGGGGGGTCGGTGTGGATTTGTTGGGCTGAAGGGCCTGGTTCCACACTTTAAGTAATCTAATCTAATCTAAAAGTTTCTTAAGCTTAAGGATTCCTTAAGCCCCTTAGGAATTCTATTGTTGAATGGGATGGTTATTGAAGTAATATCATAGAATTCATAGAATCCCTACAGAGTGGAAACAGGCCATTTGGCCCAACAAGTCCACACCACCCCCCTCAACTACCACTGACTAATGCACCCAACCTACATATTCCAGGTTAAAAATCACAAAACACCAGGTTATAGTCCAACAGGTTTAATTGGAAGCACACCAGCTTTCAGAGCGTCGCTCCTTCATCAGGTGATGATATCACTACCACCTGATGAAGGAGAGACGCTCTGAAAGCTAGTGTGCTTCCAATTAAACCTGTTGGACTATAACCTGGTGTTGTGTGATTTTTAACTTTGTACACCCCAGTCCAACACCGGCATCTCCAAATCATACGTATTCCAGGACTTCATGGGCATTTTAGCTCAGCCAATTCACCTAATTTGCACATCTTTGAACTGTGGGAGGAAACAGGAGCACCCGGAGAAAACTCACGCAGACACAGGCACAGAGAGAATGTGCAAAGTCCACACAAACAGTTCCCTGAGGCTGGAATTGAACCTGAGGGGTCCCTGGACTTCTAAACAAAAAAAACTAACCTGCAGACAACTGTCACATTCTGAGTTCAGTAGTACTTAAATGCATAATAATTAACTTTATGGAGCACATTTATTTAACAAACAATTCACATTTAATTAGATTAGTTATTCTCCTGTGATCTTACAGGCTTTGGGGGAAGAAATATATATTTGCTGCTGTTGCTGTCTGACATTGAGACTTCGGCAGTTCAAAATATTGATCCCACTTTAACAAGTTATGAACATGGATGAAAGCTTAACAGCAAGACATAAAAAGGAAGAGCACAGACCAAAACTGCTAGTCAGCCTGGAATGAGGTTCCCAAATCACTCCCAGTGAGCATAATGGCAGGCTGACTATGGAACATCAGTTAGGATCTGGATTAGTGGTGCTGGAAAAGCACAGCAGTTCAGGCAGCATCCGAGGAGCAAGAAAATCGGCGTTTCGGGCAAAAGCCCTTCATCAGGAATACATCGTATTCCTGATGAAGGGCTTTTGCCCGAAACGTCAATCTTCCTGCTCCTTGGATGCTGCCTGAACTGCTGTGCTTTTCCAGCACCACTAATCCAGAATCTGGTTTCCAGCATCTGAAGCCATTGTTTTTACCTAACATCAGTTAGTAATAAACTTTGGGATGGAATATCTTAATCGACCGAGCTGAGGAGGGTGTGATGATGAGGTTGGGATGGATGAGGGTGGGGTGGAACATAGTAAAATGAAATCAATCCAAAATAACCTACCCTGACAAAGAATAAAGACCTTACCCTCTGAAATTTGGATACAACAAGACCAGTCTAAATAATCAACTAAGATATGCTGTCAACTATTTAGCAGAGGTTCTCAAAGCATGTGCAGCCACTCAAAAGTCGCCAATCCTTTTCACTGCAATTGGTATGAGGAAACTTGAAATTTGACTTTGCTGCTTATGCATCCAGAAATATCTGAAATGGTAAGACTGTGGAGTGCCACAAATACATAACTCTAGAGATATGGTGAATGAAGCAAAATGCAAAAGCAACACAGATCAATTCTAAGAGGAGAAGATCAAACTCAGTACAGAATCAGCAAAGTCTTCTTGACTCTTAAGTTACAAAACCACAAATGCCACATGTGAGAAACCAGTAATGTGATTAGGCCAGGAACCAGGCACTAAAAGTGCTTGTCAGCATTATAGAACAAAGCAAATCATAGGCACAGACAGCATCCAGCTTTCAAATGTGAATGCTTTATCCATCACACAATAGATCAATTTCAGAAAGTGTGCAGAAGTGGGACACAGTTTCAGAAAAACAAGAAATAAAATTGTTACCCTCATAAGGAGGTTAATGACGTTCAACTGTCTACAACAGAAGAAAAACCTGAAGTGTTTCTTGGGGGGATAGGTGGTCCAGAGCTGACATTTAGCAAATTGATACTTATGTCAATGGTTATCCCACAAGTTTCAATTTTGATATTGAGGTATGTGTTGCTATATCATCAGATAGTGAACCATAGTCAAGAAAACACTTGGAGAAAGTGAGGACTGCAGATGCTGGAGATCAGAGTTGAAAGTGTGGTGCTAGAAAAGCACAGCGGGTCAGGCAGCATTCAAGGAGCAGGAGAATCGAAACTTCTAGCAAAAGCCCTTCATCAGGAATGAGGCTTGCGGGGCAAGGGGCTGAGAGATAAGAGGGGTACGTGGAATAGTCCACCTTCCGTAGTCACACTGGCACCATCCTCCACCTGTTCCTCTGTTACATTGATGACTGTATCGGTGCTACCTCGTGCTCCCACAAGGAGATTGAACAGTTCATTAACTTCATTAACACCTTTCACCCTGACCTCAGATTCATCTGGGACATCTCAGACACCTCCGTCCCCTTCCTGGACCTCTCCATTTCCATCTCCAGCGACCGAATAACCACAGACATCTACTACAATCCCACCAATTCCCACAGCTGCCTAGACTACACCTCCTCCCACACTGCCTCCTGTAAAAATGTTATCCCTTATTCCCAATTCCTCCACCTCTGCTGCATCTGTTCCCAGGATGATGAAAATCCCAGATGGCCTCCTTCTTCCAAGATTGCAATTTCTCTTCCCATGTGGTCGATGATGCCCTCAAGCACATCTCCTCCACTTCCCACAGCACCACCTTTGAACCTCACCTCTCCCTAAGCAACAAGGACAGAATCCCCCAGTCCTCACCTTCCACCCACCACCCTCCGTATACATCATATCATCCTCCATCACCTACGAATGGACCACACCACTATTTATATTTTTCCCTCCCTACTTCTATCAGCATTCCAGAGAGGCCATTCCCTCCACAACTCCCTCATCGATCCACATCCCCCACATGCACACACCCCACTCTCGGCACCTTCCCCTGCCACCGCAGGAAGTGCAAAATCTGCACCCACACCACTCCCCTCACCTTCGTCCAAGGCCCCAAAGGATCCTTCCACATCCTACAGAAAATTCCACCAATGTCATCTACTGTATCCATTGCAAGCGATGTGGTCTCCTCTGCATCAGGGAAACAGGATGCCTACTTCTGGATTGTTTCAGAGAACATCTCTGGGACACCCACACCAACCAAACTCACAGCCCCGTGGCTGAACACTTCTATTCCCCCTCCCACTCTGCCAAGGACATGCAGGTCCTGGGCCTCCTCCATCACCAAACTCTTGCCACCCGACGCCTGGAGAAAGAACACCTCACATTCCACCTTGGGACCTTGCAACCACTTGGATCAATGTGGATTCTACCAGTTTCCGCATTTCCTCTCCCCCCACATTATCCCAGTCCCAAGCCTCCAAGTCGGCACCACCCTCCAGACCTGTCCATCGTCTTTCCCATCTATCTGCTCCACCCTCCTCTCTGACCTGTCTCCTTCTCCCTCATCTTCATTTACCTATCACATTCTCAGCTACCTTGCCCCCAACTCCATCCCTCCTACTTATCTCTCAGCCCCCTGGTCCACAAGCATCATTCCTGATGAAGGGCTTATATACAAAACATCAATTCTCTGCTCCTCGGATGCTGCCTGACCTGCTGTGCTTTTCCAGCAGCACACTCTTGACTCAAGAAAACATTGTCTTCAACTGACACATCGACTGCTTTGTCTGGGAGGCATAACACTGAAGATAAGCAGATTGCTGCAAAAACTCTCTAATATAGGGAATGCCAAATTGTTGAAAATGTATATGTACATCATAATCAAGAATTCTCATTAGTAGGAAGACAGGTTGTGCCCACAATCTTATTCAAATGGCGGAATTTGCTAAACAATTAGCAAGCGTTGATAAGATTTCGAGAAGTTTTGCTAAACTATATTAAGGACATAAAACAAAGAACTGCAGTTGCTGTAAATCTGAAACTGAAACAGAAGTTGCTGGAGAAACCTAGCAGGTCTGGCAGCAACTGTAGAGAGAAAGCAGACGCTATGTTTGGGTCCAGTGACTGTTCATCACGACTAGTAATGGCTAGGAAAAGATGGTATATATACTAGAGACAGGATTGGGGGTTTGAGGCAGTGTTGTTAAGGACTGAGAGGATAGGTGGAGATAGAACCTGGAGGGAGAAAAAGACAATTAAGCAAACAAAAGGATGGATAATGGACAATGCTAGCAGAGGAGAAATGCTGACAACGGGGACTATAAGGAGGGGACAATGGGTTGGCTGGACAGAAAGGTCCCTTGGCCAATGTTGGAAACTAATCAAAGAACAGAACTTAATGAGATTAGTTAAACTGACAGCCAGAATCTGTTTCATACTGTCAATGAAATAGGAACCTGTGACAATACTGAATTGACACAATATTTTTTTCCACTGTTATCAGCTCTAAAGAGAATTCAGACTGCAAGAGCGAGCAAAATTCTGAGAAAATACAAGCAATGTGATAGCCAGTGAAAGGAATATCCCACCCGAGCCAACTGACAAATCTATCATTGATGTAACCCAGATTGCAGCACATCTTGGTAAATAAATAGATATGCCGCAGGCTCTGAGGTTAAATGCCAAGGTTAGTTGGAAGAGTCAGCTTCAGGCAAAATGTTTCACTTCCTTATCGTACGAGGGACAATCCTCAGTGACTAACAGTGATCATGCCAAGAGAGAAGCAAAGTTCAAATTGCAAAACTGAGGAAGGTCAAAAAAAACCAAAGAACTGTGGATGCTGGAAATCTGAAACAAAAACAGAAATTCTGGAAAAGCCCAGCAGGTCTGACAGCATCTGTGGAGACAAAGCAAAGTCAAGGTTTCGGGCCCTTCTTCAGAACATTTGAGTTTTTCCAGCAATTTCTGTCTTTGTGTGTAACGAAGATAACATGTTGGTTTCACCAATGAACAATAATTTGCTGAGGGTGAATTAGAGTGCCAATCCAAGCACAATGCTGAAGTAAAATGTGTGTATGCTTCAGCACAAATCTATAGACAGATTGAGAACAAAACTTTGCTGACAAAGATTGAAGATGGCATGTATGTAGAACTGTGGAAGCCACTACTCAGGAGGAACAACCAATGATACAAGATACTGCAAGATATAAGATACAAGAAGAGTTTGCCTGTTTTGGAGATTCATGAGATGCAAAAGTGCAATTGCACCCTTTCAGTAGGGAAATTCAAAATCCTCCAGTTTAAAAGGACCTACAGACCACAGGCTGTTGGGAAGAGAATCAAAGGCAATGGTCTCCCACCAAGCAAGCTACCAGTCTTCGAAGAGAATGCATTCCATCTGATCGCATGAATTTGTAACATCAGATATTTGTAGGAGGCAATTGGGTAGTGGTAAATGTCATTATACACACAAATGCATAATATTAATAA
Organism: Chiloscyllium plagiosum; assembly: GCF_037043375.1. Taxonomy (NCBI): domain Eukaryota; kingdom Metazoa; phylum Chordata; class Chondrichthyes; order Orectolobiformes; family Hemiscylliidae; genus Chiloscyllium; species Chiloscyllium plagiosum. The sequence continues at coordinate 23,624,688 of NW_028270159.1, forward strand.
TGGAAATAAGTTTGTTGAGGATGTTGTATGTGGGTCTGAAACAGTTATTACTGAGGACTGCTATAAACACCACCCACTACAATTATGCCATATGGACTAGTGGACAGAACAGCTTAGTCACTTGAAGGCGTGAGATGTGATATCTGGGCAACGTATGTAATATCTAGTTGCTAACATGCAATGAATTATATCTTGCTAACTACAGAAGATTCTTGTAATTAGACCAGGAAGTGGTTTTTCTCTGCCAGACGAGACTAAGCAGAACCCGTATGTTCCTGCACCTGAGGAGGATGGTAGCAGCAGCTCCTACAGTGGAGTGGACTGACACAGCCAGACAACAGACTTCAACAAATATTTTCCTCACTGAAAAAAAATAAGGTACATAAAGGAAATCATTTTGCAGTGTGAGACCTAAGTCTTTATCGTGACTATTCTAAGCCCCAGTTAGATCTACAAATCAAGTAACAGAGGCTGGTACAGAGAGAGAAAATAATGAACACTATAATTAAAACAGAGGATTTTGGATCACATCAGCTTATGTAGAAGATGAGCTGAACTAACAGCTGTTTTCCATTTTGTCATTAAAAGCATCCCCTCCTTTTAATTTCTTTGCTTCACACTCATACTCATAAATATATTACACGTAAATGATACATCACTATGAGGGATCAGCAGCAACCCATTTGTAATCCCGACATTTTGACGTCAGATTTTAAAAATTCCTAAGTAATCTTTTTGATTTATTAAAAGGTGTCCGGGTTTATCGAATGTGATTTCAGATTTATCATATCCTGTTCAGATTTATTAATGATTTTCAATTTGTAAATCTGATGCTGCTGTGTCAGAGCACTGACAGCAGAATCACAATGGGCTTAGAATAGTGCTGTGCACAAGCTACAGGTTTGGCAAAAACTAACTCATGTGTTTAGGTGCAAGGTTTTGTGCTTGTTTTAAGAGTAGTATCTTGTCAAATACACTTTCCACTTGAGGCAGAATGTTTTTCTCCCTGCAGAATAAAGGGCTAGGAGATGAATGCAGCTATTATCATTATTATAGTCATTATTTTCAATATGATACACGTGCATATGTTTAGAAATTTTATACATATGTACAGACATGGAGTGGCTCTTGCAGCAGTGTCCGTACCTCTGAGCCAAAAGGACTGAGTTCAAATCCCACCTGCTCTAGAAATGTGTTATAACATGCCTGGTTGTTTAAAAATATCTGTATACAGCCTGGCTGCAATTAGTTCTCAAACAGAGATTCCTGATGAAGGACTTATGCCCAAAATGTCGATTCTCCTGCTCCTCGGATGCTGCCTGACCTGCTGTGCTTTTCCAGCACCACACTCTCGGCTCTGATCGCCAGCATCTGCAGTCCTCACTTTCTCCTCGATATTTTTCTCAGAATGTTGTCTCAGTAAAGCACAGGATGGAGCAACAGAAGAATATCCCACAATCACATTATATTAAGAAACATGAAGTGATCTGCCAAATGATCATTTGCTTCTATGTTTAGCAAACCGAAGTGTGAGTAATGTCACAGAATCCAAATCAGTATTTGGGTAAACTAAGTGGCTACAGGGTTGTGATTCAGAGGGTAGCACCCTGCCTTTGATTCAAAAGCCCAAGGTTCATGTCCCACGCCAGGACTTGTTGGCCGCAGTAGGAGTGTTCTTTACTTACCAAAACAGATTGATAATCATCCTGCTAATCTTCCAACACTCCCCAGGGAGTGGGAGAGATTCTTGGTGAGCAATGCTCATGATAGGCTGGTATCCACTCACCATCATGACTTGGAAAACTATCGCCATTTATTCGGTGTCGCTAGGACAAGGTCCTGGCTCTCCTTCCTTAACAATTTAACAAGTACATCTATATGAAATGGACTGCAGCAGTTCAAAAAAGGTAGCTCCCCACCTTCAAGGGCAGGTAAGGTAGGCAATAAAAGTTGGCAAAGCCAACGACACCCACATCCTGTGAATGAATACGTTTTACAAAATGCACTGGTTTCTCTCCAGAGATACCTGCCATCTCTTGCAGAATATGGCTAAAAACAAAAAAGAATCCACCTCATTATCTTGATATTAAGGACATTAAGACCACCCTGAAATGCTTTGGGCACCAGACCGTATTCTCCTGTACATTCTGTAGTTGAATGTAATGCACTAGTGTTGAACAGAAGGAGCCAATTTCACTTTGTTAACTCCAACTATACACTACTATGCAGTGGATCGCTGGAACCCTGAAGTTGGGTCTAACAGCCTGGCTACTCTCTTCCCCACCCATGTACATGTCACATCAAGCTTGTGTGAAGTCCAGAAATCAAGGAAACCAAACATCTTCCCATTGAACAGGACCTCAATACTGTTTGAATTCATGCAAACCTTTTTTAAAACCCATGCCCACTTAACTTTTGATAACAGAATTTCAATCCTGATGAAGCTTGAAAAAACCATGCGCAATTCACAAAATATCACAAACTCATCGTGGGAGACTCAGAGCACAAGGACCTGACTTCAGTTTTCCACAAAGCACTTGGGTAGCCCTTGGCCACACCTGCACAGACTAAGGCAGATGCACAAATAGAGAATTACAAAAACAGTTCACTGGGGTCACCAGAATAGACCAATTAATATATAATGACTTAATACTCACTCAATCTTCATCAATGGAAAGAAGGCGTCGCAACATTGTACCTCCCCCTCCTGACGTAATAATTATCTGGTTTAACCATCCAATGTAAAATTTACAGTTGGTGCTCTATATTTACATTAGCCATAAACAATGGCGATCACCTGCAGGATCATAAACTCTGGTATAATCATGTCTTTGTGTGGAGATTTGATTGACACATAACACTTGTTAAACTGATGTCAGCCTGAAAATTAAAGTTGTTGCAGAAATCATGCACTGAACTGCCTGAAGTGTGTTTGCAGCAATGAATGAATGTTCCTTTTAAATGATTCCATCAATTATAGTTTTGGAGAGTTTTCAGACAAGTCTCTTTGGAATCAGCCAGTCCGAGATAGCTGTCATCTAGTGTGCTACAGGCATGCTGTCTTCTGTAGTCTAATCCCGCTCTGATGAAAATTAGCTGATAAACTTATTTATTTTCAATATCAGATACGATGAATGTCATAATTAACTCATTTAATTTTTTTTCTTTAAAACGCAGTACGAGAATAAAGTGCTCTGAAGCAGGACAGAAAGTGGATGCAAAAATTGGTAAACATCTGACAGAGAAAAAGAAAAGCTTCAATCTTAGAATGGAACTTTGTCAAAAGACCTCACGTCTAAAAAGCCATTCTTACACCTTTCACTTGTTGATTGCCTGCCTGCGGATTGACACTATTATTCGCTTCTGCCCACAATGCTGTTAAAATGACGCACGGGTCACCTTAACTGTACGTTCCTTTAAATAGCTCAGTTACAAGGAGTTCTAATTCACTTCAGCAGCTTTTTTAAAATTGGGACCTGAGCTAATTTCACTTGGATTATTTCTGTTCACGCAGTAAGCAATTTCTATTTATTTATTTATTCATTCATTGCGTGGGATGTGGGTGTTGCCAGCAGTTTTATCGAAGCTGGCAGTGGTGAGGAGCTGGACTGACATCATGAAAGCAACCAATTGTAACCTGAACTCTAGTACTTCTTTCTTCTTTTGTAATTTCCCAAATTAAAAAGAAAACTTTTCCCTTTAACTTCACATGTGCTTTATCATAAAGCATGCATTTCTTGTTTCGAACTTTTGTAGGGTGAATAATTTTATGAAATTGAATGAAAAGGAATTCTTATTAACATTTAAAAATAATTGTACGTGTGTTGCAGTTCAACCCTGACCTCGAGATTGCCAAATCCAGCTCCCTGGCTGAAATTAACTGCATTAAACTAATTGGCTAATTGATATATACTGATTGTTGAGTCTCTAATTTACACTCAAATTTATCTGAAACACTGACTTATTGAATATGATGCCTCTAAATCATTACTGAGGGTGAAGCTCACATTAAGTCATTCGAAAAGTGTAATTGTGATGGTTTAATTTCCAACGCACTGAACTATGGCCTGGGAATTTGATGAAACTATGTCCATGTTACAAATGTAAAATGGGCATAAAAACATCAAGCATGCTTTTGCAATTAAATGTCATACACAACTGAGCACAGCATTTTTTTAGACAATTAATTATGAAGAAGCGTAGGCCATTCTGTCCATTGAATAAGATCTTGCCTGATCTGATTTTAACTCTCAACACAAGGTTCCTGCATTTCCCTGAAAATCTTTCATCCCCTTGGTATTCAAGAATTGAGTGCAGAGCTTTGATTCTTTTCCTGGTAATCAAATCTTTTTATTTCACATTCAATATTAAGGAGCACCAGCCCAGTCCAGATCTTCTAGCCTCCAGATAGTCAGTGTCCAGGTTTATCCTGAAAGATACACACTGGGACTTCTTGGAAGCAAATGACAGACCAATCATTCCTCCAGAAGGTTAAACTTCCAATGGGTAATTTCACTGCATTGTGGATTCTTACAAAAGGTCCCCAACGCTGAAGCATCTTTGAAGGGTTTTGACATTCCTTTAATCATTCATGGGATGAGGGTATTGGTGTCTCAGCCAACATTTAATGCCCACCCCTAATTGTCCAGAAGGCAGTTAAGAGTCAACCACATTACTGTGGGTTTGGAGTTACATTTAGGTAAGGATGGCAGTTTTCTTCCATTAAAGGGCATTAGTAAACCAAATGGACAGCTTTCCGACAACCGGCAATGGTTTCATGGTCATCATAGACTAAATTTCAGATTTCCTGAAGAAGGGCTTATGCCCGAAACGTCGATTCTCCTGTTCCTTTGATGCTGCCTGACCTGCTGCGCTTTTCCAGCAACACATTTTTAAGCTCTAAATTTCAGATTTTTTTTATAAAATGAAATCTGAATTCTACCATCTGCCAGAGCAGGATTTGAACTCAGGTCCCTGCAACATTACTTGGGTCTCGAGACCAATAGTCCAGCAACAATCCAACTAGGCTGTCACTTCCTCTGATTCACCTGCCTTGATATTTAGGCAAGACACGTTAAAGAAATTAAAAGGCATTGTAACCCTTGGTTGGCTATAAAATCAGTTCATCACAGGATACCTAGTTACTTACGTTGGCATAGCCATTCCCACCCGAGCCCACAGAGACCCAAACCTCACCCCACCCTCCATACAGTACACCTGATCCACCTTACCTAAACCCTCCCCCTCCTGCAGCCCAACCTCTTTACCTACTCTGATGGCAGCCCTCCCCCACCTTTCACCCTACTCCCTCGCTCACATGCCTTACATGGCAGAGCTTCTTTAGAAGCTGTCCAACCCTCTTCGGGGCTGGCACAACATTGATCCAAGAGTCTAAGGCCAGATTCCCAACATGCTCTCATCTCTTATGGGGATAGCAGATGTGTTGCAATTGCGCCCAGGCCTACCTGAATTCTGGTTGGGTGAAGTAAGCCGTCCTGTTTCACATTCCATATCATTATCCTGGGGTGGGCAAGACTGGATTGGACTCAGCTGCAGCTGTCTTACTCACAAACTCACTATCTAAGGCCATACTTTAAGAATGTCCACTCAGGTTAGCTACAATGCCCTCTGCCAAGTTCCCCGGCACTCACCATCCATTGGTACTGTGAATCCCTCTGCATCCTAATTCATCTCAACCACCCTGCCCTCAGAAAGACAGCCTGAAGGCCTTCCACTGTTTTCTTAAACAGAACTCTCCTACACGACCTTTGACTCCAAACACTTCCTCCAAACAAATAGTGTTGCCATGGGAACCCCTATGGGTTACGTGGAACATTCTTTGTTCTTGTCTAACTTAGATCCCTTCCTTCTCCTCTCTATCCAGTGAATGACTGTAACACTTCCTTTCCCTGCTTCCGATGTCTATCTTTCTCTCATCTCTACATGGTCCATATCTAAATTTTCCCTATCTTCCTACAATTTCTCTTAAACTGACAGGCTAACAGGAGCTTGGGGTCACACTGACAGACCGAATAGAGTTGTTTCACAAAGCAGTCATTAAATCCATATCTGGTCTCAATAATGTAGAGGAGAACAAATTGTGAGCGATGACAACATGTTCCACTGATAGAAGTAAATCACTGTAGCACCTGGGAGGAATATTTGGGATCACTGGTGAGGAGGGTAAAGGTATTAAGGTTAGAGTAGCATGGGAATCATGACTGATGAAAACAAAAGATACATCAGACACTGGAAAGTGAACTGCAAAACAGAGGAAACCGAGTTGGCGGGAATGGAATGGAGTCCTTACAGCAACCAAGTGGACGAACTGTAATCAAGAAAGCTATGAGCGTCTGTGGATTTCTGGTAGATATTACATTATAGCCTAGCACCATAAAAGGAGATAGAGGAGTCGTAAAGGACCCATCTCTGACAGTAAGGCTGCTAAGGCTCTAGCAATACCAGCACATCGATTAGACTAGCAGCAACAGGGCCTCACCTGGACTAGGCATGAAAGCACAGAAGTGGCCAATTCAGAGACAACCTCTAGGTGAGACAGTCCCAACATCAGTAACTGCGGTGCTGAGACTCCTGTTTGATCCTAACATTAAGGTTCCAATACCCATGTTAAAATCTTGCCCATGAACTCTCCTCCTTTCTTCACAGACATTACCTGACCTACTGCCAATACTTTGTGATAAGATCAATTCACAATTGGAAATAGATGCCTCCTTAAAGCTCAGGCCAGCAATACCGTGTGGCAACAGACCAGACTGGAAATGTTTTCAAGAACGTATATTGTGTCAAAAGTGAGGATAAACATTTTAACCTGTTGAGGTTTGCAAACCATATTTTCATGAGTGCCCTGAACGTTTAATTGATTTTGCTATCTTTCATCTCTTGCCCTTCTTCTCATTGTTACTCGGTGTAAGTTTATAGATGGGAGAGCAGGACACAACACACAGCTGCAACCAATATTAGAAAGTTAAATCAGGAATATCAGAAAGAAAATAGATTTCTCAAAATGGAAAAAAAATTTTGAATATGGTTATAGGTTCACTGAGGAAAAACCTCAAAGTCTAAGTGCAACACTTCCATGTATTTGTAAAAGGTTTAATTAAATTTGTTAAATTTATCATTTCCATTTCTCAGTAGATTGCTTGTACCAAATCCTCTCGGTTTTGTAAATTCAGCTGCATTGATCCCATTGGAATAAAAGGAATTGACAGTGAAAAATGGCAAATTGTCTGCAGTATGTTGGGTTTTGTATTCTTTGTAATTGCACCTTCAATATTTTTATTCAAATAAAACAGAGTTCCCTGAAGGAGGGTTAGCAAGGAGCCTACAATGAATTCTGTGCAAGAATAATGGATAACTTTTTGGATTTAGTCTCCTGTGTTTGAAAATTAACACTTTTTGGCACATCCTAAATGCTTTGTCCCAGTAGCTGAACCAGTGACAGCTTCCCTGTCAGGCCAGATCTGGATTGTGGCCCTGAAGACACCCAGTAAAATACATTGTTAATTTGCTCTTTTGGGTTTCCAGGTGGACCAGGATAGATTTGCTCCTTCAGGACAACACAAAGACAACTAGGGTGTCCCTTACTTCCCCTAATTATGTCCAGGAGTCATCCTCATCTCTTGCATGACTGGTGGCAACTGTTTCTATGAGCTCCCCCATTCAGTGCAATCCATGCCTTGACCTCTCAGTTTTATGCAGGTACACAGCTTACTTCAGGGGCTCATACGCTTTTTTCCCACCTCCTTTTCCTTATTAATGTCAACCCTTCAGTCTCCATTGCCCTGAATACAGCTGCTGGGAACACTCCAAAGGGAGTAGAGACACATCTACAAAACATCAGAGCTTGTGGAGACTACTAATTGGAACTCATGGGAAGATGACAATGACAGTGAAATTGCTGAATCTGTCTGTATTTTAGTGAGAAGATCATAAAAACTACATTTATCTACTTATATTTTGCAACCTCAGGAATGCACTTTACAACCAATGAACAAAATTTGAAATGTAGGCATTCTTGAGAAGCATGGCAGACAAAATGTGAACAGCAAGATCTCACAACAATAATGTGATAATGACTCAATGATCTGTTTTATTGATGTTAGTAAGGAATAAATAATAATCAGGACTCCCCCTACTCTTCATAAACGTTGACAGATCTTTTCCACAAAGCTGAAGTATTTCTGTCACCTCCAAACAGAACTGCTGGACTTCAAAATACAAATCACCAAGGGGGAAAGCTAATTTCTATAGCAATCATCAACCAGCAAATGCAATGCAAAAAAGTACAACTTCATAAGGCAAAGCTGTCAGGTAACAATATACAGATGTTTCCAGTTTCCCAACTATATATCTCACACATTGTTACTGCACCAAAATTATTTGGCCTGTCAAATCTACACCCTTCATTTTCTTCACTTTAACTAAGTATTCTAATCCCCTAATACTTCATGCCCTCTCATATTTCTCATTAAGTAACTACATAATTTTCTCCAAAGTGATTAGAGTCTATATTAATAAAAACTGAAAAAACTGCTGATGCTGTAAATCAAAAACAAGAACAGAAATTGCTGGAAAAGCACAGCAGGTCTGGCAGCATCTGTGGAGAGAAATGAAAGTTAACATTTCTGGTCCAATGACCCTTCCTCAGAACGTTAACTCTGATTTCTCTCCACAGATGCTGCCAGACCTGCTGAGGTTTTCCAGCAATTTCTGTTTTTGTTTCTATTTTAAATCAAGGTTTGTGGCAGAGAATTCTATCTTTGAGCAGAATTTTTGTAAACCATAACCTTTCATCATTGTGCATTTAGCCTAAACTTGTATCATCCCATCAACATTTCGCTGATCAATGTAAGTGGTTGCTGTACATAACCTCTCATAATATTAAAGCCCCAAGTCAGGTCACACCTGCAATTTGAGTGAAAAAGACCCAGTTTCCAGGATTGTAGAAAAAACAGCGACATTTCTGATCCAACAAGGACTTCCACAAACAAATAATTTGATCACATTTGATTTTAGGTCCTACGTAAGAAAGACATATCACCTCAGGTTAATGCATCAGAAGGGTTGCCAGTCCATGTTGAAATAAACCAGTGGCTTTTAGGAGAGGAGCTGAGAAAAATTGGTGAGGGGACAAACGTGCCCAAATAACTGGTCAAAATGAGTGAGTCCTGACCTCCCTCACTCCCTGGAGGAAGCCAATCCCATTCAAAATAGATCAATTCACTGCAAAAAAAAATCTCTAAAACCTAGAGTACTACTAGCATTCTTGTTACTCATTTTATTTCCACATATCACTGGGTGTCTCTGCAACAGACTCCATTTCTTTACACAATGGTCCCTTGTTTACTCCTTTCTGTTTAAATGCCTGGGGAGCTGGAGTCTTCCTGGAGGTAATTAGGAAAGATGGAGAGGTGGCAGCAATTACTGTTAGAATTAACACCTTAGGAGCTGCCATCTTCTCAGTGGAACAGGGACTGGGTTATTTTCCAGGATGTCAGTCAGTGAAGCAAATTACTAAATGACTAAATCGGTGTCACACATCACACAGACGCTCCACACATCAGCTTTTGTTTAAAGCCTTTATAATCTTAAAACAAACCCTCAGAGACCCAGCCTTGTGCTAGTTTACATTATTGTTTGAAAAGGATTTTCAATGTATGAAAAATGCTATTTTTGTTTCAAATAAAAATCTTTACAGTCCCTCATTTTCAATAGATTTTTTGTAAAATTCCTACAATCTCGCATCAGTTACATTTGGAATTTACAGGGATGTTTTCCACAGCAGGATGGCTAAATATTGCTTATCATTTCTAGTTTAAAATAGTAGCAACTTTGGTATGTCTCACCTCTGGTGATCTTGAAGATTTTAACAATGCATGGAATATTTTATCACATATATACAAACACATACACACTTTCATCTGAATTACAGCAAGGATATTGAAAGGCCTTATTTAATTAATCCACTATCACTTCTTATTTTGCATCAGTTTGAAATACACAGTCAGGTTCTTCAGAAAACTGCACTTTTTTTTGAAACGGTGGTCTCAAGTATTTTTGACAATGTGATGGTTAATATGAACAGACGCAGTAATGATAGCTGTACCAAACTGATATTAACAGTAATCTTGCCTGACATCATCATTTTAAAGGGCATTGTCATCTCAATGGTTGTTTGAGGCATACCACATGACCAGTGACTGTTTCCATGGGGATAGCACCTTGTGATGGCACCATTAACTCTGACCAGTAACACACAGCACGGAGCCCAATATTTTCATCATGAACCTCATGTGGAAACAGTAATGTTTACAATTTAAACTCCTTGCAAGAGCAGGGCAGAAGACAGGCAGAGGCTCACCTAATTCACCAAATTTCTCCTCCATCTACAGGACACATCAATGGCCTGATGGATTACATTCCATTTTACCTGGATGGGTGCAACACTTGAGAGAATCAACACAAGGTAGAAACCTTATATTTAAGCAGCATTCTGGATTTGATTAAATATCCACTACCTCCATTACTGGGACAATGTAACTACAGTGTGCACTCTATATATAAAGTGCTGCATCAACTCAGCAAGGCACTTTGACAGTAATCTCCGACTGTGTTGAAAGACAAGGACAACTGATTTGTAGGGCCCCCAACACCTGTAGTTCCCTTCTAATTCACACATCATCTTGAAGTGAACACATAATCGCTGTTCTTTCATGGTCACGGGCTCAAAATCCTGGAATCTTCAAACCAGTAGTGCTGAGCCACACAAACGGAGGAAATCAAGAAGGTGTTTCACCACCACCTGGAGAACAAGTAAACTGGACAGCCAGACATGACCACATCTTAAAGGAGGATTTTGTTCCATCTTTAGGACCAATGCATCGCATTTTCCCATGCCGTATTTTCTAAAATTGCTGACACAGATGTTCTGAACCAGTTTAGGTCTCCCACCTAAGCAGATACCTCTCATTTCATAGGTCCTCCAGCTGTTTAGCTGGTTTATCGTGTATAAGCTCACCCTTATTTTTGATTTTTGCCTATTCCCCAACCCAACCCTAAACACCAAACTTGAATGAATCCCATGATGGAGAAAGTGAGGACTGCAGATGCTGGAGATCAGAGATGAAAAATGTGTTGCTGGAAAAGCGCAGCAGGTCAGGCAGCATCCAAGGAGCAGAAGAATTGACTTTTCGGGCATAAGCCCTTCTTCAGGAAAGAACATAAGCCGTGAAGAAGGGCTTATACCCGAAACGTCGATTCTCCTGCTCCTTGGATGCTGCCTGACCTGCTGCGCTTTTCCAGCAATACATTTTTCAGCTCTGAATCCCATGATGACAGAGCTCAGCTTGTGGAAATAAAAAAAAAACAAACTGAATGCCTTTTGACTCAGTTAGATGCATTGGTATTAAGCTGCAAATAAACCAAATATCCTTCCTTGCCAAAAGAAAACAAACCCTGGATCACACAATGACACACCGAGTAAGAATTCCCAAGGCAGTTTCAAAGGTGGTCATGCACCAGAACCTGCAAGAGCAAAGCCAGAGTAGTGCTCTGAATCATCAGCATGGTCAAAAGATCCAAATTCCAACCTCCTAACTACTTCTCAGTTTTACTATAGACCATCCCCTAATTTTGAAAGGTAATAAATACATTGTAGAACGAAAGTGTTCTTCCTATGATTACAAATAAAGATGGATACAGAATAGACTCAGAATGGTTTCAACACAGAAAGAGGTCATTAGACCCATGTCTACCCTGGTTCCATGATGGAGCAATTCACCTTACACCGACTTCCCTATTCTCTGTCCCTAGACCCGTGCATGCTTCCTTTACTGATAATAATCCAATTCCCTCTTCAGCTGAAGTGTTTCCTGCCACTGTCTTATCCAGAAGACAATTCCAGCATTGAACACCCCTTGCTTGAAAAATGCCTGCTGAAATCAGTCCTGAAGTTATCTTTTACCACATTGTATCAATGTCTCTTTATTCCGAAACAAATAGTATCGATGCATCAAAGGGGAATTTATAAAAGTGCGAGGGAGAAGGGGAATGGAGAACCTTGATGATAGGTTTAACTGAAGAAAAATCAGAGAACATCAAGTGAAGCATCGACATTGTCATGGACTGGTCAGGGTGAATGGCATGTTTGAGCTAGTTTTGCTGTGTATAACACACAATTAAATGGGTAACTTTTAAGGTAAAATCATGATAAAGCCACTTTGAGAAATAATAATATGGTAAGAAAATTTGGCAAGAGACCCTATTACACCCTCCAAGGCACCTTGATTCCAGCAGAAGGACTTACACAGTTTGCAGGGAAGTAAAAAATATAGTGAATATCAAATAGAACAATAGAAGTAGGATCTTAAAAGTCCGCTAAAGCAAAACTACTCAATATACCTCAACACTAAAGAAATAGATAAGGTACACATGCCAGTTTTCCATCAACCTTTTCCATTGGTGTGTGCAACTATAGAAGACCAACCACCTAACTGCTAAATCTACATTCCTTAGTGAGTCACAATTATTACAATGCAGAAGGGAGCCATTCTGTCCATCAGATCTGCACCAGCTCTCTGAATGAGAAATTCACTTAGTGCCTACTTCCTCCCAACTCAATCTTCCTTACAGAATCACAGATTTTCTGTCATTCAGCAGGTTATACAGTCCCTGCACGGTTTGCCATTGGAAAGCTTGTCTTGCCAAAAGGTAGCTGAAAATGTGTTGCTGGAAAAGCACAGCAGGTCAGGCAGCATCCAAGGAACAGGAGAATCGACGATTCGGGCATAAGCCCTTCTTCTTCCTGAAGAAGGGCTTATGCCCGAAACGTCGATTCTCCTGTTCCTTGGATGCTGTCTGACCTGCTGTGCTTTTCCAGCAACACATTTTCAGCTCTGACCTCCAGCATCTGCAGTCCTCACTTTCTCCTTGCCAAAAGGTAGCTCTGGAAAAATAGTTCTTCCAACCAGTCCTAATGCATGTTCACTTGCTCTCCCATGGATAATACCAGAATACAATACAGGCCTTTGAGTGTTGTTTAATGTGCTCGTAAAACCATCAATGGCCCAATACATCTTGTCTCCTTGCTGGAGAACCCAAGATCATACTAGATGATACCTCGGAATTTTATGCTCAACTGCCTTTGGAATATCACCCGTTGAACTGTGTCGTGTTGGGAGTTGACCTGAGTGAATCTAGAGACCTTTCCAGACCTATGAGCTCAATGCATCCATTTTGTGTTATTTTCATTCCCTGTATTGCTTACCCCCACATAGACATACACTCTAGAACAATATCCTGTTAATGAGACACAAATCCTGTGGAAATGTATAACCTAGACTCAGAGTCACACAGCATGGAAACAGGGTCTGCAACCCAACGGGTTCATGCTTACCAGGTTTCCTAAACTAAATTAGTCTCATTTGCCTGCATTTGGCCCATATCCCTCCAAATCTTTCTTATTCATGTAACCTGCCTAAATATCTTTTAAATGTTATAATTTTACCCACCTCTACCACTTCCTCTGTGTGATAACGCTACACTTGGGTTCCTTTTAAATCTTTCCCCTTTTATCTTAAACCTCTGCCCTCAAGTTTTGAACTCCCCTATACTGGAGAAAAGACCTTGGCTGTTCACCTTATCCATGTACCTGATGATTTTATAAAGGTACCCCTCTATAAGGGTGCCCCTCAGTCTCCTATACTCCAGGGAAAAAGGTTCTAGCCTATCCAGCCTCTCTTTATAATTGAAGCCTTCTTGTCTCAGTAACATCCTTGTAAATCTTTCTTGCACCCATTTCCAGTCTAATAAAATCCTTCCATAGCAGGGTGACCAGTATTGTAAACAGTACTCCAAACTTGGCCTTAGGAAAGAAAGGAGAACATGTCCCCATCTATTTCAATGGAGTGGAGGTTGAGAGGGTGGAGAGCATCAAGTTACTTGGAGAGATGATAACTGACAACCTGTCCTGGACTTCCCAGCAGATGCAACGGTCAAGAAGGCACAACAATGCCTCTTTTTCCTCAGGCAGCTCAGGAAATTTGGCATGTCCATAAGGACCCTCACCAACAGTATGCATCATTGAAAGCATACTGTCTGGGTGCATAACAGCCTTGTATGGCAAACCTGCTCTGCCCAGGACTGTAAGAAACTACAGAAGGTGGGGTGAACAGCCAGACTATCACGGAAGGTAACCTTCCATCCATAGCCTCCATTTACATGACTCTCTGCAGCGGAAAGGCTGCCAACATCATCAGTGACCCATCCCACCCCAGTAATGCTCTCCGACAACCTCTTCCATCAGGCAGAAGATACAGAAGCCTGAACACACACCAGCAGGGTCAGGAACAGTTTCTTCCCAGCTGGTATTAGACTGATGAATGGATTATTTCGTCTCAAATGATGCTGATCTTGTTTACACTGATCTCATCTAGCACACGGCTTGTGCAATGTAACCTGTCAGTCTAAATCTGTCTAAATCTTTTTGATCTGTACACCCTTGCTTACTATGATCTGCCTGTACTGCTCGCAAAACAAAGCTTTTCACTGTACCTCAGTACACATGACAATAAATCAATCACTGTCGGACTCCCAGCCCAACTGCTTGTTCTGTGGCGCTGTGGAGTCCGTGGACCACGTGTATATTGGGTGTGGGCGTTTGCACTCCCTTTTTGATTTTCTGAAAAACCTTCTCCTCTGTTTTTGGCTGCACTTCAGTCCCACGCTCCTGATCTTTGGGCACCCGGTACGGAGGAAGGAGGGCAGGTCTGAAGACCTCCTCGTGGGTCTGCTCCTGGGCCTGGCCAAACTGGCCATCAACAGGTCCAGGCAGCGGGCCGTGGAGGGGGTCGTTAGGGCCGACTGCCTGCCCCTCTTCCGCGGTTACGTTAGAGCCCGGGTGTCCTTGGAGAAGGAGCACGCGGCGTCGACCAACACCCTGGAGTTGTTCAGGGAGAGGTGGGCGCCGCAGGGAGTGGAGTGCATCATTTCTCCCTCCAATTCTATTTTGATTTAGTCCCTACCCTCCCCTTCACTGTTTTGATCACACAGCACTGTCCTTTGATGTGAAGGGCAGTGTTTGTCACTGGCCACCCGGGTGTTTTCCTGTCTTCCTGGTGGTGGAAACTGAATAAAGATTCGTGCACTTTGTGTCTTTCACAGTGTCTTACACCTGCACACACACACCATGGGTGCTGGGGATAAAATAAGCACTACCGCAGTTAGGTGGTAGTGTAGGGTAAAGAAAAAAAAAAAAAAAAAAAAAAAAAAAAAAAATAAATCAATCACTGTCTTATATTGCTGTAACATAACGTTCCAGCTCCTGTACTCAGTGGTCTGACCATGGAAACCTTTCTACATTCCATCCGAACGTGCATTGTAGTATTGTCAAACAAGTACACAGTGGCTTTTGTTCTTTAGTGTTTGGGCTAATACAATATTTAGCACATTTTTCACATTAGGAGGATTTGCAATGGACTATTGAGCTGCCTTTAGAGAGTGACGGGCACTGTGGGGTCTGCGGATATTATTTCCCCTCCAACTCTATTTTAATTTAGTTCACTCCCTCTCTTCCTACCCTCACTTATTGTTGGTGCACTGCCCATATGGGGACACACAGTTGTCTGTTGGAGAATCATCTAATGGCCCCTAAAGATTTGCCTCACTGTAGGACAAAGTATAAATTGAGCAATAATGGAGGCATGTAATTAGGGCACTACAATTGCCATAGGTGACTTCAATTCACATATTGACTGAACAAATCAGATTGACAAGGGTAACACAAAGTATTCATATTTAGTCGAGACTATGTGCTGGAAAAGCACAGCAGGTCAGGCAGCATCGGAGCTGCAGGAAAATCGACGTTTCGGGCATAAGCCCTTCATCAGGAATCTGATGAATGACTTATGCCCAAAACATCGATTCTCCTGCTGCTCGGATGCTGCCTGACCTGCTGTGCTTTTCCAGCACCACACTCTCGACTCTGATCTCCAGCACCTGCAGTCCTCACTTCCTCCTAGTATTCATATGTAAAGTGCCTCAGGGATTGTTTCTTAGAACATTGCACAACTTTCTCAGAAACTGGCTATTTTAACTTTAGTAATATGTAATGAGAAAGGATTATCTCACTATAAGGATTATCTAAGGGGTAGCATTCATAACATGGTAGAATTTCAAATTCAGTTTGAGGGAAAGCAACTTAGGTCCTCAAACACAGGCAGTTACAGAGGTAAGTCTAAAGTGGACTGAGTAAATAGACATAGAGGAATATCATAGGATGAACAGTGGCAGACATTTAAGATATGTTAGAACATTCAGCAGAAAAGTTTATTCCAGTCAAAAGGAAGGACTCAATGGATGCATCAACCGCCAAAATCTGTCAAAGAGAGTATCCAATCAAAAATTAATACATACAAAGTAGTAAAAACTAGCAGCTCGCCAGAGGATTGGAAATTGTTTTAGGAACCAGTAGCAGATGACTAAAATCTTAACAAAAAGGAAGAAAATTTATTATGTAAGTAAATAGGCAAGAAATATAAAGCTAACCAGCAAGAACTTCAAATAGTTTATACAAAGAAAATACCGCTATGGGGAGAGGCTGAACAGGCTGGGACTGTTTTCCCTGGAGCATCGGAGGCTGAGGGGTGACCTTATAGAGGTTTACAAAATTATGTGGGGCATGGATAGGTTAAACAGACAAAGTCTTTTCCCTGGGGTCGGGGAGTCCACAACTAGAGGGCATAGGTTTAGAATGAGAGGGGAAAGATATAAAAGGGACCTAAGGGACAACTTTTCCACACAGAGGGTAGTACGTGTATGGAATGAGCTGCCAGAGGAAATGGTGGAGGCTGGTACAATTGCAACATTTAAGAGGCATTTGGATGGGTATATGAATAGGAAGGGTTTGGAGGGATATGGGCCGGGTGCTGGCAGGTGGGACTGGATTGGGTTGGAATATCTCGTCGGCATGGACAGGTTGAACTGAAGGGTCTGTTTCCATGCTGTACATCTCTATGACTCTATAAAGAAAGAAAGAGAGATTAGGTAAAGTGAATGTGAGACCCTTGCAAGATGTAACGTAACAGCTAAATGGAAGGAAAGGTCTTGTAACAGTCTTTATCATAAAGGACAAAGTATTTTACAAACTAATGGAACTGAAGACAACAGATAATCAAAATCTGATGGCCTGTACCAAAAGTTACAGAGAATGGCTACAGAGATAGTAGAAGCATAGGTCGAAATATTCCAGTACTTACTGGACAGATAGAAAACCCGCCAAAGTGATATTCCTGTTTGAGAAAGGAGGGATACAGAAAATTAGAGACTATAGGCCTGATAGCCTAACATCTGCCACTTAGAAAAAGCATAATGCAATTGCAAAGAGTCAACATGGTTTTGTGTTTCAGGAAAATCATGTTTGACACACTTGCTAGAGTACTTTGAAGATATAACGAGTAGCATTGATAAAGGAGAACTGACAAATGTAGTGTATTTGCATTTCTAGAAGGCATTCATTAAGGTGCCACATTAAGAGATTTTGCACAAGAAACAAACACATGGTATTGGGGTAATGTATTAGCATGGATTGAGGGTTGGTTAACAAGACAGAGTCAAAATTAATAGATCTTTCTCAGGTAGGAAAGATATAATCTAGTCAAATGTCACAAGGATCAGTCCTAGTGCTTTTCCTCCCATTAGCTGTTATCTTGCATCTTACAAGGGGCTCACATTCACTTTAGCTACACTCTCTCATTCTTTGTATATACCATCAGAAGCTCTTGCTTGTAGTTTTTATATTTCTTGCCTATTTACTGACATAATACATTTTACTATCAATGTAATTGACTTGGAGGAGGGGACAGGGTGTAATGTATCCAAGATTTTCTATTGATGCAAAAATAGTTGGGAGGAAATGTTGTGATGAGGATATAAGGAATCTGCAAGGGGATATGGACAGGTTGAGTGAAAGAGCAAAAACTTAGCAGATGGAGTTTAATGTGGCAATTGGTAGGAAACTCAAAAGGAGACAGATGATTATTTAAAAGGAGAGAGACTACAACTGTGCAGGAGAGAGAGATCTGGGTGTTCTTGTGCATGAAACTCAAAATGTTAGCATGCGGATGCAGCAGGTAATTAACAAAGGAAATAGAATCTTGACATTTTTGCAGGGGGTTTGAGGCTTACAATTTTGCATAGTGATGGTAAGGCTACATCTGGAATACTGTGTACAATTCTGGCCCCGGAATTTAACTGAGGAAAACTTTGGTATCAGAGGAACTTTAAAAGAGATTTACTGTGCTGATTCCTGGGATAAAGAGATTATCAAGAATGGCTAAATAAGTTGGACCTTGCCATTCATTAGGGTTTGGAAGAATGAGAGTGACCTTCTTAAAACATACAGAATTCTGAGGGACTTTACAAGGTAGATGTTGAGAATATGTTTCCACTAGTGGGGGAATCTCAGACCAGTGCTAAGTTACGGAATAAGGGGACACTCATCTAAAACTAGGATGCAATGGAATTTCTTCTCCTGAACAGTAATGTCTGGAATTCTCTACTCCAGAAAGCTATGGAGGTTAGATCACTGAAAGTATTTAAAGAGGCGGTAAATAGATTTTTGAAATATTAAGGAGGTTGTAGAGTCATACAGCATGGAAACAGACCCTTTGATCTAACTCATCTGTACCGACCAGATATCCCAATCTGACCTAGTCCCATTTGCTAGCATTTGGTCCATATCCCTTTAAACCATTCCTATTCTTGTACCCATCCAGATGCCTTTTAAATGTTGTAATTGTACCAGCCTCCACCAGTTCCTCTGGCAGCTCATTCCATACACGCATCACCCTCTGCATTAAAAAGTTACCCCTTAAGTCCTTATTGCATCTTTCCCATCTCATCTTAAACCTATACTGTTTTGTTTGGACTCCCAAACCTGGGAAAAAGACATTGACTATTCACCCTCATGATTTTATGAACCTCTGTAAGGTCAATCCTCAACCTCTGATGCTTCAGGGAAAGAAGTCCCAGTCTATTCAGCTTCTCCCGATACTCAAACCCTCTGGGCCCGGCAACAGCCTTGTAAGTCTTTTCTGCACCCTCTCAAATTTAACAACATCCTTCCTATAGCAGGGCAACCAGAACTGAATGCAATTGAGGGTTTTGAGGAGCTGGCACAAGAGAGCAGTTAGGTTTAAGACAGATCAGCCATAATCTTCTAGAATAAGTGACACAAGCTTGAGGGACTGAATGGCATGTCCCTAGTTCTTTTGTTTTAATTGAAAGGAGAATAACCAGGCTCAGATTTAAAGCAGTTCGCCAAAAGATAAGGAGTGGAGAGGAGAAATGTTTCACCTGGCAGGTACTGAGAGTCTGGTACATACAGCTTGATGGGTATGTAGATGCAGAAATATACATCATATTTAACAACAACTGGCTATGTACTTGACGAGCTGCTGTAACCTAGAGCTGAAAGGTTGGATTAGGTTAGATGGCTCTTTTTGGCCAGCCCAGACACACAGTGTTAAATGGATTCCTTTCGTGCATAAATATCACAATTCAATTAGGTTTATTTTCACCAAATATCAACCTTACTTATTAGCAACACACTCACCTCTAAATCATGGATTCTAGTGCTGTTACAAAACTATTCTGCATACAATGTTGCACTGTCAAAAGTGCTACCTTTCAAATTAGATGCTAAATCAAGGCTTTGTTGACCTGTTCAGATGAAATTTAAAAAATCTTACGGCACTAAGCGAAAAGAATGCAGGCACTCGTCCGATGCCCTGCTCAACAATAACCCTCAGACAAACCAAATTATTGAGGCATTCATCTGATTCCTTATGTGAATTTGCTATGCACAAATTTATTGTTGTACTCCCAACATAACATTTATTTTAAAATGCAGACATGCTATATAAATTTAAATTCCTTCTTATTGCATTTACCAGTATTATCAAGCAGATTGGTGTTTATGTAAGACCTACACAATATAGACAGCAAGAGTAATTTGGCAAGTTTTAAGCACAATCTTGTTTCCTCCTGACCAAACAAGCAATTTTTCCTCCATTACTATTACATTTTTACAAAGGCATCCAATTATTTTTGTTGTAAATCCATTTATTTTTCTTCACTTCCACTTTGCTTGAGAGCAGGAGCAGTCAAGTCATTCTCAGAATGAAAATAAACACTTCCTTGACAGAATAATGAGTGGACAATGTCTCAGTGTATGAACAGTGATGGTATTGGTGAGTGGTTACTGTTCAATAGAACATAAAGACCTGAGCTCTGGAGATCCACGGACATTGCAGTGTCTTTTGAACTATGAAGAAGCAAGCAGGCCATTAAAAGAAAAATCCGTCTCTTTGTAAATGTTGTCCTCGCAAATGCTGATAAAGGAGCTCTGCATTTCAAGCATCCAGGTTGGCTTTTAACAAGGATATCGGGTATTGAAAGATGGGCACATCTCAAAAACAGAACTTTGACTAAAGCAGCTGTCTCTGCTTTAATTGTGATTACATTCCTATGAAATATTTGATTTGATTTGTGAACATGTAAAACCAATGTGGTGAAATTATAAACAGAAGCCATTGAACAGAGGATTATACAGGCTACCTCACCATGTGGTCTATAGTTTTAATGTGAGGGAGTGGAGCTGCGGTGGGGGAGGGGGTGTTTGGGGAGTGGGGGGGGAGGGAGGCAGTCAGCCTGACCTTGTTCCCTAATAATGAGCAGTTCAGTGTCTGAAGCAATAAGCTATCACATCTGACAGTGAACCCAACCCAGACGACCTTGCAGGATCCAGTGCCACTCAACAACTGATTCTTTCAGAGTGGGAAGAACACGATGATTAATTGAGGCCAAGTTGCTTTAAAACCTTATTTGAAAAAGATGCATTAGAACGTAAGGTGGATGATGCTTTCTGCCATTTCAGCGACGTGAAAATTGCATTTACATCAATGGAGGGTTTAATTTTAAAGTCTATTAATTGTTTGCTGTGTTTTGAAAATAAAAATTATACATGTATAGTTTTTAAATCTCAGGAGATTCCAGCAATGACTAGCACAAAAAGATGGCAAGATTACTAGACCTAACAGAGATAATCTCATGGACAAATGATTGTTTGTCACATAAATTAAAAATCTCAGGATCAGAAGTATATATCAAGGAAGATACTTGGAGTTTCAGGTAAATGGTTCTCAGTTCCTGGCTTTCAATAAAGAAAAGGAACCTCTTATCCATAGTTTTAGACATTTGGCAAGTGTGCGATGATGTGGGGATTTTGAGAAATCAAGTTTAGCAATACTGCGTTAATGTTAAAATAACCTGTACCCTAACATTTAGTGAGGGTCTGCAGACTGGGCCTCTAAGGTTTATATGTAAGTGAAAGGTCAAGGGCATCTCAATTCCTGCTGATTTCTGTCAAATTACACAGCACATTTTTGAAAAAAAACACACAAAAAGGCAAGCAGCAGCAACTCCATCCCACGTGCAATTACTCTTTGACCAGAATACTGCCGCAAAGGGACAGCAATCAACAGGGGAAATTGTCAGAGATGGCCAGATCATCAAGATATTTTGACAACAGTCTCACCCATTACTTAAATGAAGTCAGTGGCAAAACTGCTGCATTGTCCTCACTCCTAGTAAATGGCTATGTACATTAATCTGCAACTGTGACAGCCAGCTGAAAAGAATTGCACAGCAAATGCAGTTAGAAGAGGGGAAAATTGATTTACTGGACATATGAGTTATTTTTGAGTGAAGGAGCAAGATGGCTACATGACATGTTCACATATGCCTTAAGATTGCTTTTTTTTAGGGAGATGTCATTCAATTTGTTTTAAATAAGGTTTTAACTGCCACTTACAAATAGACATGTTCTGGCAGCATTTATATCCATCAGGTGGGAAATATAAAATTATGATCTGTTCAGAAAAGATGTTGTTCTCAATTTTAAATCATATCCACCATCAGCGGTTAACTTCTATTTTCAGGTCACTGTCGCTGTAATTCCACTGCTAACAATGACTGCTGCTCTGTTAGTGCCAAAATCTCAATGATCTGCAGTCTATTGTAGTAATTCATAGTTGCCTCAGGCAATGTTGAAGGGAAGGTGAAAATCATTGTTTTGTTTAAGTGCTATTTATTTATCTTATACATTACACACACACACACACACACACTCATGAATATTGTGGTGTGTCATATTTTTAAGCAAAGCAGTTTGGACTGAGGAGCACTGCTGAAATCCTTTGCAGTTTGAACAGGGTGGAGGTGGTTGATAGAAGCTGCAGATTGCAATAGAAAGGTCTCAATTTGCTCTTGCAGAAATTGCTTGTTTAGAGGAAGGCAGATCTGCCAGTGTTCAGTGTGGTGATGTGTTTCCCTCCAGCCCTGTGGTACCAGAGGTACCACGAGTTGACAGCACATAGATGCATGAACAGAAACAAGATAGGAAGTTAGCCAGAGAACATGCTCCTTCAGAAAATGATTTTATCATACTCAATTTTTCGATGCCTTTTCCCCAGTTCCTCCTCTGCAGTGGGAGATAAAGTGTATGCTTTGTCAGCAACAATTGCAATCTAATTCAAAATGTTCTCCAGCTGATTTCTCTGGCTCATTCCTTTCACACCCTAGCAACAATTTGTGTCGTCTGATAATATTCAGTCACAAAACAAAGACAATCTCAGACATGTCATCTCCATTGTCATTGCTGTGGGTTGCTAAACAGACTTTAAACCACAGAGGAAATGGACAAACTTTATTGGTCAATTCAACAGATTTAATTAAAACAGCCACATGTTCTCATTTGTCAAAGGAAATCTATAAAGGAATGAGCAGGTAATGTTGACCCCACAAGCAAGAGAACAGCATTGATTACAGTTGAGAATGTACACTTAAGAAAATGCATGTTCAGTAAAAGAAAAAATAGCTGTAGTATTCATTATTATAGCACAAGATGTATATGAAAAAAATGGCAGACAGACAGATCAGGCTCTCTCATGTGCACAGTATGTTCATAACTTACAATTAAGCCATAGGTCTGCACCACAATGAAAGAGAGTCTAGAAACTGTATTACATTGTCTCAAAAATCAATAAGATGAGTGGCTAATGTACCAGTTGGATTTGTAGGAAGTTTCATTTGACTTGATCCTGCTTTCCATTGTAGCAGCCCAGCCCAGCTACTGCAGTTTGTGGTATTTACTGCAGTGGAAATGAAAGACATCAAATGACTACAACAGGCAGCACCTCAGGTTTTGTTTAATATCACTAGGTCAAAAAGAATGCAAAAAAAAAACTTTGTGATGTCTAACTATTGATTCAAACAAAAACTAATCAAGTCTGTGCTGAAGAAATCTGTTCAAACAGTTGAATTTGGCACTTTTTAAAAAATACTGTCTCAGGGAAAAAGTGTCAGAAAAACTAGAATTGATTCAAACTGTTTGCAAATAGTTTGCGATATCCAGCAGAATGAAACATAATTCAATGGGTTTGTTGTGAGTCCACAAACACTTTAAACCACTTGCATTAAGGTGAATAAAGTTTTCTATTCACATCAATAATACAGACCTTTAAAGGATCATGTAACTGTATGAACTACTTCTTAAGATCCTAGATCCTAAAGGATCACTTCTTCAACCATCACATTTCCTCCCTCTCTAAAGCAAACATGCTTCTTTTCCTGTTCCAAACTCATTGAATCAAACACACAATCCCACTTCCAGGTCAAAAGTGGGACTTCTCCATCCCAGGTTTATTGATGAGCTGCCTCCTCTCTCATTTGGAACAAGTGAATTATTCTCCTTTTGCTGATCACCAGGAATCTAAACACAAAAGAACAAGGAGTAGCTACAGGAAAAACAGCACCCGGATCATAATTTAACAAGACCTTCTGTCAACTTATCTTCTGTCTCAATTCCTTTTCCTGCTCTATCCCCAAACTGATCACACCCACTAGTATCCAAATACCTATCAATCTCTGTCTTGAATATACTCAACAACTGCACATCAAGAGCCCTTTGATGTGGACATTTCCAAAGAATCACAATTGACAGTGTGAAGAAACTTCTGATCAGAGTCTTAAATGGCCACTCTCTTCTTGTGAGATTATAGCATCCAGTGCTCAGCTCTCCAGCCGGTGGCAACAGCATCTCGGCATTTATCCTGCCAAGCCCTCTAGGAATGTTATACATTTCAACATGGCTACTACTTATTTTCCATGTCTCCTCTCCTTCCAAGGGTCACTAACAGTTCTTTTCTCTTTGCTGGTCTCAAAGACAGCTTCCCTATTTATCCATTCATTATAGATAGATCAACAGGAAGAGATTGTGGAAATAGATGAGTTAAGAGGAGGGAACTAGAAGGATAAGAAATTGGACCAGTTTGTAGCAACAGCTAAATCAGGATACCCAGAGCTACAAATTATTTTATTAACTTCACCACCAAAACTGTTAGAGGTGGAGCTGGAGATGGACTCTGAGACTTGTATGCCAGCTGACAGTTTCTTTTTTAAATTCTTGAACAGGAAGCTTATTCCCTCATTAATAGGTGCAATTTATTTTAGGCAGTACTCCATTTAATTTGTTTAGCAGTACACTACATAGTTTTAATTATACACATGTACAATCTCTTTAAATGTATCATGTTTAAAGCAATCCCTTTACCAAACCAAGATGCTTATCTTGATTAATTATTTGAAATCTTTGCAGCACCAGCATTTTCTTGTTTAAAAATTTACCTCAAGGAACAAATTATTCACACGAAAAATAAAAGCTCATGAAAGGAAAGCCTTATCTAATCTTCCCTTACCCTCAGTATTAATTTGTTGTAAATCAGAGTAAAATGATTCCTGATCGTGTTGTAAGATTTTGATGCAGTGTTGGACACAATAGCTTCACCAACTTTGTCTTTTAAAGAAACAGGTTACATCTGCATCATCAAAATGGTGAACTAGTTTTGTAAATTTAACCTCATTTCCAGAATAATGTACCCCACAAATTGTCACTGAACTAGAATTCAAGAAACTCAGGTAATGCTGTGGGGACCTGGGTTTGAATTACACGAGGGCAAATGGTGAATTTGAATTCAATGAAAATCTGGAATTAAAAGTCTATTCATGACCATGAAACTGCTGACAGCTAATGTCCTTTAAGGAAGGAAAACTGCCATTCTTCCCCAGTCTGGTCTAAGTATGACTCCAGAGCCACAGCAATGTGGTTGACTCTCTCTCTTTCTCCTAACAATGCACAGTAGCAACAGAGTGTATCATCTACAAAAAAACTGAAAGCATTTCAGCTGATGTTGAAAATCAGAAACAAATTCAAAACAAAAATTGCTGAAAACAACTCAGCAGGTCTGGCAGCATCTGTGGAGAGAAGTCAGAGTTAACATTTCGGGTCCAGTGATCCTTCTTCAGAACTTCAATGTGTATCATTTACAAGATGCACTCCAGAAATTCCGTAGACAGCACCTTTCAAACCCACAACCACTCCCATCTAGAAAGACAAGGACAGCTGATACATGGGAACATTAACCATTTGCAACTGTCCCTCCAAACACACATCATCTTGACTTGGAAATATATTGGCATTCCCTCAGTGTCACTGGTTCAAAACCATGCAACTCCCTAACAGTACTGCAAATGGACTGCAGCAATTTAGGAAGGTAGTTTAGCACTACCTCCTCAAGGGCAATTAGGGATGGACAATAACTACTGGTCAGCAAAACGCTACATCTTATGAATGAATATAAGAATAACAACATGCCACAAAATTAGAACTACTTTGTGAAGGCTACATTAATTAACAACCAAATGATTTGCGAGGGAGATAACAAATTGAAATATAATCAAATGACAATGGGGGAAATAGCCAGTGACCAAACAAAACCAGCAAATAATAGACTGCTCCCAAATGTAGGAAAGGGTATATGGTATTAGAATACATGTGACAGGACAGGGGTTTATATGTTTTGTTACTTTATTCTGAACTTACTTTGCTTGCCTTGCAAATTCTCTTGGTGAGATATCTGACTTTTTAAAAATATATTTTTGTTGTATTTTATGCTGATCAAGGCAAGAGATTTTAGCTTTGGGGAAATTTTCTATTTCGGGTAAAAAAAAATGATGGTGCAAGTGTTCTCAGATCACATACATCATGGTTAGAAGCAGAGCAAAGTTCCCTTTACTAGTATCCCCTGCTGCGCCAGGTGTGAATTGTATAAAAATATTTATTTTTTATTTCTCACACCTGTGACCTGAGAAAGATTGCTAATTTAGTGCCAAACTTTGAAACAGATCTGTATTGAGGAACTGGCCTGATAAAAAAATCTCAGAGTTCTTATAATCATGAGGAATAGGTGGTTATCATCATAGCCTGGGCTGTTTTCAACTCAGAATGCAGAGTCAAAAGGCCAGTCTGTCTCACTGCATCATCAAATATTTATTAAGTCATTTAATTTGTTGTGTTCAATGGCTTTTGCTGGTGGTTACTAAGAAACATATTAACAAAGCCAGATTGTTTTTACATTAAAATACCCATCTCTTTAAATACACACAAAGATCTTGCAATTTCTGAGAAATGGATTTCCATCATCAGGGGTTCTCTAGATATGCACAGCAGTGATCACATTGAACAGGGTAATCAGCCAATCACATTGAAGCATCCTCACCAAGTGCAAACCAGAAAGTAAGAAAACACTGAATTAATTAAACTTTTTAACTTTTACTAACTGTGCAATGAATGACTGGAACACTGTCATGGGATTAAGGTAAAAACTAAAATATCAAACATTTAAGGCAATAATTTTATAAATGTGGAATTTCAACAATGGCTTGCATGCATAAAGCACCATTAACATAATAAAAAATTGCTAAGCAATTCATAGGAGTGTTATACAGAAAAAAATGATATTGAGCAAACATTAGGACAGACCACCAATAGATTAGTCAAATTAATTTACTTTAAAGAATATCCTTGAGGGGGGAGAAGATGATAGAATTAGGGAGGCAAAGAAATTCAGGGACTGTCATGATATATTATGACCAGATAAGGAAGGGAATTTGGCTCCTCTCTTTTTAACATCCTCTCAGTCTGGCACAACAAATATTTGTGACATGAAGCTATTAAAGATATAGTTGACTAAATATAATTGAATGAGCCAATTATCATCTTTTTTGTTTGAGTGAAGGAAAAAATAATTTGATTCCTAATAACCGGAGCTGAACACATTTTGTTAATGAAAGTGATATTTTCCTAGATTTGAAAGGATGGTATGGATTCCTCATCTTTTTGCAAAGTAATGCTGTACTCAGTCTCAAGTCTTCCTAAACCAGCAAATAATTTTGGAAAATAATTTCTGAAGTCATTCTTGCTGATTAATTTCTTCCACTTTTTGATGGTTTTCAGGTTGATCCAAGCCCTTCTATTTCAAAACAAACATTTCCTTATCCTGCAACACAATATTTCCAACGTCTGCCTGAAAATCTTTCTTGCTTTTTAGTTTAATCCCTATCATGTAACTTGGGTTTCTGTTAGCTGCAGGCAATGTGTCAGCAACCATAGTTCATTATCTGATAAAATTATTGCAGTCACTCTTGCATGAAGTTTAAATTTTGTGATATGTCCATAATATTAAAAAACCTTGTATTCCAGAATGCATGTTTGGGGTCATTGATCTCAACAAGAAAATGTATTTTGTTCCTCTTCGAGCAAAGATTTTTCACCTTCATTATTTGGCTTAATTCTGGAACCTGTAAAGATAGGGATTTTATTTTGGCACAACTTCTCAAAATAGCTCATTTTTCAGCAGAAAATGAATTCTACCATGGTTTTCAAGACACTGTTTACATTGGAGAGTCTATTTGGCAGGATTTTATTGTGTCCTACACTTCCCTCCTGTTATTATCCCAGTTAATACTGGACAAGTCAGATCCCAGAATCCCTAGCTTAATAAATCATTAAATTTTGCAGTTCATTAATGTGGTGGTTAGTCATTGAAATATATTCATACGGGGCAGCAGATGTTCTATAACAACAGAACTTAAGTTTATTATCGAAAGAAATAAACAAAGCTATGACAGTTAAAAAGAACTTAACATCAAAAGAAAAGTTTAAATGCTTTCTGAATAAAATTCTTTTACAGAGATTCAATTCCAGAGAAATATCACTCATATCTGACCTTTTAAAATCTTTACTTCACTGAACTTTCTATAAAGTCAACAGTATAAATATGTTATCCACTAACACTACAGAGATTCTCCCAAGCACTTGACTGCAGTTATATGTTTTCTTGGAACTAAGGTCATTGTCCAAATGGCTTTCTGACTTGTTTTAAAAAATGACCTTCATGGAACTAATTCATATATTTTTAAACACAAATTATACTTTTCGTTACACTCTCAATTGTGTTTGCCTTTTTGTGCTTCTTTTGCATCACTGTGTTTTAGGAACTGTATGATGAAGGGAGATTTCCTGAATCAAAGTGTTTTCCCACTTCTACTCCTTTATTCTGTTTATGTACCTTTGCTTTTTCTGGAATAAAATCTTCCCTACAGTGTAAGAAAATTTGATAAGGAATCATCAGTAGTACCGATTAAAATGCAGTCTCAAGTTAATTCTGCTTTTAGGACTCCATACTTAGACTCCTCAACTGTCTGTATAAAGTATTTAATAATAGCATTTACTGCTTCACCTGGACTCTGGACCCTTTTGTTACTGTTCCTCAGATTGAAAGTCTCATCAAATGCTTTTTAACATTTCAAATTTGTTGGATGCCCTGTCTCGCAATTACAAAATCTGCTATTGTTCCTCTGAAGTAATGAGTTAATTAGTTCAGATTCAGGCTTTGTCAAATTTTGAAACAAGTCTGTATTTCAAGAATCTTTTACTCCAAAGTGTCCAGTTTTTACTTTGATTTGATCCTTCCTTATGCCCAAACCTCCCCAGTAGTGTAAATTTAGGATCTATGACTTTTCTCAACTTATCCAATTTTTTTTTTCCCAAGTTATTTCTTTCACTCACCATTTCATTGCAAATCTGGTCAGAGTACAGTTTGCACAAACCGTGTTAATTCTTTTGCATCTAAATAGAATTTTTTTTTAGTCCTATATGAACCTGGACAGTAAACCTTGGAGCAGGTGACAGAGTGAAATTGTATCTTTGGCTTTGGCTACAGGTTACATTTATTCACATGTCTTGGTGAATAAGGTACAATATGGGTTTTTAATGCCATGCTATGTTCATATTTGTTGCTGATCATCCTTAGAATTGACCCTGAAAGAGTATTTTTAACTTGTTGGATCTAAAATTTCTCCCTATAATCCTCCCAAATTCTTTCCTCTGTATAGTTAAAGTTATCCAAAGCTCTGCTGTCTGTGTCTAAGACCCATTCACCCATCATCCTGCACTGCTTGCTTGTTTACTTGAACTTTTACATTTTCCTTCCTGTAATGAATGCTTTGCTGCCTCAGACTGACTCCTACAGTGGTCACTGTCTTTTTCAGTGGAATCTCGCAGTTAGACTAAGCAGTTACTTCTTAAGTGGCACAAATCCATTGAAAAAACTGAAAGTTTTTTTTCCATAATCTCTTCACTCCCTTCCCCAGAGTAATGAGCATTTTGCAGCCATTTTTTGTTTGTGTTTTTCTTTGCTACTCCACAGTCACTATGTTTCATAGTGCCAGCCTCAGATCCAGATGTTAGAGTTTTATGTTGAGGCACCCTTGCTAGGAATCAGATTTTCACACAGCTGCTTGTCTAGTACACTATTAAAATATATCTTTTTCACTTAAGGTTTCCTCACCAGATTCATGACCTTTGCTTGATTATCCGACTCAAAGTTTGTGATCACTGAATTGGGAATTCCTTCATAGTTCATGATGGTTCTGTGCAGCAATTCAAAAGCTGATTCTCTCTGACTCTCCATGCCTCCAATTCATCCGTAGAGCAACTTTGGGAATTCTTCAACTGTTTCTTACCGAGCTTTGCAGTTTTATAGAATCGTAGAAACCCTATGGTGCAGAAAGAGGTCACTTGGCCAATCGAGTCTGCACCAAGCCTCTTAAGAGCATCCCACCCAAACCCCCAACCCTAATCTGGTAACCCAGCATTTACCAATGATTAATCTACTTAACACACAAATTATTCAAATTATTAGTCAAATTGATACCAGAGGCCCAACTTCGAACATGTCTACCTCATGCCTATCTCATCTGATTCTCGGAACATTCCCTGCACCCTGCTTACATCGACAGAAACATTTTCATGGGCAGTCTCAGGGCTCTACTACTGGACCCATAACCAATACAGGGAGGAGAGTTCTTCAGAACTAAATGCAAGCTCAAAAAAGTTGGTATATTGGACATTTTGACCATGAACCTATCAATGTCTCCTCTCACCGTTTTATCACATTACCTGACCAGCCCAAACTGAGCAGGCGGGTGGGTGATTGATTCCTGAAACTAAGCCACCAGGAAGCAATTGGAACTGGTAAGAGGGCTGAATTTGAAAGATAAATATTATCAATGTCCCATTGAACTCATCATTTTCTGACTCCCATTTGACAGCCATAATATACTGTTTCCAAGAATATCTCCAAAACATTCAGTTCTTATTAGCTGTAGTTCAGCAATTAGCTTTTATCTTCAGCAAAATAAAATTGTGTGGGTTGCAAACTAAAGAAAGAAAGAACAACTCTATTAAAAAGGTTTTAAAACATTTTCCTTCTGGAATAATATCAAATGTCTCCCACCCAAACCTTCAGAATTGAATAAATGAAACATGTACTTGTTGGTTGCCACAATCTAATCTTCCTTCCAGTAGATTTGTTCTCATTATGTACATGTTTTATATTTTAGCTTCCGTTTGTCACCATCTCCTTTCCCCTTCCCTCAAAGTCCAACTTGATTCCCACTCTTTCCATTTCCACTCATTCTGCCTTTCTTTTAATGCTGTCTTGCCGCATCTAATTATTACAAAAAATCTGAAAGCTCAACTGAATGCTGCCCTATTTTTAAAGCAAACATATATTGTAGTTTTCCTTTGGATTTACATTTCATCTGTAAAACTTTTGGTAAGTGAAATTATAATTTAAGCAAATTCCACACCAGACTGCAATTTATTTTTACTTTTGACACATTTTCTAGTACTGCTCCCCACTCTTCCTATTCAATTGACTTCTAATCTTTATAACAAATTAAAAATTCTTCTTGTTCCCTGTTATTTAGTTTGCGAGAGAACTTCTCATCAAGATCAGAAATATAGCTGCAGTCCTGATCCCTGCAATCTTACCATTTTAGGCTAACAGCCAAAGTGCTGCAGACTGGCAAAGAGCCTAGACTACAGAAACATCATTGATAGTCAG